>NC_067399.1:462873477-463197852 GCF_016432865.1 Antechinus flavipes | reverse complement strand
CTCTGTGTCTATTCTTCCTCTGTATCTCATTTATAAATATAATTATTTCTTTTACCTTCACTCTGTTCCAATTTTTCTTTTGATCGACCCAATTACTGATGTCAATCAATCTTAAACATAAGATATATACTTCCATTAAAAAAAAAAAACAGAAACAAATTGTCCATGTTGAGTTCTTTGAAATTGATCTTTGATATATGTTCTTGTATGTTAAATTTTCTATTAAGTTCAGGTTTGGTTGGTAGAAAGTCTTGAAAATCTTTAAGTTCATTGAATATCCATTTTTCTCATTCAATATTGTAGATAATTTTGCTGGATATGATATTTTTGGCCACAAGCCTAGTTCTTTTGATTGTTGGTAGATATGATTCCAGGACCTGTGGTCCTTTATTGTGGCTGCTGATAAGTCCTGTTTCTTGCAAAATTTTCTTTTTGATCTGAGAGTTTCAAAATTTGGCAATAATAGTCCTACGTGATTTCCACAAAGGATCTCACTGAAGTGGTGATTGGTGGATTTTTTTTCTATTTCTACTTTTTTCTCATGTTCTATCACTGCAGGATAATTTTCTTGGATTATTTCTTGCAGTGTTGTATTAAGGTTCTTTTTTTGGCCACAACTTTGTAGCAGTTCAGTTATTCTGATATTCTCTCTTCTTAATTTGTTCTTCAGATCTGTCATTTTTCTTATAAGATGCTTCATATTTTATTCTATTTTTTTCATTCATTATAATCTGTTTTGTTATTTCTTGGTCTCTTGTAGCTTCACTGCTTCTCCTTGCCCAATTCTAACTCTTTTTTCATGATCTTCTTGTTTTTCTTGGATGGTTTTTATTTTTAGTTCTAGTTTTTTAGTTTTTTCTCAATGTCTTTCATTTGATTTTTAATTTCTTTTTTGAGTTCTTCTATAAATTCTCTCTGAGTAGGGAGCCATTTCATGTTACTCTTTGGGATAGAAGCTTTTTTTTTTTTTTACTTCAGTATACTTTTCTGAAGATAAACACTGGTCTTCCCTGTGCCCATAGTTAGTTTCTATGGTATGGTTCTTTCTTTGTTGCTGATTCATTTTTTAAAATAAGAGATATTCGTGTAAGAAGCACCTTAATCATAGGATGGAGGGATGGTGTCTCAAGCTTCACTTCAGTTCTCTTCTCTGACCTGGAACCTCAAACCAAGAGCTCTACCTTCCAGCAAATGCCTGCAAATAGCAGTATCCCTTCCTTTGCACTCACCTGCCACATCCTTGCAGCGCAACTGGGCCTGGCATTCCTAATCAGCTAATTTTACCTCAGTCTTCCTGAACTCAGTCCTCAGACTCTACAGCCTGTTCAGGAGGTGAAATCTCTGGTGATTCCTGATAAAGTGCCAGGTGGCTCCTGGGGTCTCCATTTGATGTTTCTGTGGAGCTAGCCTGGAGGTGTTGGCAATTCACATCAGCTAATCCCCAATCCACGGTCTTTCTTTGTATTTTCTTAGGTTGTACCCAGAGGACCCCTGTTCTGCCCCAAGTCTTCTTGATTTTTCACCAGTGTATGTTTGTCCTGATGCACAAATTTGTTCTATTCACGGGGGAAATCTGGAGAGTTTGAAATTTACCAACTTACTCTACCATTTCCCCAAGATCCTTTCCATAAGGAAAATTTTACTATGGGTTCCCCGAAAGTAGGGACTGGCTTTTGTCTTTCTTTATATCAATAGCACTAGCATGGGGCCTGGCACATGATAGGTGCTTAATATATGCTAGCTGACTAGCTAACTAAAAGTACTACCTAAGTTGTTAAAATAGAATGTTAGCACCAGAAAGCACCCTAGACGGCAGAAGAAATGCCAAAACTGTAGGCAAAGTGAAAGCTCATTTAGCATCACCCCCATATTTCCTAGATGAGGAAACTGGGACCCAGGGAGGAAATTGCTCACCCAAGCTCATGAAAAGAATTGCTGGCCACTTCCTATTTCCAGTGCAAAGCTCTCCTTTTACCTCACTGATGCTTTTTTCTATTTTCAAATTTTATTTTTTTAGTTTATACATATACATTTATTTTTTACATACTTCCATATGAGCCATATTGGGTGAGAAAAATCTGAACAAAATGGACAAACCACAATAAAAGGGAAAAGGGTGACAATAGTATGCTTTGATCCACATTGTCTCCATAGTTCTCTCTCTGTATGTGACATTTTCTATCCAAAGTTTATTGAAATTGCCTTGGAACACTGAATTTCTGAGAAGAGTTAAGTCTATCATAGTTTATCATCATACAGTCTACTGTTGCTGTATACAGTGTTCTCCTGGTTCTGCTCAATTCTCTCAGCAACAGTTCATGTAAGTCTTTCCAAGCTTTTCTGAAATCAGCCTGCTCATCATTTCTTAGAGAACAATAATGTTCCATAACTTTCATGTCATAACTTATTCAGCCATTCCCCAACTGAAAGGCATCCACTCAATTTCCAGTTCCTTGTCACTACAAAAAGGGCTGCCACAAACATTTCTGCATAGGTGGGTGCTTTTTCCTCTTTTATTATCTCTTTGCAAATCAGACACAATAGTGACACTGCTAAAGCAAAAGGTGTCCACAGTTTTTTTAGTGTGGCCCTTTGGGCATAATTTCAAATTGTTCTCTAAAATGGTACCTCCTTGTTTCTTTAGGTGGAACTTAAAAACCATAGTTTCAGGTGCAGCATAGGTCTGGGCACCTAGCATCTTTTTAAGGGGGAAGGGATGGCCATCCTTTTCCAGCAGACAGATGGGCTTGGATTTGCGAGGGATAAAGATTGGTTCTATAAATTCATTGGTAAAAAAGCTCTCAGAATAAGAAACCCCTTTTACAAATGCCGATTAACCTCTTCTCTGCGATTTAAATAGAGCAAATGATTTGCTCAAAGACAAATATTATGTGTCAGAGATAGGGCTCAAACCCAGGTTTTCCTGATTTTGATGTTGACTCTCTGGAATATATGAAGTATTCAGGGAGGACTAACACTTCTGGTGTGAGGGTTTGCCAATCCACCTTTGGCATGACCTGTCACTGAACTCTCACCTGAGGGTCCAAGAAGCTTCTGTGCAGAGAGATCAACACTCCAGCAAAACCATCTTAACAAATGGGCTAAACCACCATCAGTGAGTCAGAGGGATGTCTATACCAAGCATGCAAAGATTTCCACTGCAATATTGGGCAGATAAGAACAAGTTGTTTCAAAGGCCATGAAGGTGGCTTAAGCAGGTAATGTGGAACACTTAGAGACTGATCAGGCAGGAAAGGTGCCAAGGCTCCCAGGCTCATTGTCAATTGTCTTGCCTTTTGTCTTGTCAATGTACATTAGAAAGAATGAGACTGAAGACTTTGGGCAACTCTATGCCACTTAGTAATTCATGAATCAAAAAATCACTTGTGATGTCACTGATCCTCTTCAAAAGTGAACAATGATAGCCACTGAATCTCTATCCACTCCACCAGATTGCCTAAGGGAGAAGGTAGAGGAAGAAGAGAAAAAAGTCTAGAGCTCTCAAGTTCATATTCTGCCCTTAATGATGGCTGCTGGGATAGGAGGAATTGGCCAAAGTAATTCTGAACCCTGATTGTCCATCTTGTCTGGTGAGAGTGCAGGCCATCTTTCTGGCCATGGGGAAGCTTATGAAATTTATTTTATTTTTATTTTTTGAGTTGCTATACCACCAGGAGGTGATCTGGAGAGACACTGTGATTTTTCCAAACGAATACTCATTTCAAGACCTATCTCCTAGAGCCATAACTGTGTGATCATAGCCAAGTCACTTTCCTTCTCTGAGTCTATCTGTGATTCATCCCAACCTCCTGCTTGTGATTCATCCCAACTTGGCTAATGGAAGAGTTGAAATTGAAAACTCCACTAATGTTAGTTTCTTTTGGACTATATTAAAAGAATTTTAAAGCTGGAAGAGACCCTAAAGGTCATCTAGTAGATCCCTTATTAGTTTTGATGTTCAGTTGTGTTTGACTTCTTGTGATTTAGGGTTTTCTTGGAAAAATACTGGAATGTCTTGTCATTTCCTTCTCCAACTCATTTTACATATGAGGAAATTGAAGCATACAAAGTTAAGTAACTTCCCAAGGATCTCACTGTTTAAAAGCATCTGAGGATGGATTTGAACTCAGGTCCTCCTCCCTCCAGCTCAGCATCTACTGTACCACCTAAACGCCAGGTGAATCCCTACCTCAAATAAGAATCTCTCTATAGCATCCCTGAAAAGTGCTTATGCAGAATCTAATTGAAACTGTACAGAAATGGAGAATTCACTACTTCCTGAAACATGACCTCAAGACAATTTAAGTGTTAAGTTCTTCCTATACTGAAACTGAAGCAGCTGCCTCCCCACATCTTCCATCCCTTGTTTCCAGTCCAGTCTTGCTTTCTGTCTCCTCCCACTGCAGACCTGATTGAGGTCTAGTCATTCCCTTAGACTTGTTCACCATTTGTTCTCCCTCAGCTAGGGCTATTCTGGAGTGTCCAGAGCTTTAGTACAGAAGGCAGTTCTCCTCCTGTGCCTGCTGGCTACAAGCCCAGTACAATGATTCCCTCACACTCAGTGCCTGCTTTCTCACACACACAAAAATCCCTCCCCTCCCCCCCCCAGCTAAATTGCAAAATGATGAGACAATGAAGACTTAAGGCCAAATTTCCAACAGGCCTGCCAGGGACCCACCCCCAGCATCTGCACGCACATCTGCATATGAGGTGCAGCAACTGATCCCGGCTAACATGACTGGAGGAGGTAACTTGGTGATCTGGAAAGTCTCATGTTCTGTTAGGAGCAGGAGGGTGCTGGTAAACATTTAACAACCAGTAGAAAGAAAATATAAATTTAATCTGCCATATTATCTTTTTCTTAAAGTTAAACAATCAACAAAACAATAAACCTTGATTTGTACTGTTTGCTCCTTTCTGAAGTCTAAATGTTCACACTGAATCAGGCAGCTGGTATGAACTGGCACCAATATATTCCTGGTTAACAGGTTTGGTTTCATGGTTGTCTGACCTTGGAAGGTATGCTGAATGGTCTTTAATTTAGCATCAATATTCTGTGTTCTTAGTAATATCCTGCCTTCTCTAACATTCCAGGTTCTAAGGTTCTTTCTTGGAACATTTCAGTAGTCTAACATTGTATGGTCTAGTTCTTTTCCGTGTTGAATATTTTGTGTTTTCAGGTCCCTTTTTCTGTGCCCTAAAATTCTACTTCCCAAGGTCTATGATAATGAAATATAAAGTGATGAAGAAAAAATCTGTGACAAAATGTAAACTACACATAATGATACCACCTAAAGGCATTGTTAAAATCAGATCAGCTGGTTCAAGTCAAGTATTTTGTACAGTTACATTGGCAGACATTCACATATGTGTTTTATAGGTTGCAGAGAACTCTATGGACATTATTTCAAATGCTGCTAAAAGTAACAAAGTTAGACAGAAAAGGGATTATTGGCCCCATTTTACAGATGAGGACATGGAGGTTTAAATAGGGACAATGGATTTCCCCAACTTAGTAAACAAATGACTGTACCCAGAGGCAAATCCTGATCTCTATTGTTCTTTGCACTGTGCCAAAGATTAGAGAAAATTATTAGATTATTATAAAGATTATTAGAGAAAAGGATGGATTATGTTAAACTCAGAAAATAGAGATGGAAATTGTGTTACTTCTTGTAAACTGGCTCTAAACTGTAGGGTTTTTTTTTATCCTGTGGATCCCAACCCCCCCCCCCCCGCCCAGAAAAACAGAATAGTTTCTCCACCCCTACCACACCCACTTTGGTCATGCAAGCCATCCCCCTTCCTAATGTGTATCTATCTGGTCCTTACAAAATAAAAAGCAAAAAGGGAATATTTTTGCAAAGAATACCAGTTATACTGTTAGTTTTGTGTGGGACAGCATACCTTACCCAAATTAATACCCTTACTCTCAAGGTAAAAAGCAAAAAAGGATTTATTACAATCTCGTGACAACTCCTAACAGACAAGGTGTCAGTAGAGGAGTGCAAAGCACAAGTTGCAAACAGGATTATATAGACCCTAACACAGAAGTCCCCAGCTCCCCTTCTGACCTTTTCTCCCATTGCCTGGCAAGTTCTAATTTACCCAGAAATTAAATACGGATCCCAGAATACACTTTACTATATTAAGTACTTAAATGCTAATGAAAAATGGAGGGGTGGAGACAGAAGGGAAATGTTAGTTTATCTAAAATAATCAAATACCTATAGCTTTTAGCTCAACTTGTTATTGCAAAGTCTCAAGACACAATTAGGACATAGAATGAAACCACATTCTTATGAGAGGTCTTCACTCAGTTTATCCTATTCAGTCTTCTAAGGCTAAATGTCTTCCTCCTAATACCCTTGGGAGACCACGAAACATTCTTCCCCTTTAGTCATCACCAACAGCAATATTAGCAAAAGTTCCCATTGACTGAGTGCCTACTAAGGTCAAAACTCAGACTAAGTACAAAGGGGAAACTTTCCCTCTGCCTTCTGACTCTGACATTCTTTTGGAAACAAGATAAATATCTGGTTCCGAGGTATTTTTTAACTCATTTTCCTGCTCAACGTAGATGCTTTCTGAACTCCCTTAAAAATTCTGTCTATATTTTAATATTCTATACAATTCTTCCCAGCACTAACATTTTAAGGTAAATTCTACCATTATATTAAAATCTAGAGACAATAAGATAAGTTAGGATGGGGGAGAAGAATGGAACAGGAGAAGTATAGACTCTTTCAAGGGGCTTTCAAGTGTAAAAGAGATTATCCTGCTTCTGCTCCTGACAGTAATAGTAGGAGCTGTCAGTAATGGGTGTTGAGAGGCGGAATTTGGCTCCATTAAAGGGAAAAAAATTATTTAACAGTTAAAGATATTCTGAAGAGGAATGAGATGCCTTTGGAAATTGGGATTTACTCTAATCTAAAGGGTTCTAGTGAAAGGCTAGTGAAAGGCTCTGAGGCCTCGTCTAAATCTGATTCTTTGATTGTACTTAGTTTCATTTGATTTCTAAAATGTTATCATCTGTGATCCACATTTTATCTTCTAAGGGCTCTTACAGCTCTAACATTCTGTGATCTGAGACTCCTTCTATATAATCTATGGTCTGTGTAGTCATGTTCTGTGTTCTAAGGTCCTTTCTAGTTCTAACCTTCTATGTTCTAAGACTTCTTCTGTGACAACATTCTATGACTATGTGAAATACTGTATATGATTATGAGGTTCCTTTCCTCTTTTACCCAGAGACACATAGTAATTCCCAGATTCATAAACTGTCAAGATTGGAAAGGTATTTAGACCTAAGATACCTTCTCCTCATTTCTTTCTTTATAGAATGAGAAACTTGCCCAGAGGAGCAAATAAACTGTACCCAGTTACACAGCTAGCTAATGGTTAAAGCAAGAATTAAAAGCCAGATTTCATGACTCTGAGCTTATAGTTTTTTATACTACAGCACTGGAGGAATGCCCTTTTTCTGATCTTAAAGCACAGCTTATAGAAATGACTGTGTCAGCTTCTCTTGAATTTTTAGGAGTTGAGTAGTCCAATGTCACTGGATGCTATTGCCCCTATTTGGATGGAAAGAAGTAAAGCATCTTCAAAATACATGGAATATAGACATGTGAAATGCTAGTTACCATGGAAATGAAGCAGCAACCTCTGGCTTTCTCTTTCCCCCAGTAAGGCAAACAGCCCCCAGTGAATTCCCTCTAGTTCTTCTTTAGCTGAAACCAGCGCCTCTCTCTCAGGCTACCCCCACTACACTCCCACGCCCCCAGACACATGTTTTCCAAGACTCAGGCTGATTCCAGATGCTGAAGGAGATCACAGCCAACCACTCCTTTTGTTTTGCTTGAGGAAAGTTGAGATTATTAGTTTCCTATAAATTCCTGAGTAAAACTCTGAGGTCAGAGATAGCTTAGGTGTAAATAATTCTCCAAAGGCAAGATTTAATCAATGTGTGATAAATATAAAGGCATGTTTGTATGACTTTATGCAATACACATATGTGCATATGGACATGGGTATTTGGCTATGTGTGTCTGAGTCTAATTAGCTAAAATGTTTCTTATACATCTTCTTTCCCTCATTCCAAACATAGGAATCTGTTCTTCATTAGAGTAAGACACTCCCAAGGCCTTAGGACATGTTCTACATAGATTCTCAGAGCTGGGAGGAGCTTCAGAGGTCTTCAGATCAACCCTTACCTGAAACTTAAATTCTCTCCCAAATATCCCCAAAGAATAATCATCCACACTCTGACTGTAGACCTCCAGCAATGGCAATGGGAAGCTTACTACCCCACAAAGAAATCCATTCCTCTTCGGGGAGGCTCCGACTATCCAGAAGGCAACCTCTCCATTAAACTAAAACTGTGCTGCCTGCAATTTCCACCCATTCTGCCTTTGTGGGACAAAGCAGAATACGTCTAATCTTTCTTCTACACGACAGCCTCTCAGTTTTGTAAGGTAAAAATCATGCCCCCCAGGCTTTCTCTCTTCTGAGAGAAATACATGCAATCCTTGTATGAAAGACTTGCTTTCTACACCCCTCACCATCCTGGTTGACTTTCTTTGTACACAGTCCAGCTTGCCAATGTATCAAATCAAAAATCAAAATTAAATACAAATTCCACATGTATCCTGACTATAGGAGAGTAGAAAGGGCTATTATTGGTCAAAAACACTTCAGAATTGCGAAAAACTTTGGAGATTACCCAGTTAAACTCTTTCATTGGTAGGAAAAGGAAACGAAGCCCATATGGGTGAAATGACTTGATTCATATCAATATGAGATATTGAGAGCCATAACCAGGGTCCAGATCACGCCAAAGCAATTTAATTCAAAATGCTTTTCAATGTAAAAAATATGTAAATTCTTACTTCAAGAAAGGATTTAAGTTCCTCCTGGATGTAAAGTCATTGTGTGAGACAGAGAAGATACAAAGACAAAGAATGGTCCCTGCTCTCAAGAAGCACACTTTACCGGGAGCATAAAATATTTACTTGGATAGTAAATATGCCACTTGGTACAGTTGATTCAGTGCTGGACTTGAAGTCAGAATTTGAATCTGCCTCACACACTGACTAGCTGCATGACTCTGGGCACATCCCTTAGCTTCTCCTACATCTATAAAATGGGCATAATGATAGCTGCTGCCTTATAGAATTATTATAAGGATTCTGAGCTGCTGGCACAGAAGAGGTAGTTCTGGATTCAGCAAGTGCTTTGCAAGCCTTAAATTGTTATATAAACATTAGCTATTATTAGTAAAAATTCTATGTTCCATATATATTAAATGTAATAACTGGGAGGAGGGGTTCATTTTCAATCCTGTGCTTTTTCTACTACCTCACAGATGACTCTCCCCACCTTTGCTCTGGACATCATACTTCTATTACTGTGTTAGCCTTTCTGGCAGCCACATCTACCAATACTCTCAAGGCCTTCCTTTATTATTTAGATTAAAAGAACAAGGCTTCTTAAAGAAATAGAGAGGGAACATGTGAATCTCTCAGGAATTCTGCATGCATGCTGTTCCTGAGGATTAATGTTTGAGGGGGAAAACAAACAACAATCAAAACCACAACCACAAATACAAAATTCTGATGGCCAAACTCTTGAAAAATGAAGAAATTGGCAAGGGGAAATTTGATAAGTGTGTTGATTTAGAGTAAATGAAAATTATTTTCTTATTTCTCTAGTTTTCAGCACTTGCAAATGTCAGTTATAGCAATTGCTTTCATAAAGTTCATCTCCCCATTTGATAGAGAGAAAAACTTATAGAAAGGAACAAGTTTTGTCAGTTCACAAGGAATGTTATGTTATCCTAGCCATCTTCTGACAGAGTGGTGATAGACTAAATTTTCAGGATGAGACAGATTTTTGGACATGAACCAACATGGAAATTTGTGTCACTATGTATATCTCTTATGTATATCTTTTTTCTTTCCTTTTTTTTTTTTTTGAGGGGGGGAGATGAGAAAGAAAGAAAATAAATGCTTCTTAATTTGAAAAATAAAATTTTATTAACATTCAATTAAATTGAACAATAACAAATGTCAACAATTCTCTTGTACTCTAGAAATTGCAGTGGCTCCCAACTGTCCATTGTACTAAAAAATACTTTAATATTTCAAGAATCTGTCATTTCAACTGTCAATCTTTCCCCAAAAGTTTTGTCTAAGAAAAACAGAGTTAAGTTGTATGTGTGCTTTTATTCCTTGTAAGCAGGCATACATGCATGGGAGCAACAGTTAAAACTGAGCTCAGGGAAAGCTTAAGCAACAAGAGTTATAAAGACAAAAACCACAAGTCAGGGGGTGGGGGTGAGAGGTGGTAATGTATGGCAGTCTTAAGAGATTTGGCCATTGGTTCCTGGGTTGGGCTGTTTCTTAAGTCATATGGTGGCCTAATCAGGTTTGGGCCACTGGATGGGAGTTGATATGAGCCATTCTGAGTTGGTTCTCTAGCTGCTGGCACAGCAGAGGTAGTTCTGGGTACAACAAGCAAACACTGAAAAGGATTTCTGATATTCCCAGATTAAGGGATACTCAGTTTGCCTTCTTCTTGGCTGATTCTGATTCCCAGGTCAACTTGGCCTGGCTAGTAGGACAGCTTGTATAAATCAAAGTCGTTTACAAAATCTTTAACCATTTCATTTTTATGCCACCATGTGGTACTTCACTCCACTAATATAGATTGCAACCCTTTGGTTTAATAGGGTATCATGCATGGAAACAATCTATTTCCTCCTAATCAATCTTGTCTACATTTAGCTGAAATAAAACCTCAGATGACAAAAAAACTTTATCTTATAGTGCCCATACTCAAAGCCTTTCCAGGTTGGTAGGACTTGCCACAGTTTGTGCTTTAAGGATCCTGTGTCACTTCCACCAGGATGAGACATGATGGAATGAGATTGAGAGTTATCTATCTGGAAGAACAACAGGGCAAGAATGTCAAGAGAATTAATGGGAAAAAAATACAAAAGATGGTGGCCTAGCAGAACCAGACCTAAAACTTTATTATAAAGCAACAGTCATCAAAACCATTTGGTGCTGGCTAAGAAATACAGTGCTGGAGCAGGGGAATAGGTTAGATACATATGACACAATAATCAATGACTACAGTTATCTAGTATTTGACAAACCTCCAAACTCCAGCTTCTGGGATAAGAACTCACTATTTCACAAAAATTGGTGGGAAAACTGGAAAATAATTTGTCAGAAATTTGATACAGACCTACATTTCACACCCTATACCAAAATAAGATCAAAATGGATACATGATTTGGTCATAATGGGTGATGCCATAAGCAAATTAGTAAAGCAAGGGATAATTTACCTATCAGGTCTTTGGAGAAGGGAGGAATTTATTACCAAAAAAGGAGGGGAGGACATTATGAAACCCAAAATGAACAACTTTGATTACATTAAATTCAAAAGTTTTTGCATAAACAAAATCAACACAAACAAGATTAAAAGGGAATACAAAACTAGGGGAAATTTTTACCGCCAGTGTTTCTGATAAAGGGTTCATTTCTAAAATATATAAAAAACTAACAAATTTATAAGTATATAAGTTATTCTCCAATTGATAAATAATCAAAGAATATGAACAATTTTTAGATGATGAAATTAAAGCTATCTCTAGTCATATGAAAAAATCTTCTAAATCATTATTAGAGAAATATAATAACAGAAATAAAACATCTCTGAAGTACCATCTCACACCTCTTAGACTGGCTAAATGACAAGAAAAGATAATGATAAATTTTGGAGGGGGTGTGGGAAAACTGGGATACTAATGCATTGTTGGTGGAATTGTGAATGGATCTAACCATTCTGGAGAGCAGTTTGGAACTATGCCCAAAGGGCTATCAAACTGTGCATACCTTTGATCCAGCAGGGCCACTATTGGGTCTATATGATTCATCAAGAAATGTATATTTTATTTTTTATTATTATAGCTTTTTATTTTCAAGATATATGCATGGGTAATTTTTCAGCTTTGACCTTTGCAAAACCTTCTGTTCCAATTTTTCCCCTCCTTCTCCCCACCCCCTCCCCCAGATGGCAGGTAGACCAATACATGTTAAATAAAAATATATGTTAAATATAATATATATATATACATATCCATACAGTTTTTTTGCTACACAAGAAGAATCAGACTTTGAAAAAAGATAAAATTAACTTGTGAAGGAAATAAAAAATGCAAGCGGACAAAAACAGAGGGATTGGAAATGCTATGTAATGGTTCACACTCATTTCCCAGAGTTCTTTTGCTGGGTGTAGCTGATTCTATTCATTATTGAACAAATGGAACTGATTTGGTTCCTCTCATTGTTGAAGAGGGCCACATTGATCATCATATAGTACTGTTGTTGAAGTATATAATGATTTCCTGGTCCTACTCATTTCACTTAGCATCAGTTCATGTAAGCCTCTCTGTATTCATCCTCCTGGTCATTTCTTTTTTTTTTTTTTTTTTAATTTAATTTTATTTAATAATAACTTTGTATTGACATAATCCATGCCAGGATAATTTTTACATAACATTATCCCTTGCAATCACTTATGTTTTGTTTTTTCCCCTCCCTCCCTCCTCCCCCCCCCCAAGATGGCAAGCAGTCCTATATATGTTAAATATGTTGCAGTATATCCTAGATACAATACATATTTGCAGAACCAAACAGTTCTCCCGCTGCACAGGGAGAATTGGATTCAGAAGGTAAAAATAACTCGGGAAGAAAATCAAAAATCAAATAGTTCACATTCATTTCCCAGTATTCCTTCTTTGGGTGTAGCTGTTTCTGTCCATCATTTATCCACTGAAACTCAGTTAAGTCTCTTTGTCATAGAAATCCACTTCCATCAGAATATGTCCTCATACAATATCGTTGTCGAAGTGTATAATGATCTCCTGGTTCTGCTCATCTCACTTAGCATCAGTCCATGTAGGTCTCTCCAAGCCTCTCTGTATTCATCCTGCTGGTCATTCCTTACAGAGCAATAATATTCCATAACATTCATATACCACAATTTACCCAGCCATTCTCCAATTGATGGGCATCCATTCATTTTCCAGTTTCTAGCCACTACAAACAGGGCTGCTACAAACATTTTGGCACATACAGGTCCCTTTCCTTTCTTTAGTATCTCTTTGGGGTATAAGCCCAGTAGAAACACTGCTGGATCAAAGGGTATGCACAGTTTGATAACTTTTGGGGCATAATTCCAGATTGCTCTCCAGAATGGCTGGATTCATTCACAACTCCACCAACAATGCATCAGTGTCCCCGTTTTCCCACATCCCCTCCAACATTCATCATTATTTTTTCCTGTCATCTTAGCCAATCTGACAGGTGTGTAGTGATATCTCAGAGTTGTCTTAATTTGCATTTCTCTGATCAATAGTGATTTGGAACACTCTTTCATGTGAGTGGTAATAGTTTCAATTTCTTCATCTGAAAATTATCTGTTCATATCCTTTGTCCTGGTCATTTCTTATAGAACAATAATATTCTATAATATTCATATACCGCAATTTATTCAGCCATTCTCCAACTGATGGGCATCCATTCAATTTCCAGGTTCTGGCCACTACAAAGAGGGCTGCCACAAACATTTTGGCACATATAGGTCTCTTTCCTTTAAGACCTCTTTGGGATATAAGCATAGTAGTAACACTGCTGGATCAAAGGGTATGCACATCTTGATAACTTTTTGAGCATAATTCCAAATTGCTCTCCAGAATAGCTGGATGTATTCACAACTCCACCAACAATGTATCTGTTTTCCAGTTTTCCCACATCCCCTCCAACATTCAGCATTATCTTTTATTGTCATCCTAGCCAATCTGAGAGGTGTGTAGTGGTATCTCAGAGTTGTCTTAATTTGCGTTTCTCTGATTAATAATGACTTGGATCATCTTTTCATATGGCTAGAAATAGTTTCAATTTCTTCATCTGAAAATTGTCTGTTCATATCCTTTGACCATTTATCAATTGCAGAATGGCTTGATTTCTTATAAATTAGAATCAATTCTCGATATATTTTGGAAATGAGGCCTTTATCAGAACCTTTGACTGTAAAAATGTTTTCCCAGTTTATTGTTTCCCTTCTAATCTTGTCTACATTAGTTTTGTTTATACAAAAGCTTTTTAATTTGATATAATCAAAATTTTCTATTTTGTGATCAATAATGATCTCTAGTTCTTCTTTGGTCATAAATTCCTTCCTCCTCCACAGGTCTGAGAGGTAAATTATCCTATCTTCTAATTTATTTGTAATCTCAAGGAAATTTTTTTTAAATTAATGTATATGTATAACCAGAAAAATAAAACAATTGAAAAAACCAAACCCCCAAAACCCTATTCTAATGGAGAGGAAAGCAAATAAACAAATATAGACACAGATTCTATAGATACAGAAAATAAATGCCAATTTTTAAAAAATGAGGTTGAGAGGAACATCAGTGAAAGGTAATAATGATTTTTTAAAGTTATTTTTTCTAGCACCTCAAAATCCAATAAAGACTTTTCTCACAAAACTCCAATAAAACAGAGGACATGGACAGTTTTATTTTTGCCTTGCTATCATCAATGCTTAGCATTTACCTGGCACATAGCCAGGTAATAAATGTTGGTTGGATTCGATATATCAGCTCTTAAATAAATGCATCATATTTAGAGCTAGGAATTACAGTAGAAATCATCTAACCCAATCCCTTCTTTTTTCCAGGTGAGGAAATTTCAATTCAGAGAAGGAAAATGATTTATCTAAGGCCACACAGACAACTTAGTGAAACTGGGATTCAGATACAGTTCCTCTTTCTTTTTAAAATTTTGTAATTTTTTTTAATGAATAAGCATTTTTTTCTTTCCCTTCAATCTCTCTCCACACCATTGGAAAAAGAAAAGAAAAACAAAACCCTTGTAAGAAATATTAATAGTTAAACAAAATAATTTCCTACATCACCTGTGTTCCAAAACATACATCTCATTCACTCTGTCAGGAAGTGAATAGCATGTTGAAATATGCTCGGAACTTGTGGTAGGTCATTTCATTAATCATACTTCTTAAGTCTTTTGACATTATTTTGCTTTACAATGTTGTTGCTATTATATAAACTGTTATGGTTCTGCTTACTTTCCTCTGTTTCAGGTGACATAAATCTTTCTTGATTTCTTGGAAACTGTCCCTTTCATCTCTTCTTATGGTACAATAGTCTTTCAGTACATTCATATATTATAATTTGTTCAGCCATTCTCCAGATTATGGGCACATCCTAAGTTTCCAGTGCTTTTTCACAGCAAAAAGAGTTGCAACTATTTTTTGTATATATACCTTGGAGTTCATGTCTGGATCATTTGCAAATGACTCCTCATTGGTAGAAAAGATGATGACTCAGTGCTATGTGAGAGCTTAGAAGAAAGTTTCTAGATCAGAGAAAACATATGAGGTTCTAAATTTTCTTCTGGGGAGAAAAAAAACTGGAGAAAGTGTCAGACATTTAGCTAAACTAGGAACTAATCATGTCTATGATCTCCAACTTACCTTGCTGGAGATTTCAAGGAATTTCCCTCTGGGTGTGATCAGTGATTCTTTCCCAATTGGGAAAGAGAGACAGAGAAAGAAACAGAGAAAGGAGAGGGTAGGGGGAAGGGAGGGGAGGAAAGAAAGACAGAGGGAAGAGAAATGAGAAAGAGAGAAAAGAAAGAGAGAGGGAAACAGAGACAGAAAGCCCTTAGCTGGGGCTGATTTCTATATCCTATTTTTGGTCTTTCCTACTAAGGGGAAAACTATCTATTTCTGACTCTGTCTCTGTCTCTGTGTTGTCTGTCTGTCTCTGTCTCTATGCCTGTCTGTATCCCTCTATCTCTATCTCTTTCTCTCTGGATCTGTCTCTTCTTTCTCTCTCTTTTTCCTTCATATTTCTGTTAACTGTGTGATCTAGTGTTGGAGTCTTAGCCGCTATGTCCCAGTGATTAGATTATGCCCAATAAGTTAATCACTTTCTCTCTCTCTCTCTCTCTCTTTCTCTCTCTCTCTCTCTCTCTCTCTCTCTCTCTCTCTCTCTCTCTGTCTCTGTCTCTCTTCTCTTTCTCTTTTTCACTCTCTCTGTATCTCTTTCTGTCTCTCTTTGTCTTTGTCTCTCTCTGTGTCACTGTCTCTTTGTCTCTGTCTCTCTGTCTCCTCTGTCTCTCTCTGTGTTTCTCAGTTTCTGTCTCTCTGTCTCTGTATGACTTTCTCTCTCCCTCATTCTCTCTATTTCTTTTTTTTTTCTCTCTCTCCCCTTCATGTTTCTGTTACCTATGTGACCAAGTGTTGTAGTCTTAGCTGCTGCCTCAGCCCCAATAATCTGGTCACTTACTCTTTCTCTCTGGGACCTCATTAAAACAGAAGAATCTTTTACTTGTTTTCCATGGATAGCTTAATCCAATCATAGGGACTTTAATGAGATTGCCCAAAATGCATGCAAAATTTCCTCTGAAATAGTCCACATTCCCTGCTCTGTCCAATTTTGTTTTTTTTCTTACTTTCCCTTCTTTATATAAACCCTCGTCTCCTTCTGCTGTGTTGCCCCTCTTTCTTGTGGAAGAGCCCTGCAAGGTATCATGCTTTTCTCCCAAATAAATGCTCAAATAAGTGCCCATGCTTGGTTTAGAGATAATTTGAACCTGAACCTGAGATGAAACTACAATATATACCCCATCACCCCAAAATCTTTGGCATGCCCCAACATTTTGGTAGATCACTTTTCTCTGGGCTTCAAATGCTTCATTTGTAAAATGAGGAATTTGGATTAGGTGGTCTCTAAAATCTCTTTTAGCTTAAGACCAATGAGATGATTCCTCCCTCAAAAATAAAGCAGAGCTCAAGGCTTTTCTTTCTACATCTACTTCTATGAAAAGATTTTGTTTTTTCTGTCTTCCCTATGTCCATCTTAGTGACTGAAGTCACTTGAGTATCAAGGTAAATACTGGTTTAATTTTGAGTTACTCATTAAACTCTCCTATGTTTATTTTTATTATTTTGCATCATGGAATACCATAGTCTTAGAAGAACAAAAATTTCAGGTGAGCCAAGAGAGATTGGAAAAACATGTGGTAAATATCACTGGAAAGCTGCAGTATATTCCCAGGAATGACTTGTAGATGAGAAAAAAAGAGAAGGCCATTGTCAAGTAATGGTAAAAGTTAATAGTAACCTTCCTCTCAGCAGTGGATGGAAGGCCATAGATGTGAATACACCATAAGTTACAAATGGTGATTGCTCCATGGATTGGTTTTTGCTTACAGGTTTTTCTCTCTGACAATGACAAATGCAGTGAGAAGTGGAATTTAAGAGGAAATGACTAATATAAAAACAAGAAGTGACAATAAAACTTTTTTTTAAAGATATCAATCAGCAATGATAAAATTAACTGGAAAGAGATGGGCTTGTTGGGCACACTTTGAGAGTGAGAGATTCTCCATCATAAAAGGACATCCTGCTTTTTCCACTAATATCCAGGAAATATGAAAAGAACTAGTGGAAAGCTTACAGTGGGTTGGGAAGATTTAGGAAGATATGAATATGAATTTATAGTACCTAAGGGCTTTGGTAGGCTATAAGCTATACTCATAGAGGTAGTCTCTCTATTAATAAAGTTACAGATTCATTCATTCATTCATTTATCAAACAGTAAAGTACTGACATAGTCTTAATTTTTAAAAACAATGTCCTATCTTCACAAAAGCACTTGTGGTCTCACTATCAAAACATATAAAACCAGAAATAGGTTTCAGGAAGTTGCCTTTAAATAAAGGAGGACTTTGCTAAAGGAAAGCCTGATAACTATAGAATAATATCTCTAGAACGACAAGAGACATCAAAGGCCATCCAGTTCAACCTCTCATTTTTAAATATGAAAAAATTGAGGCCCATGGAAATGGTGACTCACCTAAGGTCACATAAATAATAAGGGTCAAAGTGAAGATTTAAATCTAAGTTTTGTAACTCCTGAACCATTGCTACCTCTACCACCACTTCCTTCCTCTCTTCCAAGGAATGATTGTTCCTGGAGGTCAGGATATGGACTAAATTATTTTTAAGGCCTAGTGAATTCTGGAAATTTGGGGTTATAATGGAAACAGAAGGGAGGAATTTTATGGAGAAGTCTACTAGGACTTAACAAAGGAATCACTGCTAATAGACATCCAGAAATGAAGGCATTTTGAAACTACATAAGAAGTTCTGGACATGGTCAAAGACTCCTTCCTTCTCCCTCTCCTTCTCATCTGCTTACTCTTACAATCATTCTTTTCAATTCCTTCAAAGCTTGACTCAAAACAGTCAGATATTCTCATATTTTCAAGGATGAGGTAAAGGCACAGGAGAAGGAAGAAATAATAACTAAGAGAGATATCTTTCATGTAGTAAATGGTTTCAGAGTCAAAAGACCCAGATTTTAAATCATGACTTTGATTTTGAACAAACAACATCAATGCAACCAAGATAAAAAGAAAAGCAGAAAGCTGAGAAATAATCATTATACCAAGTATCTCTGATAAAGGCCTCATTTCTCAAATATAGAGAGAAATGAATCAAATTCACAAGAATACAAGCCATTCCTCATTAATAAATGGTCAAAGTATATGAACAGACAGTTTTCAAATGAAGAAATCAAAGTTATTTATAAACATAAGAAAAAAACACTCTGAATCACTTTTGGTTAGAGAAATGCAAATTAAGACAACTCTGAGATATCAGCTCACATCTATCAGATGGGCAAATATGACCAAAAAAAGTGATAAATGTTGAGGAGAATGTGGAAAAACTGGGACACTAATGCATTATTGGTGAAGTAGTGAACTGATCTAACCATTCTGGAAAGTCACTTGGAACTATGCCCAAATGGCAATCAAACAGTGCATACCTTTGATCCAAAAATACTAGATCCATTACCAGATTTTTTTCTCAGAGAGATCATCAAAAAAGGGAAAAGGTCCTACAAACACAAAAATATTTGTAGCAACCCTTTTTGTGGTAGCAAAATATAGGAAAATGGGGGAGTGTTCATCAAGTGGGAAATGTCTGAATAAGCTGTGTTACAGGCATATAATGCAATACTATTGTGCAATAACAAATGAACAGATTTCCAAAAAACTTGGAAAGACTCGTACAAAGTGATATAAAGTAAAATGAACATAACCAGGAAAACATTGCAACCATAATTAGCAACATTGTGTGATGAACAACTATGATTAACTCAGCTCTTCTCAGTAACACAGTGATTCAAGACAACTATAAAGGATCCCCAAAGGAAAAATGCTATTCATATTCAGATTAAGAACTTATGTATTCTTAATGCTGAATGAAACATATTTTTTCATTTACTTTACTCTTTCTCATTTTTTCTTTTGATCTGTTTCTTCTACAACTGTAATTAATGTGGAAATAGGTTTTACAGATAGCACATGTTTAAACTATATCAAATGGCCTACCATCTTTGGAAGAGGGAGGGGAAGGAGAAAAAGTTGGAACTCAAATTCTTGTAAAAATGAATGCTAAAATTTTTCTTGATAAGTACCTAGAGAAAATAAATTATTTTAAAAATCATAATTTTATTACTCACCACCTATATAAAGTCATTTTCCTAAGTTGTGTCTGTTTCCACATTTGAAAGATGGACATGTTGAGCTAGAATGTTTTCTAAATTCCCTCCTAACTCTAAATCTTAAGATTTAGAGATTTAAGAAAAAATGGGTTGTTATGCCATCCAAAAGAATGTAAGCTGATCACTGGTGCACTCTTGTTGTCATTCCACCTTCTGAGAATCAAAGCACTTGGCCTTCATGAAGCATTGTGGAACAGAGGAACAGCTTTCTAGATAATCAATAAATCCAATTTCTTAACACTAACTTGCTGTGTGACTTTGGACAATTTATTTGATTTCACTGGACTTTTCTTCCTATAAGCTGAAATAAATGACACCTTTTAATCTAACAATATATGAGTCAATTAAACTACTGTCCATCAACAAGAGTAGGGATATCCCTCCTTTGTTATTACAAATGAACAGGGATCAAAATTTGAGGATGCTACAGACTAAAGGGAAAGGTCTAAAGGGCAGAAGCTTTTGGAGAAATATAAACCAGTAGGCTAACATTCTAATGCTACCACTGCTCTCAACTTGGCTACCCAACTCCCAGCAAAGCCTCTTAATCTCTGTTCCTGAATCTAGGGAGCAGAATTACCCATCAACAACAAGGGTACTATGGAGACAGTCACTACACACTGAGAATGAGCAATTGAAAGACACCCACAACTTTTCCTCAGTGAGAAAAAATTTTCAATTTGTCATTTTTGTAGGAAAGTGACTTTAGATATTACTAAATTTCCTCCCTTACTAGTCTTTTCTTTTTTCCAATTATTTGTATAGATAGCATTCAACATTCATTTTTAAAAGATATTGAGCTCCAAATTTTTCTCTTTCCCTTCATTCTCCCCCCACCAGTAAGCAATCTAATAGAGTTTATCACTTTAAACATGTTTCCACATTAGTCAGTTTGTGAAAGAAGAATCTGAACAAAAAGGAAAAACCATGAGAAAGAAAAACAAAAAAGGAACAAAAAAAAGTGAAAATAGTATACTTTGATCTGCATTCAGACTTCATAGTTCTTTCTCTGAGACAGCACTAATTTTAAAAACAGTTTATCTCCAAGGGAAATTAAGGAAGTCAAACTACCTACTTTTTTTTTCCAGAGTGAATCATGTCAGAAAAACAGGGGGTAGCAAAGGTGATGGCTCCTACTTCTAATCACTTAGTCATTCAAAAAATATAAGCATTGATTTAGTACCTTCTGTGTGTCAGATATTGGGTATACTAGGCAAAGATGAAATAATCTCAGTCCATAAGAAGTTTACATTCTCATACTTGCTATCAGCAACTAAGGCTTGAGGTAGAGAAAGGTATGATAGTAAAGGTGGTGGTGGAGAGGAGAGGGTATTTTCTTTTTTCAATGACCTCAGATCTGTCCTTTATGTCTTCTTTGACTACTACATTATAGAACATAGAATGTTAGAGCTTAAATGAATCTTAGGACACAAAATTTTAGAACATACAACAGTGGGTAAACTGGTAGGTAATTTACAGTACTGAATGTAAGGTTATGAAATAAAGATTGAAAATTTAAATACAGAAAAGAGAAATAATTTGTACAAGAGTGACATAAATAGTGATAACATCTTTAGACTCCCACTCCAATACTTTTTTCAGAATACTACAATCCCCAGTCCTACCCATGCCCTGATCTCAGCTCTGATCAAAACAAAATTCCATCCAAAATCCAGATGTTTCTAAAAATGGGGATGTTTTGCATCATGTAGATCTCACTTCTGTCCTCACTAAGAACATCTTTTTGATAAAACATTAGATTTCCAGCTCTTGGTAAGTCAGAAGAGAATCATTACACATTTTCATATTTCTTGTTTCTAATGCTGGAAATGAGGGGACCTTCTAGTCAAACACAAGATAGTGATACTACAATAATACTACAAAGACAGTGATACTATTAGAGAGTCCAGTAGTTTGAATTACAACCATACTAGTCTTAGACTGCCAATTCCAAATGTTTTACAAGTCATCCACCCTCCAAGGATTAATATTCTGTGTTTTCAGACTATATTGTTAATGTCTTTTCCAACAAATACAATTCCTACTCAACATTCTCAATTATAAGGTCCTTTTAAATTCTTTTTTTTAATCTATGGGAAAAAATTTGTGGGTCAATAACAATATTCCAAAGTTTTTTATTATTAAACAAGAAAGATGTATAGATTAATTTAGAATAGAGAAAGAGGTGAAGAGAGAGAGGATAAAAGGAGAAAAGAATAAAGACTTGAAAGTTTGCAAAAGACAAGAGAGAAATGAATGCAAAAGAAATGAGAGAGAAAAGAGTATAAGAATGAGAGAATAAAGTGAAGCCAAAGAAAATTTGGAGAGAGGAAAGAAAGAATGTGAGAGATGGCCATGGTATTGATTTGTTTTGCTTTATTATTCTTAATTGTTGCAAGGTAAGTCCTATAAGAGGAGGGGAAGGAAATAGAAGTTAGTAATGTTTTTTAAAAAAAGAAATGAAAAAGGAGCATCAATAAAAGAAAAAAATCTATGAGAGAGCATAGGAGAATAGAAGAGAGAAGAAAGGGGGAAAAAAGAGAACCATCTTTACTCAGTGAATTTCACCATCTGGACAAATCTTGTCTGAAATATTTAGCAGGAAGATCCAAGGTCTGGGAGAAACAATAATTTAGAAATTAAATTCAGTTTAATCCATCCTTTTTACCTTAGGCTAAAGGATTAAGGGACCTGTTTAGCTAGTCTCTTTAACTATAATCTTTTATCTGCATTTGGACTTAAAGCTAGAAATCTCTTTATAATATTTCACTGAATATGCATAGCATGCTTCAGAGATCACAGGGAAAAGATTATAATGCCCATTTTACAGAGGAAAAAACTGAGGCCCAGATAGGTAAAGAGATAAATTGAATTGCTTAAGGAATAGAACCTTAAGAATAGAATTCAGTTCTTGAGTGCTTGGAGTCAATTAGAAATAATTTTCTTTCCTTTTAATAAGAATTCACATGGACCAGTTGATGGGATATTAATATAGCTCCTGTCTATTCCTACAGTCATTTCCTATTTGTTAGAAAGCAACCTTTCCTTCTCCCATTCAATACAACCCAAAAAGAATAACTATATTTTTCCCCAGTGCTGGAAAAGAGAAATCAAAAAGTATTCAATATTTACTTGTGCATGCATACATAAGCTTGTATACTCAAACATCCAAAAGACAACACGTACACTCACATACACAGAAATGTTCATGTCTATATGTATTCACCAATGTATGCTTGCAAATGCAGAAATACTACACAACACAAATATACACATTATTCACAGACACTATGCTAGTTCAAGCCAGGGAAGTCATACATATTAGCTTTTAGTCCAGTAAGATTTTTAATCAGAGACTGGTTTTAAGCCAAGAAAGGAGTCCATATTCACTATTTAGTGGATTAGAGTTTTTTATTGGCAAAGAATGTGTGTGTTTTACTCAGAATTGCTTCTGAGAATCACTTAGAATCAGAAGACACTGAATGTTTATGATGATACAACATTTGCTTCTGAGAGGAGCTAATTGCTTTCCACAAAACAGTGGAACATTCAGCTAGTCAGTTAGTCAGTAAACAAGCATTTATTAAGCACTTTAGCATGCACCAGCACTATGCTAAGCACTGATGTTGCAAAGAAAATTAAAAATACCATTCTTGAAATCAAGAATATATATTTTAAAAGAGGAGACAACATGAAAATAATTAGATACACATTAGTTATATACAGAGTAAATGGAAAAATGGGTGGAGCCCAGATGGTGGGGAGAACACTCCTTTTTTTCTGAACTTCTCCCATGACCCTTAGACTAATTAGCAAATCCAGCCTCTGAAATAATTCTGGACTGAAAGAACCCATGAATATTAGGAGTGTAACAAATTACCAGCAGAAGATAATTTCAAACTCTTTGGAAAAGGTCTGTTTCAATCAAGCATGGAGGGAAGCAGGCCAGGTGCAAGCAGGCCGAGCACAGACACGGAGTGCAAACAGCACAGATCTGGGGCTGTGCCCACTCCATGTGGCAGAGAATCTATGGGGAACAATCTGCAGCAGCAGTGTTGGTCACTCTGACCTGGCTGCAAGCCAGTAGATCAGCAAAGAAGTTATAAAACATCCAACACAAACACAAAAGGTAAAGAGTGAATCCCAAAATGCCAGAATTTCATGGGACCTGGCTGTGTCCAAATCAGTACTGGAAGTCAGTCAATGCTAAAGTCAGTCAAGCCCTGACCTAGTACAGCTGCTGCCACTTGTAGAGTAAGCTTGGACAATCTCGCTTATCCTAAAAGCAGATGTCAACTTTTAAAAAAATGAGGTAAAAAAAGCAAAAAGAACTCTGACCATAAAACCCATAGGTAGGTTTTAGGGTAGAAGAGAACAGCAGATTTCAAACTCTGAGGAGATTAAGAGCAGATTGTCTCCAGATGAGGCCTCAAAGTGGGATATAATCTGGTTCCTATTGAACAAGGCTCTTCTAGAAGAAATTTTAAAAGATATTAAAGGAGAGCTAGAAGTAAAATGGGGAAAGGAAATGGGAACTTTACAAGAGGGTTTGGAAAAGAAAACAGAAATTATCTGAAGAAAATTCATTACAAAATAGATGTAGTGAAATGGAAAAAACATATAACTCCTTAAAAATAGATTTGATAAAATGGAAAAAGAAAATAACACCCTAAAAACACAATTTGTGAAATGGAAAAAGAAAACAACCCCCAGAAAAACAGAATTTGTAAAATGGAAAAAGAAAATAACTCCTTAAAAACAGAATTTGTGAAATGGAAAAAAAATTCATAGAACAAAACAACTCATTTAAAAATTCAATTGGACAAATACAAAAAAAATTTTTTTAAAGTAAATAAAGAAAATAATTCACTAAAAATCAGAACTGAATAAATGGAAATGGATGACTCAGTGAGACATCAAGAATCAGTCAAGCAAAACAAAAAAAGAAAAAAGAAAAAAATAGAAGAAAATATAAAATACCAACTGACCTGGAAAATTGATGTAGGAGAGACATTTTAAGAATTATTGGACTTCCTGAAAACCATGATGAAAAAAAAAAAGAGCCTAGACATTATTTTTCAGGAAATCATCAAAGAGAACTGCCCAGATGTCATAGAATCAGAAAGTAAAATAGTCATTGAAAGAATTCACCAAACACCTCCTGAAAGAGACTCCAAATTAAAACTCCAAGGAAAGTGGCTAAATTTCAGAAGTATCAGAGCAAGGAAAAATATTGCAAGCAGCTAGAAAAAGAAAAAAAAACAAAACAATTCAAATGCTGAGGAGCCACAATAGGGATTACCCAGAACCTAGCAGCTTGCACATTAAAGGATCAAAGGGCCTGGAATCCAATATTCTGAAAGGCAAAGGAATTTGGAATGCAACCAAGAATAAACTACCCTGCTAAAGTGAGCTTTTTTTTTTTTTCAGGGAAGAAGATGGACATTCAACAAAACAGGTGAATTCCATTTATTTCTGATGAAAAGACCAGAGTTGAACAAAACATTTGACTTCCAAATATAGAATTCAAGGGAACCATAAAATGTAATAATAAAAGAAACTCTTGAGAAATGTATCTCTGTTTATGGGTATACATATATAGTGCATTATAATTTGATTTTACTATTACAAAAAAGAAACTAGAGGTGGAAAGGGGATTATACTAGAAAAAGGAGAAAGTGGAAGTAAAATGAAGGAAATTACATCTTACAAAAAGGCAAAGAAAACCTATTTTAACTGAAGGAAAGAAGGGAAGGGGATGAATATTGTGTGAATATTAGTCTCATCAGATTGGCTCAAAGAGAGAATATTAGACATATTTGGTTACACAGAAAAACTTCTCTCCTTATAGGAAAGTGGGGAGGGAGGGAAGGGAAAAGGGAAAAGGTAGACTAATAGAAGGGAAAACAGAAATAGTAAGAGGAAAATATAAGAAAGGGGGAAGGGATCTAAAGAGGGAGGGCTGCTTGAGCCAAGTGGTGCTAATAAGTATTAGAGAGGAGGGAAAGGGGAAAAGGAAAGAGAAAAGTATAATTTGGGGTAAATAAGAATTTACAGAAATTATAGAATTAGTAGTTTTAACCATAAATATGAATGGGGTGAATTCTCTCAAAAAAGGGAAACAGCAGACTGGATTAAAAGTCATAACCCTACAATATGTTGTTTACAAGAAACACATTTAAAGCACAATGATATATACAAAGTAAAGGTAAAAGCTTGGAGCAAAATCAATTATGCTTCAGGTGAAGTAAAAAAAAAACAAAAAATGCAGAAGTAGCCATCCTGGTCTCAGATCAAGCAAAAACAAAAATAAATCTAATTAAAAGAGATAAGCAAAGAAACTATATCTTGCTAAAGAGTTCCATAGATAATGAAGCAATATCAATACTAAACACATGTGCACCAAGTAGTATAGCATCTAAATTCCTAAAGGAGAAGTTAAGAGAGTTGCAAGAAGAAATGAACAGCAAAAATATAATAGTGAGAGATCTCAACCTTGCTCTCTCAGAACTAGATAAATCAAACCACAAAATAAATAAGAAAAGAAGTTAAAAAGGTATTGAAATACTAGAAAAGTTAGGTATGTTAGATCTTTGGAGAAAATTGAATGGAGACAGAAAGGAGTACGCTTTCTTCTCAGCAATTCATGGAACCTATACAAAAACTGACCATATATTAGGACATAAAGACCTCATAATCAAATGCAGAAAGGCAGAAATAATAAATGCATTTTTTCAGATGTAATTATTTTCAACTTAATTATTGAAATGCATTCAATAGAAGGCCAGGGGAAAATAAACCAAAAAGCAATTAGAAACTAAATAATCTTATTCTAAAGAATGAATGAGTGAAATTAATAATTTAATACAAGAGAATGACAATAATGAGACAACATACCAAAATTTGTGGGATATAACCAAAGCAATAACAAGGAGAAATTTTATATCTCTAGATGTTTATTTGCATAAAATAAAGAGAAGATCAATGAATTAGGCTTGCAATTAAAAAAAACTAGAAAAAGAACAAATTTAAAAACCCCAATCAAATACCAAACTTGAAATTCTAAAAATAAAAGGATTAATAAAATTGAAAGTAAAAATCTATCAAATTAATAAATAAAACTAGGAATTGGTTTTATGAAAAATGAACAAAATAGATAAACTTTCAATTAATTTGATTAGAAAAAGGAAAGAAAAATCAAATTGTTAGTCTCAAAAATGAAAGAGGAGAACTTTCCATTAATGAAGAGGAAATTAGAGCAATAACTAGTTATTTTGTCCAACTTCATGCCAATAAATTTGATAACCAAACTCTTAAGAAACTATTTTAATGATCATTATCCTATGTTCTCCTAATTTGTTTATAATATCATTCTTTATGTCTAGATCATGAACCATTTTGACCTTATCTTGGTATATAGATGTGGGTCAATGGCTAGTTTCTGCCATACTAGTTTCCAATTTTCCCAGCAGTTTTTGTCAAATAGTGAATTCTTATCCCAAAATCTGGGGTCTTTGGGTTTGTCAAACACTAGATTGCTATAGTTATTGATTATTTTGTCCTGTGAACCTAACTTATTTCACTGATAGACTATTCTATTTCTTAACCAGTACCAAATGGCTTTGATGAATACTGCTTTATAATGTAGTTTTAAACCTGGCAGAGTTGGCCAGGTTTGCATTTTTTTTTTAGTAATTCCATTGAAATAAACTTTTGTTATTCCAGATCAATTTTGTTATTATTTTTTTGTAGGTCAGTAAAATAGTTTCTTGGGAGTTTGATTGGTATAGCACTAAATAAATAGATCAGTTTAGGTAATATTGTCATCTTAATTATATTTGCTCAACCTATCCAAGAGCACTTAATATTTTTTCTGTTGTTTAGAGCTGACTTTGTGTGGAAAGTGTTTTATAGTTTTGCTCATGCAGTTCCTGACTTTCCTTTGGCAGATAGATTCCCAAATATTTTATACTATCGACAGTTATTTTAAATGGAATTCTTTGTATCTCTTGCTGTTGAATTTTATTAGTAAGATATAAAATGCTGATGATTTATATAGATTTATTTTTTATCCTGAAACTTTGCTAAAGCTTTGGATTATTTCTAATAGTTTTTTAGTTGATTCTCTAGGAATCTCTAAGTATACCATCATATCATCTGCAAAGAGTGATAATGTGGTTTCTTCATTCCCTACTCTAATTCCTTTCATCTCTTTTTCTTCTCTTATTGTCCAAACTAGCATTTCTAGTACAATATTGAATAGTAATGGTTATAGTGGACAATCTGGTTTTACCCCTGATCTTATTGGAAATGATTTATCCTCATTACATATGATGCTTGCTGATGGTTTTAAATAGATGCTACTGAGTATTTAAAGTAAAAGTCCATTTATTCTTATACTCTCTAGTGTTTTTAATAGGAATGGATGTTAGATTTTATCAAATGCTTTTCCTGCATCTATTGAGATTATCATAAAGTTTTTGTTTGTTTCGTTATTGATATAGTCAATTATGCTAATAGTTTTTTTAATATTGAAACAGCCTTGCATTTCTGGTATAAATCCTACCTGGTCATGGTATATTATCCTGGGAATGACTTTCTGTAATCTCTTTGTTAATATTTTATTTAAGATTTTTGCATCAATATTCATTAGAGAAATATGGTTTGAATTTTTATAAATTTGAGTCAATTCTTTATATATTTTACATCAGTTTAGATCAGTGATGATCTTCAGTTCTTCTTTGGTCACAAATACCTTCCTCCTCCACAACAGATCTGAGAGATCATTATTGATCACAAAATAGATCATTAACAAAACTAATTCAGACAAAATTAGAAGGGAAACAATAAATTGGGAAAACATTTTAACATTCAAAAGTTCTGATAAAGGCCTTATTTCTAAAATATATAGAGAATTGACTCAAATTTATAAAAATTCAAGCCATTCTCCAATTGATATGAAGAAATTGAAACTATTTCTAGTCATATGAAAAAAGTGCTCTAAATCACTATTGATCAGCAAAATGCAAATTAAGACAACTCTGAGATACCATTACCTATTTCTCAGATGGCTCAGTTGGCTAAATTGACAGGAAAAGATAATGACAAATATTGAAGGGAATGTGGGAAAATGGAATAATAATACACTGTTGAAACTATGCTCAAGAAGTTATCAAACTTTCCACACTCTTTGATCCAGCAGTGTTTCTACTGGGCTTATATCCCAAAGAGATCTTAGAGAAAGGAAAAGGACTCATATGTGCAAAAATATTTGTGGCAGCCTTTTTTGTGGCAATAAAAAACTGGAAACTGAATGGATGCCCATCAATTGAAGAATGGCTGAATAAATTATGGTATATGAATGTTATGGAATATTATTGTTCTGTATGAAACAACCAACAGCATGATTTCAGAGAGACCTGGAGAGATTTACTTGAACTGATGCTAAGTGAAATGAGCAGAACCAGGAGATCATTATATACAGCAACAAGAAGATTATACGATAATCAAGCCTGATAGA
The DNA here is from genome assembly GCF_016432865.1 of Antechinus flavipes. NCBI lineage: Eukaryota > Metazoa > Chordata > Mammalia > Dasyuromorphia > Dasyuridae > Antechinus > Antechinus flavipes. Next base: position 463,168,655 of record NC_067399.1, on the reverse strand, counting down.
CATGGCTCTCTTCAACAATGAAATGACAGTGATGAAGAGAGTCATCTATACCCAGAAAAAGGACTGAGGGAACTGAATGTAGTTCACAACATAGAGTATTTTCATTCTTTTTGTTATTGTTTGCTTGTATTTTATTTTGCTTCTCTTTTTTCTTGTGCGATGCAATAATTGTATAAATATATATACATATATTGCATTTAACATATATTTCTACCATGTTTAACATATATTGGACTACTTGCTATCTAGGGGAGAGCATGGGGGAAGGAGAAAATTGGAACACAGGATTTTACAAGGGCCAGTGTTGAAGAATTGTCCACTGTTTTTAGAAAAATAAAAAGCTTTAGTTAAAAAAAAGAAAATAATATTAAAGGAACAGGTACTTTTCTAATGAAAAATTCTAAATGGTCCTAGTGCTATATGTCAGTGATACCTTTAATGATAATAGGGAAATTGAGTAGAGGGATTGTTGTTGTTGTTTACCTTCATTCTTGAAGAGAACCATGACATCAGGAAAATGTCTTGATTTGCAAGTGAATTCTACTGAAGTGAGGGAAATTTGTGCAAAGTCACCAGCCTCATTTTTTTTCTGAAGCTATCTGGATCCAATGGCCATATATAAATAAGGATGACTAGAGATGGCCCTTCCCTTCTAGAAGGAAGGGGCTGGGGGGAAAGATCTTGAGTTCTCCTTTAAGTTTGTGAGTTTGAGATTCCTATGGAACATTTCATTGAAAAATGTCCAAAAGGCAGTAGGTGATTCAAGACTGGAATTCAGGAGTCTGAAGCTAGATAGAAAATAAGAGATTTATTAAGAATTGTAACATACCATGCATTGTAGATCTAGAAATTATCTGAATAGAGATGACATTAGAATCCTTGGGAACTGGTGAGCTCTCCTAGTCAGAGAAAATAGCAGAAAAGAAAAGGGAACTAATGACAGAACCTTAAGAAATATCAATACATAGTGATATGGTTGAAGAATCAAAGGAGATTAAAAAGGAGCAGAGAGGAGAACTAGGGAAAAGCAGTGTCACCAAACCTAGAGAGCAGAGTGTCTAGAAAGAGAAGGTAATCAATAGTGTCAAATGCTGCAAAAATTAGGAAGATGAGAATTTAGAAAAATCCATTAAATCTGGCAACTAGGAGAGCATGAGGGAAGGAAAAAATTGGAACACAGGATTTTACAAGGGCCAGTGTTGAAGAATTGTCCACTGTTTTTAGAAAAATAAAAAGCTTTAATTAAAAAAAAGAAAATAATATTAAAGGAACAGGTACTTTTCTAATGAAAAATTCTAAATGGTCCTAGTGCTATATGTCAGTGATACCTTTAATGATAATAGGGAAATTGAGTAGAGGGATTGTTGTTGTTTTTACCTTCATTCTTGAAGAGAACCATGACATCAGGAAAATGTCTTGATTTGCAAGTGAATTCTACTGAAGTGAGGGAAATTTGTGCAAAGTCACCAGCCTCATTTTTTTTCTGAAGCTATCTGGATCCAATGGCCATATATAAATAAGGATGGCTAGAGATGGCCCTTCCCTTCTAGAAGGAAGGGGCTGGGGGGAAAGATTGGTACCTGGAAAAAGCAGTTTTGATTGAATGATCAGATGAGAAGCCAAATTGCAGAAAGTTAAGAAGAATATAAATGACATCAATTACCATAGGAGATTTTTTTCAAAGAGTTTAGTCAAAAAGAGAAAGAGATATAGGATAGTAGTAGTGATGGTGAGACCTAGGAAAGAACTAATAAGTGAAAAGATCGAAGGTCATGGTGAAGTTGAAGAACAAGGTTAGGGATGTATGGCAGAGGGAAAGATGGAATGACAGTATGTTGTGATGAACTAAAAGAATTTTGGAATTCATGGACATGGAAGTGGAACTTTTGTGAATTATAATAAAATCAAGAGTATGGCCATCTCTGTGAAATACAATGGGAGTAGATCATTGGAATTTAGTAGATTGAGGAACTTGGAATTTAGGCTATTTGAATAAATATCAATATGCATTTTGAAGGTTTCTTTGAATGAGGGCAGGAATTAAGGTAGAGAGAGACAATGAGTCAGGCATGGAACTCACTGAAAAAGGAAGGAGAATATTTAGCAGCTCAATAGATAAAAGCAATCAGGATCTCCATTAAATGATATACATATGTGTATGTATATATATCACAAATCTCAAAAGAAGAGATATTGTTAAGTGATAGTGGTAGAAGGAGAGTCGGGAAGTGAAAATAGGGATTAAGAAGTATTCTTATTTCCCAATCATAATAAACAAATTAGGGGTATGAAAGTATAGCTTTCTATACTAGTACTAGTATAGTACTAGAAATAATGGCAAGGGAAGCAGTATTATCAAGAAAGACATCTTAATCTGTGCTAGAAGTGGAAAAAGTTAAAGAGGAAAGAAAGATTAAAGGAAGTTTTTTTTTGTTTTGTTTTTTGTTTTGTTTTGTTTTGTTTTTTTAGAACAGAGGGCATTATAGAAAGTATAGAGAGATTCATAGCAGGATATTAGCATGGAGTACTATTGTAGTGGATGGGTTTAAGGGAATAGGCAATTGTGGATAGGCATTTGTAGACATTGGTATATATTGGTATATGTTAGTATATATGAATACATATTAATATATACATTGATATACCTTGGAGTATATTGATATACATTGGTATATATTGGTAACTGGGAATGGAGAATTAGTAACAAAGGGAAAGTATAAAGAGGTAGAAATATGCTGACCATTGAAGAATGAATCCTAGAAGAATATCAATGTTTGGAGAGAGGTCTGTTGAGGAGAGAAAAGTTAATAGATGGTTCAATTGCCTTTCTTGAGGTCTAACCTTATGTTGGTGGTTTTGTGCAGAGAAACTCTAGGAGGCCTGCTTTATAAGAGGCAGGAACAGGAATAGGTAAGGCCTTCAATCAGAGATTAGGCTCCTGGTCAGAAATTAGAAAGTGCCTATGTAAAGTGGGTCGTTCAGAAGAATACTCTGAGAGTTAAGACAGAAACTGGGATTTGGGTGGTAGAGTCATATTCTGGGAGGACTGGGTGATTGATGGTCAGGATTCTCAGTGTCAGAGCTCAGTCTAAAGTCTACTGATACTAGAAAATATTTTCTAAATTCAGTTGAATTTTTTTTAATTTAAAATTTTTTACTAAAAATTTCTTTCTTATCATAAACTTAAAAACATGAGCATTTCAATATATGAAGAATAAAAAGGATTATATGTAAAACTATAAATTTCTACCAGATATGGCTTTAAAGTGTAAATTAAATTTAACAAAAGCATAACAAAAGTCCTTATCCTCTTTGGAACATCTTTTTATTTTCTTCTGACTACTTTTTAATGTTTTATTTATTCTTTTTTCTATCCCCTCCCCCATCTCTATCAATATCCTCTAAGGAGATCTTCCACATCCTTTAAATTTATTGTGTATGTACTTACTATCTTCTCTGTTAGAATGTAAGTTTCTTGAGACCAGGACTGTTTTTGTCTTTCTTTGTATTTTTAACACAAAGCCTGGCATATGGTAAGTACTTAAATTTGTTGATGAATTGATTGATTGAGTCATTCATGTTTAATGATCAATCTTCTGAAGTCATTAGTCACAGTAATGATCAGAGTTCTGAAATCCTTTAAAATTGGTTTCTTTTGCATTATTGCATGTAAATATGCAAATTGTTATTCTGGTTATGTTCACTTCACTTTGCATCACATATAATTCATATGAGTCGTCCCAGGTTTCTCTGAATCTATCATATTCACTATGGCATAATATTCCATTACATTCATATATCACAATTTGTTCAACCATTTCCCAACTGATATGTGCCTACTTTGCTTCACTTCTTTTCCATAACCAAAAGTGCTGTTATATGATAATATTATTAGTATCATAATATTTTTATACATATGCTCTTTTTCTTCTGTCTTTAACCTCTTTGGAGTATATGCTTTATAGTGGTATTCCTGGCTCAAAGGAAAAGGTATTCACTGTGAGTTTTTTAATATAATATAATATTATTTTATTATTTTACTGAGGCAATTGGGATTAAGTGACTTGACCAGGATGCTATGTCTCTTAATGAAGCCCAAGATCATATTAGCTTTTTTTTGCTGCCACATGACTTTAAGGGTATAGTCTAAAAAGAAAAAAAAAAAAACAGTTTTTTTTCCAGAGTAAGTATTGTCTAAAGCAAAGCTTCTTAAACTGTGGGTTACAACCCCATATGAGGTAATGTAATTGAATGTGGGAGGGGAGGTCACAAAAAATTGACAATGAAAAAAGATATCAACTATTGGTACAAGATTTAAAAATAAAAACATCCATCTCATTAGCATGAAAATTTGCTTTCTTCTTTAATAAATGGTAAAATTATATATATATGTATGCATACCAAATATCTTTATGATTTATTACAAGTAAATGATTTATTTATATATTTATTTTATATAACTATATATCTGAGGTCATATAAAAATTTCTCAGATGAAAAGGGATCATAAATGGAAAAAAAGTTTAAGAAGCCCTATATTAAACCATGCTTCCCCCAAGCATAAAACTGTATATTCATCCTCATTGGATTTCATCATATTCATTTAAGCCCAGTGCTTCTATCCTAATGGGATCTGATCCTTTTGGCTCTTGATGCTGATCTATCATGCTAGCTACTCTGTCTAGCTTTGAGTCTTCCACAGAATTGATGCCTTTTTTATTTGTGCCTTTATCTAAATCATTGATAAAAATGCTAAATAGCATGGGGACAAGCACAGGTCCCTAGGGCTCTTATACTGACACTTTGGCATTCAACAACCAACAGCTGTTCTTTTAAAAAATTTAATATTTACTTTTCCCATTTACAAGTGAAAACAATTTTAATATTCTTTTTTTCAAATTTGAGTTTCAAATTCTATCCTTCCCTCACTGAGAAGGTAAGCAAATCAATATCAGTTTTACATGTATAATCATGCAAAACATATTTCCATATTAATCATGTTATAAAAGAAAATGTAGACTAATATAAAAACCCAAGAAAAATAAAGTAATAAAGTTCTTATTCAATTTGAATTCAAACTCTATCAGTTTTTTCTCTGGAGATGGATAACATTTTTCATCATAAGTCTTTCAGAGTTGTCATTATATTGCTGAGAATAGCTAGATCATTTACTTATTGTAAGATCATTATCTTACAATATTGCTGTTGTGTGTATAATATTCTGTTTGTTCTACTCACTTCACTTTGCATCAGTTCATATAGTCTTTCCAGGTTTTTATGATAGCATCTAACTCATGATTTTTATAGCATAATAGAATTCCATCACAATTATATACCATAACTTAATTTAGTTGTTCCCCAGTTAATGGGCATCGCTTCAACATCTTCAACATTTGCCACAAGTAAAGAGACAGGTATCCTTTTAATGTGGTTATCCCACCAGTTATGAAGCCATCTAATTGTATTACATTCAAGTTTTCTTTTCACCATCTTCTCCAAGAATAGTTTCAGATACTTTATCAAAAACTCTTCTAAAATTTAGGTAAAATGTATCAAAAGTATTCCCCTCATTCAATAATCTGGTAATACTGCTAAAAAAAAAAAAAAAGGAAATGAAGTTAATCTGGAAAGACCTATTCTTGAGGAAGTTGTGGTGACTTTGTTTATGAGAGGACCAATATCTACCAGGGTTCTTCTCTTCTCCCCAAATACTTTTCTCTAAAAGTCAACAAAGCTCTCCTCAAAAACTAATTGGCCTTTGCCTCTCTTGATGAAGCTTCCTGGTCACTTAAAGACATACAAAAACTCCCCTCCCAACAATATGGAATTAGGATCTCTAACTTGGTAGATTTCTGAACACAATAGATTCACCATTCCCTGTCCTATCGATCTGATTCACATCCAGATAGAGATGAAATTGGCAGAGTCTATGGAAGCTAAGTGCTATTATACCCTTGTTACATCTACTTGCTATGTTAAGGCTAAGTAAACCTTCTTTTGTTAACTGCTCAGTAACTTTCAAGGATTCTATTTAGATCCCCAAATTAAACCGGAATTATCAGGGTGCCTATGCTTATTGGTTAATTATATGTTCTAATATTTAATGTTTTATGATTTTTTCAACTTCATTTTATACTTTTGTGATCTCTTTATAAGACAATTTGGTAACTCAGACAGAGAAGTGAGTGACCACCATATAATAAAAAAGCTGGAAATAGCTCTTAACATTTTGTATTTTGTATTTATGACACTCCCTCCTAATTCTCTCCTACCCATTGAGAAGGCAAGCACTGTGATATAAATTATACATATGAAGTCATGTAAAACATATTTCCATATTAAGCATATTGGGAGAAAAAGAAAAATAAAGCAGTGAAAAAAGTCTATTTCAATTTGTATTCAGAATTTATCAGTTCTCTATCTGAAAGTGGACAATATTTTTTTCATGCTTCCTCAAATATTTTGAAATTGCCACTTCCCTTTCCTGATTTTTCAACTATGTTGATGATAAAGTTAATTTTTTAGCTAAATTTCAATCTGGTTCCCTTTCCTTTTCTTTGAAAGTTGAGACATTTGTCTTTCTCTGGGTATCTCTTGATCTTTCAGATTATCACTGACAGGGCTCAGCCACTATACCTTTCAGTTCTGTCAGTGTTCAGAGACAGAGTTAATTCATTCTAAATGATTTGAATTTATCAAGTGCAACCAAACATAATCAAAATTTCCTTACGTATCTTGGATATCAATTCCATATTAGTGATTTTTATTCTATTATTTCCAGGACAAAGTTCATTCTCAACAGAGAAAGCAGGCTTAAATAAAAATTGAATAGCTCTATCTTCTCTTTATTGTCATTTACCATTATCTCATCCATTCTAAGGAAAAGAAAAAGCTCAAATCCTTCTTTGATCCTGATTTTTCTTTTTTACCCCACCCCCATTTTGTTATTCTTAGCTTCCTCCAAGAAACTCAGTTCATTAAAAACCAATATTCTTCACTATTTTCACATGATGGCACCATGATCTCTTATTCATCCTCTATTGTTTCGTCTTTCTTCCATCTTCCGTACATGACCCTAGATTTGTTGACAAATCTACACTATGCATCCAAATTGATGTCTTCAGACGAATCTCATTCTTCTCCCTCATTGGAATTGTTTCTCTTTGAGTTTTTAGCATTTTATTTTTGAGCATCTCCCAACCAATCTGAGTTGACTTCCCCTGACAGTAATGATTGTTATTATTGTCATTCACTTATGTCCAACTCTTCATAAACCCATTTGGAGTTTTCTTTGAAAAGATCCTAGAGTGGTTTGCCATTTCCATTCCAGCTCATTTTACTGATGAGAAAATCGAGACAAACAGGATCATGTAGCTAATAAGTGTCTAAAGTTGGATTTGAACTCAGATCTTCCTAATTCACAGCTCAGTGCCCTATCCACTGAGCCACCTTGCTGCCCCAATAATAATACAACAGTAATCATTGTTTATATAGCACTTTAAGGTTTGTGAAGTATTTTACATATATGTGTATATGTATTGTGTGTGTGTGTGTGTGTGTGTGTGTGTGTGTGTGTGTGTGTGTGTAATTTGAGCCTTACAACAACCCTGTGAGGGAGGTGCTATTATTATCACTCCATTTTACAGATGAGAAGACTGAGTCTGAAAAAGATTAGGTAATGTGGCCAAGATTACAAAGCTATTAAGTTTCTGAGGCAAGCTCTGAACTCAGTTCTCACAGTTTTCAAGTCCAGCACTCTATCCATAATATCACCTAAACTGTTTCTAGATCTTAGTTCATAGGATCCTGCCTATCTTTTCTCCTAACTCTTTGAAATCCAATTTCCTAAAATCTAGGATGCACCTTAGACTATGAGGATTTCCTCTCCTCTATCGCTACTCTACAAAATTATAGTCACTTTCTCTAAAGTTCTCCTAAATCTCTAACTCCTTTTTAGTGAGATCCCGAATAAAATTCCCCCTATTGGTTCTTCCATCTTTTGAAGGATGAAAGTTCCCTCTAGTTTTAACATTTATATTTTATGAACATTTTTAAAGTTTCCATCAGCTCTAACAAGACATCTTCTGTATTATCTAAGATCATCAGGGAAATGAGGAATATGCACTATTTAAGAGATACCATGATAAAGGAGAAAAAACATTAGGTTTTTAGCCTAGATTCAAGTGCTGGCTCCTAAAACAGCATCAGTAATAGCTAGCATATATATAGTATTGTTAAGTCGGGGTTTTTTATTTAATTTTTTTCAGGTTACACATGTACATTCATTGTTTTTTATTATAGCTTTTTATTTACAAGATATATGCATAGGTAATTTTTCAACATTGACAATTGCAAAACCTTTTGTTCCATTTTTCCCCTCCTTCCCCCCACCCCCTCCCCCAGATGGCAGATTGACCAATACATGTTAACTATGTTAAAGTATAAGTTAAATACAATATATGTATACATGTCCATACAGTTATTTTGCTGGTGTACATTCATTTTTAACATATTTCCATATGAGTCATGTTGGAAAAGAAAAATCAGAACAAAAGGGAAAAACCATGAGAAAGAAAAAAACAAAGCAAAAGGAAAAAAAAAGGTGAAAATAGTATGCTTCAATCTGCATTCAATCTCCCTAATTCTCTTTCTGATGGCAGATTGCATTTTCCATCCAAATTTTTTTGGAATTACTGAAGTTCACTGACTTGCTGAGAAGAGCGAAGTCAATCATAGTTGATCATCACACAATCTTGCTATTGCTATACAAAGTTCTCAGGGTTCTTCTCATTGCACTCAGCATAAATTCATATAAGTCTTTCAAAGCTTCTGAAATCAGCCTGTTTATCCTTTTTAAAGAACAATAATATTCCATTAGTTCAAATATCATAACTTATTCATCCATTTCCTAATTGGAGAGATCCACTCATTTTTTCCAATTCTTTGCCACCACAAAAAAAAAAAAAGATGTTATAAACATTTTTGCACAAGTGGATCCTTTCCCCTCTTTTATGATCTCTTTGGGATAGATACCCAGTAGTGGCACTACTGGATCAAAGGACAGGCACAGTTCCACTGACAAACATTGTTAAGATTTTAAAAGCATTGTCTACATATTATCTCATTTGAACCTCACAACAACCCTGAGAAGTAAGTGCTATTATTATTCTCATTTTACAGAGGAAACTGACTTGACAAAGTTTAAGTGACTTTTCTAGGGTCACATAGTTAGGAAGTATTTTAGTCAGAATTTGATCTCAGTTCTTCCTGACTCTAGATCAATGCTCTTTTTACCACTTAGCTAGTGACTCAGACTCACTGAAACATGGTTTTCTTACCTTTAAAATGGAGATCTGCTTCACAGAGTGGTTGTTAGGAAAGTACTTTGTAGACTTTGGAGCCCAACTCAATCCCAACCAGTTCTAAATTGTATGTTTTAAGCTCTTTTCTAGCTCTAACATGCTATGTTCTTCATTCCAGTCCTGCCATTCGGTGTCGAAATACCTCCCTTTGTTAGCTGGGAAATTATCCAGCCGCTGCCTGCTGGCTCTCTTGGTTGGCTCTGTATGGCTTGTTTAATTGGACTGCACACATTCATCTGTCAAGGATGACTCTGTTTAAAATGGAAAAAAAATCCCATCTCCCCTATGGCCCTTAGCTTCCTGGAACCACTGTTTTCCATGGAAACTTAATCTGGGCGGCTCATCCAGCTTGTCCAGATAGGCCAGTATGGAGATATCCATTTGGAACAAAGTCCCTTTCAAAAATTTGTCCTGAAGACTACTTGGATTTTTGTTGATAAAGAATCTGACATCATTCTTGTACTGTGTGGGACAAACTTGATTCTAAACATCATGTAGGGAATCAAAAGAGTGCCCCACCTTGACCCCTTTTACTTAGTGTCTTACCTTGGACAAGGACAATGGCTTCACTGATGACAAGAGCAAAAAGTAGGGAGATAGTAATAACAACATTTATGTAGCATCTTAAAGTTTGCAATCATGATATATAACATCATCTTGTTTTATATGCATTGACAACTCTGGAATATAGATGTTCGTTTTACTGATAAGGAAACTGAGGCTAAATGAAATAAGTGACTTACCTACGGCCACAGAGCAGTATATGTCTGAGGCAGGATGAAAACTTGGGTCTTCTTGACTCTTCATTTCAACAGCTTTCATCCTAAAGTTTCTTCTGGATCTAAGTTAGAATGGCTTAAGCTCTATGTTCTTAGGTCCCTTTTGATCCTAAAATTCTGTAATTTCTTGTCTTGTTCCAATATTAGGGAGGTATATTGCAGAGAGTAATGGACTCTGACTAGGAGAGAGTTGGGTTTAACTGATCTCCAACTTTTTTTTAGCCTTAGGCTGTTCAGAAAGTCACACAATCACTTTGATGCATATGGTCTTTATTTATTTAATGTAGATGAAATGACTGTAATTTTTCCCTCACAGCATTAAGATGCTTTTTCTGACTTTTAAAAAATATGACAAGAAGAATATAATCTGGAGCAGGTAGATAGTGAAGTATTTAAAGCACCAACTCTGGTATCAGAAGGACCTGAATTCAAATCCAGCCTTAGACACTCACTAGCTATATGACACAAGCCACTTAATCCAGATTGCCTTGCCAAAAAAAAAGAGTGTGCCATGAATGTCAAATGACAGAATGTTTGTAAAATACTTTGCAGTATTTAAAATGGTATAGTATATAAATCTCATTATTAATTAGGTATTATTACTAATTATTAAGACGTTTCAAGATACAGAGAAAAACAGGGGAGAGGATTATATATGAAGCTGTGAACAATTTGATATTGTTACTCAATTGTTTTTAGTTCCTTTGTGAAGCTTTTTGGGGTTTTCTTGGCAAAGATACTGGAGTGGTTTGCCATTTTCTTCTCAAAAAAAAAAAACTTGCTCTTTTTTTACAAAGGAGAAATTGAGGCAAATGGGGTTGAATGAATTTCCCAGAGTTACCCAGCTAGTATGTTTCTGAGGCCAGATTTAAATGCATGAAGAGAAATCTTCCTGATTCCAAGCCCAGTGCTCTACTGGCTTTTGCCACCTAAATACCCCTCATCCTATAGAGAAAGGCTTATATTAAAGGAACAGTGTACTACTTGTGTGCTATTGAGAAGCTATTTATACTACAAAAAAGAGCTAGAGGAGAGCAGGGATATCTCCCGTGTGAGAATGGAAAACTATTATTATAACAAAATGGGCTTAATGTAAAGCAAAGGGCATACTGAAACGACATGGTGGGGGAACCAAATAAAAAGAACATATGATGTGTTAGGCATTATGCTAAGCTTATATTTATAAGCAACAGGCTTAAAATATCTCATTGATCATCATAACATCACTGGGAGGTGGGTGTTATTATTATTTCCATTTTATAGTGTAAGCAACAGAGACAGAAGTTAAGTGACTTGCCTAGAGTCACATAGCTAATAAGTGTCTGAGACTTGATTTGCACTCAGGTTTTCCTGACTTCAGACCCAGTGCTCTGTTCACTATATCACCCTCCCCCAAAGTTCTATACCTACAGTGGTGAAAAACTATCATTAATATTAGAATGGACCACAGCAGGGCAGTTGTACAGTCCACATAATATTGAAAAAATTCCACTCATTAGCATTGTCATATTGAAAGGTGTGTACTTTCATGTCCAGGTTGATAGGTCCCTTCATTGAACAGTTCTAACCTCCTAATTCTTGCAGAATCACACACATGTGCCTGTCTTTTTAGATACAATCAGCTTCTGATGGGCAGAGATTGAAGACATTCCACAATCCTCTTATTCCTGGCTAAATGGTTTTTGGAAACTGTGGGGCTGTTTCATCTTTCTCTTGGCAACATCTAACTTACCTTTTTATTTAGAGTTACCTGTTACTGGACATAACTGATCCTTGCAGAGAGTCCCTAGTAAGGCACTGCTGATGAGCTGAGTAAATTTCTGATTGTTAGCCCTGCACAATTGATCTGGGGAGAGTGAATTAGGAATGGGGTATGGAAAAGGGGAAGCCTGGGCAGAATTCCCTGAATGGCCAAATTATATAACTGACTGTGACAATCACTGCAGAACTGGAACACACATGATACAAAGTGAACATTCGGGGGACCTAGTTACCTTATGGGCCAAGTGCAGAGAAAAGGGGAGGGAATAATCATTTATATCTCATTTATTCTAGGCAAAGCATTATGCTGAAGACTTTATAGATCCTTTGATCCTCACAATAGCCCTGGGACATGGCTACTGTTACTATCCTCATTTGACTGTTGAGGAGTCACACAACTAGTAAGTATCTAAGGCCAGACTTGAACTAAGGTTTTTCTGACTTCAGGGCCAGGGCTCTATCCACTGTACCAATTAGCTGCCAATAGAGATTGTAAACTCAGTGGTTCCATTGGGCAGCCATGCAAGCTAATGCAATATCAGGCTGTATTGTGAGGGCTAATGTTCTGGAATAAAGCGGGAATCACATTTTAGAGAAGGCATTGATAAATGGGAAATTGATCACAAAAGGATAACCAGAATAGTGAAGGAACTTGAAAGTCACAGTGGATAGTATGCTGGCACAGGAGTAAGAAAGACCTGAGTTAAAATACAGACCCAGACACTAGATCTGTGACCCTGGGAAAGTCATTTAATCTTGCTTACCTCAGTTTCCTCAACTGTAAAATTAGAAGTAATCAGAGCAACTATCTCATACAGTAATTGTGATAATCAAAGGAGATAGTATTTGTGAAGTTGCTTAGCACAATCCTTATCACATAGAAGGCTCTAGGTAATGTTTATTTCTTTCAATTTCCCACTTCTTCTCTTCTCCCATTTCATAATATAGTTAAAGAAATTGGGGGTGTTTAATGTAGAGGAGATTTAAGGGGGATGTATTAGCTTTCTTCAGATATTTGAAGGACTCTCATATGGAAGAGAGATTAAACTTTTCTCTTTATCCCAAAGGGCAGACCTAGGAGCAATGGGTTATAAACACATTTAGATTTGGTATGAAGAAACACTTTCTAACAATTAGAATTACCCAAACATAAAAACTACCTTAAGAAAGAGAGAGGACAGTGGGAACTGAATATAGACCATGACAGTATTTTCACTCTTTTTGTTGTTGTATTCTTGCATTTTGTTTTTTTCTTTTTGATCTGATTTTTCTTGAGCAGCATGATATTTGTGGAAATATGTAAAGAGGAATTGCACATGTTTAACATGTATTGGATTACTTGTCAACTGAGGGAGGTAATGGGAGGAAGGAAGGGAAAAAAATTAGAATACACAGTTTTGTAATGGTGAATGTCAAAAATTATCCATGTATAGATTTTGAAAATAAAAAAGCTTTAATTTTAAAAAAAGGAAATAGTGGGCTCCAAAGGGCTATAAAACTGTAGCCCTTCAAAAAAAGATTCAAAAAAAAAAAAAGGAAAAGAATGTATTTGTACAAAAAATATTTATAACAGCTCTTTTTGTGGTGGAAAAAAATGGAAATTGGGGGGATGCCCATTAACTGGGGAATGGCTGAACAAGTTGTGGTAGATGATTGCTGTGGAATATTATTGTGCCATAAGAAATGATATGTAGAATGGTTTCAGAAAAATCTGGAAAGACTTAAATGAACTGATATAAAGTAAAGTAAGTAGAACCAGGAGAACCTTGCGCATACTAACAGCAATATTGTAAAATGAACAACTGTGAATGATTTAGCTATTCTCAACAACACCATGATCCAAGACAATCGCAATGGACATGTGATGAAAAATATTATCCATCTCCACAGAAATAACTCATATCATCTTAGTACAGCCCGAGTCGTAGTATTTTTCATTTTCTTTCTTTTTCTTTGACTTTTCTTATATCAAATGACTAATATGGAAATGTTTTACATAATCACACATGCTTAATCTTTAACAGGTTTCTTATTGTCTTAGGGAGGGGGAGAAGAGAAAAAAAAGAGAATTTAGAACTCAAAGCTAAAAAAACATAATATTAAAAATTGTTTTTACATGTAATTGGGGGAAAATAAAATATTATTTTTAAAAAGTAATGGACTCCTCCTCACTGAAGTTCTTCAGGCAAAGAGTTGGTTATAAAGTTGAAAGGATTCTCATTTAAGTAGAGATTGAAACTAAATGACTTCTGAGATAAATTCTAACTCCAAGAGTCTGTGAAAGTATGCATCATAGATCACAGGGTCCTCGTACTGAGAGATATCCCCACAAATTGTAGCACACACAAATATAAACAGATACACAGGAAAAGGAAAGAAAGAAAGTACACATACACTCTCATACACACTGACATACCTACAATTCATATTAAGATATAAGAGTGAATAAGCCCTTTTCAGAATTGCCTAGTTATTCCTTTAGTCATTCCTCCCTCTCTAACCACTTGATCTAGGATGATTATGAATTTTTCCACTCCCTTCTTACTGTCTTTCTCCCCTGTCCTTGTGGCTACTAGCCAGAGAGAAAGGAGTTGGATCTTCCTCGTTCATTTGAGTTGAATTATGCCTAGAAATTATATGGATTTCTAAACATTCTAGAGAGCAATTTGCAACTATGCTCAAAAAGTTATTAAACTATGCATATCCTTTGATCTAGCATTGTTACTACTGGGCTTATATCCCAAAGAGATCTTAAAGGAGGAAAAGGGACCCACATGTGCAATAATATTTGTGGCAGCCCTTTTTGTAGTGGCAAGAAACTGGAAAATGAATGGATGCCCATCAGTTGGAGAATGGATGAATAGTTATGGTATATGAATATTATTGAATATTATTGTTCCTATCAAGCTGAAGCATTTGTAAGATTGATGGTATTAAAAGGACAAGGATGGGAGCCAGTAGCCCAAGAAGATCGACAGGAACCAGAAGGAAATGAGGAATTAGATAAAGTATATGAAATTATATTACAAAAATTTGAAGAAATCTCAGTGGACAAATAAGAAGAGGGATTGAACAAGATGGAATCAGATCTCTCAGACAATTTGAAAGTCGAATAAGGCTTCACCAACCCCAGAGTTGATATAGGGCTGAACAAACACCTATTAGGACCTACCTCCCTTTTCTGTTATTCTTCCATGACATCATTTGCTTCCTACCTCAACCTAAATCAAATATGAGCAGCTATGCTCTTATTGGCCCAAACTCAATTTCCTGGGGTAGTTCCCACATTTAGAAAGCAAGATCTTTAGCCAATGAGGAGGAAGGTCAGTGGTAGAAGGGATTTTTGTGTTAGAGACTATTTAATCTGCTGTTCTGTCTCTAAGGCACCTGCTCCCTTCAACTGCTTATTTGACTGAAGTGACGCAGCTTCTCGCTAGAACGTATAATAAACCTTCATTTTGCTCCTAGAGATATTTCCAGCTTTTTTATTATATGGTGGTCACTCACTTCTCTGCCTGAGTTACCAAATTGCCTTATAAAGAGATCACAAAAGTATAAAATGAAGTTGAAAAAATCATAAAACATTAAATATTAGAACATATAATTAATCAATAAGAATAAGAATTTTGTATCAGCACTTCCAGTTATAGCAGAAAGAAACTAAGAGGGTTACTTAACAATTGGAAAATAGCTCAACAAATTGTGTTTTGAATTTAGTGGTCTTTTTTGCCATAAGAAATGATGAACACAACAGAAGCATGCAAAGACTTGTGTGAATTGTTGCAGAATGAAGGAGCAGAATCACAATAACAATATCACAATGAGCTCAATAATAACGTGAGGGAAAACAAATTTGAAAGCCCTCAGAATTCTAACCAAACAAGGACTCAGCCTTCAGAAAAGTGGTGGTCAACATCCCCTATCCCCTCCACATGCAGACATGCACACCCACACTCTTGGAAGATAGGTGATGGATTAGAGGAACGGAATCAGAAAAGAATTCTCAGGGGTAGTCACTGTGTTGATTTATTTTATTCAGCTATACATATTTATATCAAGGAAGTGTTGCTCCTCGGGGAGAATATTAATGGATAGGGACAGACATAGGGAGAAAGTATCAATAAAGCACTTTTTAAAAATTAACAGAAAAAATATGGAGGTGATAGAAAGCAATTTTGTTACTTTGATGTTAGATTTCATATATATTTATGTATATGTATAACTGTGTGTATAATATCTATCTATAAACTATCTATAGGCTAACAGGACATCTACAGCAGTGATTCAGATGGATATAGTCTCTCAGCTTTTCTATAGGCAATATAGATCTACTTGAGAAAGAAACTCCTAACTACACACTTGCTGACTTTTTATTTAAGTCACCAAGAAACTATGTCTGAGATTAAGGACTTAATATACTTGGCCAATTAAGTCACAAGACCAATTTTAATACCTTTTTATAAAAAAAAAAACAAAACCTAGCCTCATCTATGGGAGTAGGGGCTTTAAACTACTGGCTATACCAATCACCCCAAAAGGAATATACTAGACCTCTAAAATTCCCTCTAATTCTAACATTCTATATTTTATCAACATTCTTTATGTTCCCATCCACTGAACCATCTAGATGTCCTGTTAGCCTATAGATAGTTTATAGATAGATATTATACACACAGTTATACATATACATAAATATATATGAAATCTAACATCAAAGTAACAAAATTGCTTTCTATCACCTCCATATTTTTTCTGTTAATTTTTAAAAAGTGCTTTATTGATACTTTCTCCCTATGTCTGTCCCTATCCATTAATATTCTCCCCGAGGAGCAACACTTCCTTGATATAAATATGTATAGCTGAATAAAATAAATCAACACAGTGACTACCCCTGAGAATTCTTTTCTGATTCCGTTCCTCTAATCCATCACCTATCTTCCAAGAGTGTGGGTGTGCATGTCTGCATGTGGAGGGGATAGGGGATGTTGACCACCACTTTTTTGAAGGCTGAGTCCTTGTTTGGTTAGAATTCTGAGGGCTTTCAAATTTGTTTTCCCTCACGTTATTATTGAGCTCATTGTGATATTGTTATTGTGATTCTGCTCCTTCATTCTGCAACAATTCACACAAGTCTTTGCATGCTTCTGTTGTGTTCATCATTTCTTATGGCAAAAAAGACCACTAAATTCAAAACACAATTTGTTGAGCTATTTTCCAATTGTTAAGTAACCCTCTTAGTTTCTTTCTGCTATAACTGGAAGTGCTGATACAAAATTCTTATTCTTATTGATTAATTATATGTTCTAATATTTAATGTTTTATGATTTTTTCAACTTCATTTTATACTTTTGTGATCTCTTTATAAGGCAATTTGGTAACTCAGGCAGAGAAGTGAGTGACCACCATATAATAAAAAAGCTGGAAATATCTCTAGGAGCAAAATGAAGGTTTATTATACGTTCTAGCGAGAAGCGTCGTCACTCCAGTCAAATAAGCAGTTGAAGGGAGCAGGTGCCTTAGAGATAGAACAGCAGATTAAATAGTCTCTAACACAAAAATCCCTTCTACCTCATTGGCTAAAGATCTTGCTTTCTAAATGTGGGAACTACCCCAGGAAATTGAGTTTGGGCCAATAAGAGCATAGCTGCTCATATTTGATTTAGGTTGAGGTAGGAAGCAAATGATGTCATGGAAGAATAACAGAAAAGGGAGGTAGGTCCTAATAGGTGTTTGTTCAGCCCTATACCAACTCTGGGGTTGGTGAAGCCTTATTCGACTTTCAAAATTGTCTGAGAGATCTGATTCCATCTTGTTCAATCCCTCTTCTTATTTGTCCACTGAAATTTCTTCAAATTTTTGTAATATAATTTCATATACTTTATCTAATTCCTCATTTCCTTCTGGTTCCTGTCGATCTTCTTGGGCTACTGGCTCCCATCCTTGTCCTTTTAATACCATCAGTCTTACAAACGCTTCAGCTTTTCTTTCCAACCTAATCATTATAGATAATGAATTTTGAACTATTCTAGTGATGAATTGGATTAAACAAGGTATGCATATAGGGAATATTTTAATACCACTAAGCGTTATAAGGCCAAACCAGAGAAGCTGCTTCTATCAGCTTCTCCCAAACCAGGACCACCAGGAAGTATTGAATGGTGAGGTCCAGGTCCGTTCAGGAATATGAGCAAGTTTCCTAATGTCCTGAGTGCTTTCTTTCACTAGATTTCCATTGTCATCATTCGTTATACAACATGTCAATAAATTTAGTTTCACACAAATCCCTCCTTCTTCAGCCAACAAGTAGTCCAGCACAAGTCTGTAAAAATGTAAAATGGACTCTCTGGTTTGGTCAGTTAAAATAGCTACAGATCTTAGATCTACAATTGCTTGAAGTCTAATTATCTCGTTCAACATGTATATTGGGGTTTTATATCCCTAGCTTCCCTCTTGAGCCCAGGTGACTGGCACCCCAACCATTTGCTTTTCCAGTCTGAGTAATGGAGATATCTAAATTCTGTTTCCCTCTTTCCAGATCATTATATAGCTGAATCCCTAAATATTTATCTACCTGTTCAAGAAGAAAGAAAAATTTTGGCCTTATTAATCCAATATAACAGACCCCTGTCTAGTTAAGAGATAGATGGGTATAAGCAGTTAAGCCACAAATCCAGTAGTGACCCTGTAGAGCAAGTTGTTCCCCTTAGAATATGCTTAAGCTATTTCTTATAAAAGGGTAAACTTTGGTTTCTGTTGGTCTCTGGATCCTAGGGGACTTCCCCCCACAAAGGTGACATATTGACATTTCCATAATCCTTGCTCCTTCTTCCAACTATAATTGGTAATTGGCCATTGATCTGTTAAATTAGAGGTACTCCAAAAGGTGAGGAACAAAGTTCCATGTCCCCTAGGTGTCCCTGGGGTCCCATTGTACCAACTCCATTGCTAACTGTATCCACTGTAGATGTCCCCTTTCCTCTTATTCTCCTTTAAAAAATTTAATACATCACACTCTATTCTATTACACTACATTGTAGTAACCTGTAGATAGCAATATCCTTGTTCTCCTCCTGTTTCTGGGAGAGCATCCAAAATACAACTTTTCCAATCCTTCCCACATTTCAATTGGGATTCTTATCCATGTCTCACCAGCAAATAGACATTTCCATACAATTGATCATTTTTGGCTTCAGGTCTATTTTCAAATAGGTCCATTCACATATACTATTCCCTAGTTTCAAGCCTTGTCCCATCTGATTCAGGCAGTATTTCCCCTTTCCTATCTTCTGTAAACTGCCAGTGATGTTTCTCTTCTAAATTCCAGAAAATGGTCCCATTATGAATTTGAAATCAGTTACTGCCATTGGCTCAGATGCTAGGACCCACCACAGAACCAACAATTTGATAAGATAAAAGTCCTTCCTATGAAGGACTGCATGAGCAAGAGGAACTGGTTCTCATCTCTGAGAGGTAAAGGTCTGGTCTCTATAACTGCCATGATTGTCATGAGAAAACAAGTTAACCCAAAGCCCAAGGAAAGCCCCATGAGGTGCAACTCTTATTACACTGCGAGATTAATGTGCACTTCCCAGAGGAAAATATATCAGCTCCCAAACAGGTAAAGAGGCCTAAAGTGATTAATGAAAAAAAGGAAAGAGTAAAAAAAATAATACATAGGCTATTAAAATGCACTGAGTTCAGAGATTGTGCTCTAGATTTGAATTTATGAAGATGAGTCTTCCTGATTCCCTCCTCAAATTTAATTTGAAGTCTCCTTTATTTTCAACTGTCCACTCCGACAAAGATGGTTCCACAAGTCCTTTTGTTCTGGTATCATGTGTCCAGTCTCATTCCTGGGTCCGAATTGCAGTGTCTGAGGTCAGTATCACCAGGTAGGGTCCATCCCAGCAGAGCCAAATTCTCATCCTTCTAGGATCAGATCACCAGCAATCTCCTATCTGAATTCTATGAACAGGGAAACTTAGAGGAGGAGTCTGAACTACGAGCCCTTTTTATTGTAATTCTTGTAATGTTGTACCAGTGATTTAACATATCTCTTAAGAAATAAATCCTTTGTCACTAAAATAGGGTCCCAGTTTCCCATACAATAAGACTTGAAAGAATAACCATAAAATAATTCATAAGGTGAAAGTTCAATTTCTCTATGTGGTTTGGTTCTGTTCCTGACCAGAGTAAGAGAAAGGTATGTAGTCCAAGGTAATTGGGTCTCCAAAGATAATTTGGTCAGTTGCCATTCTAGTTCTTAAGTCATCCTTTCCATTTTCCCAGAAGAGAGAGGATGCCAAGAGGTATGGAGATCCCAAGTGATTTCTAAGACCCTAATCAGATAGATGGTCCACTATAACCAGCAAATATTTGAGGTGATCTACTGGTGGCAGTTCAGTAAAGTCCACCTGGATGCTTTGGAATGGTCTGATTCCCAGAGGTCATTACCCCTTGTGGAACCTGGTGTTAAGCAACCTTGTTAGTCCTTCAACAAATGAGGTGGTCGTCCACCAGTTATCAAGCCATAGTATATAGGCTAGGGGAAACATACCTTGTCAGTACAACATTACACAGGTTTTGGACATCCCAGAGACTGCCCTGGTGCAGTTGCTGAAGGACCTGCCTCACACTTGCTTTGATCAGTATCTCTCTGCCATAAGGGAATCAGCATCCTTCGGAATTCTCAACCGCTCCAAGAGTGGAGGCCTTCTCTTTTTCCTTCAGGGTAAAACTGGGAGAGGGAAGACTCGGAGGAAGTACAGCTATCAAGGCCATTATATGAGTAATCTCCTGGTTTCCAGCTTCCTTGACCTCCTCATCTACTAACCAGTTTCCCCTTGCCTCAAAAGAATTTTCTATCTGATTTCCTTTTACATGTATTACTGCTACATTCCTAAGAGTCAGTGTCTCTCTGACTAGTGTATGGTGGATCAATTCTTTGTCCTTACTTTACAAACCCTCTTTCTTCCCAAATTTTTCCAAAAACATGTACCACACCCCAGGCATATTTCAAATCTGCATATATATTCCCATCCTGATCCCTCAATAACTTCAACGCTTGATTTAAGGCATATAATTCACAAGTTTGAGCTGACCAATGGGCAGGTCGACTGCCTTTGGTAACAGTGGAAGTTTTATCTCCATCAATAATAGCAAATCCATTTTTCCTTTTCCCATCTACCATTTTAGAAGAGCCATCTATAAACCAATTTACTTCCCCAAGTACTGGGGATTCTTTTAAATCCTCTCTTTTGTTTGATAATCAATCAACTCTAAACAATAATGTTCTTTTCCAGGGGATGGTTCTGGTCCAGGGGACAAAAAGGAAGCAGGGTTAAGGTTATGATCTTGAGTGATTACTAGATCATCCTTTTGCAATAGTTTTGCCTCATATTTTAAAATTCTGGGATCTATGAGCCATCTCCCAGCCTTCTGATTTAGTATTGTCCTTACTTGGTGTGAGACACTTACTATAAAATTGCCTCTAAAAGTAAGCTTCCTACTCTCTTCTACCAGTAGGGTGGTAGCAGCTACTGCTTGTGCACAAGTCAGCCAACCTTTGCTGAAGGATCTAATATTTTTTAAAGGAAAACCACTGGTCTTCTCTGCCCTTCTTTTTTTTTGTGCAAGGACTCCCAGAGTTATCCCTCCCTCAGCAATGATAAATAAGTGGAAAGGTGGGGAGAGCCAATATAGGTGGTAAAATTAACAAATGTCTTAAATCCTCAAAATTCTGTTCACTTTCTTGATCCTATATGATAGAATTTGGACTTTCCTACAGCAGGTGTTTATACACGGGTTTAATGACAGCGGAGTAAGAATCTATCCACGAGGGGCAGCTAGGTGGTGTAGTAGGTAGAACACCAGAAGTCAGGAAGACCTGAGTTCAAATCTGACCTCAGACATGTAACATTTCCTACCTATATGACCCTGGGCAAGTTACTTAACCCCAATTACCTCAAAAAAAAAAAAAAAAAAAAAGAATCTATCCATGTCTGGCAATATCTTACTAACCCCAGGAATTTGTATAGTTCTTTCTTCATCTTAGGTTTGAGTGAGTGTAATATTTCCTCGATTCTGGCAGAGTCCAATTTCTTGCTGCCTTCACTGATCAGATGCCCTAAATATTTCACCTCCTACAAACTGCAATTTCTCTTTTTCTAAACCCCAATTCTCCCAAGAAGTTTAGTGTCTTCCCTTGTATCCCTCACTACTCATAGATCATCTACATACTGCATTTCCACCCAAGTTCCCATTACTAGGGATACTTCTATCCCGTACACTTTTCAAGGACTCGGCCAAACAAATTTAGGGACTTGGTATAGCCTTGAGGTAAAGCATACCACCTCCACTGCTGCTTTCTTATAGTTTCTGGTCTTCCCATTCAAAAGCAAAGAGGTTTCTACTATTTTTCTCTAAAGAGCAGTTCCAGAATACACTCTTCATGTCTAATACACTGAACTACTTGGCAGAACTGGGAATCCAGCCCAGTATGGTATATGGGTCCAGAACCATGGGATAGGATGGTAACACAATCTTGTCAAGCTCCCTTAAATCCTGAACTAATCTGTTTTTCCCATCCTTCATTTTGACAGGAAGTATAGGTGTATTGAAGGGTGAAATACAGGATTCTATTAATACATTTCTCAATAAGCCTTGTATCACAAGTTGTAAACCTTTCATTCCTTCTAGGGAAATTGGGTATTGCTTGATCCTCACTACTTCCTTAGGTGATCGTCATAGGGACTATGTTTGCTCTGCCTGGATTATCAGGTCCCATCCAAACCTTAGAGTTTATCCTAATCTGCTCTTCTTCATTCATTAGTGTCATTCTACTGGGGTATATACTGAGTCCATGTGAATCAACACAGTTTCTAGTTTAGTTATTAAATCTCTCAGCAACTTTAGTCCTGCTTCTGAGATGGGCAAAAATCTGTCCAATGTTTTTCTTTTTCCCATATACATTTTACAGGGCATGGTCATAAATACAAGAAAATTTTCTCCTTTAACCCCAGAAATCACCAGTTTCCTTAGACAATTTAACTCTCTCAGGCAAACAGGTAACTAAGAATCTTGATGCCTTGGTGTCTACTAAGAACACAACAGCTTTAAGGGACTCCAACCTTAAATTTATCAAGGGTTCCTGGTGGGAGTCTTTCAAGAACTCCTGACTTCTCTAATCCTCATCAAACTCAACAAGGGAATATATCTTCTGTTTCCTTCTCTGCTGGGATCAGTCTTTTTGTATATGTCCTTCTTTTTAACATTCCCAACATCTCAATGGCTTTCTGCCAACAGGGACAACAAGCCTCCTATTTCTTCCTGAATATTCCTGTCTCTCCCCTTGGGGCCTTGCCCTTTCTG
The DNA here is from genome assembly GCF_016432865.1 of Antechinus flavipes. NCBI lineage: Eukaryota > Metazoa > Chordata > Mammalia > Dasyuromorphia > Dasyuridae > Antechinus > Antechinus flavipes. The sequence continues at coordinate 463,145,383 of NC_067399.1, read as the reverse complement.
CTTTTCTGTATTCTTTGCAATTCCCTGTATCACCTGGACTAAGATTTTGGCTTTCTGCTTTTGTTTCTCATCATCTCTCCTTACATACATCTTGGTAGACTCTTCCAATAGATTGGAAAGGCTTTTATTATTCCATCCTTCTACTTTCTGCAACTTTTTACTGATATCTGACTATGCATTGGTTAAAAAGTGCAATTTCAAAGTGTCCTCCAGTCTAGGTCATCAGGATCAAACCCAGAGTATTTTCTCATGTGATCTTTTAATCTATTCAGATATTCAGCTGACAACTCCTCTTTCCCCTGAGCTACCCCAAAGGCCTTTTTCATGTTTTGTGCATTTGGAACTGCGTTTTGAATTCCCGTAATTATCAGTTCTCTAAGATCCCTTATACTTCCTCGATGTACAAGTTGTTGTGATTCCAATTTGGATCTACTAAAGAATATTTCTGTTCAGCCAGGACTACTGCAGCTGGAGGATGTCTTCTATCACACTCCTTCATAGCTGCTCCTCTAATTATTCCCCTCTCTTCTTGCAAGAAGAGAGCATTCAAAATAGATATGTCACCCCAGGTAAAAAGATTAGGGCCCAGGAATTGGTAAAATTATTTTGCTAGCCCAATGGGATCTTCTAGTAAGGGCCTCATTTCCTTCTTAAAGTTCCTGACATCTGTGGTATTCAGGGGAATATTCACATATCCTATGCCTTCCAGAGCCAAGGGAACTTCTCTTAAAGGATACTATTTAGTGTTCAGGGTCTTGGGATCCAGAAGGAGGTAATTTTGGATATCCCTTTGAATTTGCTCTAATTCCTTCTATAGTGGAGTATATAGCTCCCATAGGGGTTTGGGAAGAGTTGATTGAATTAAGTCCTTTCCTTCCCTTTTCAGGCCTAGAGGCTATGGCTTCTATGGAAGCCATGGAAGAGGGGGAGATAAGAGTGGGTCCCACTGCTGTGTCTTTGGAATCTCCCCCTTTTCTACACGCCCCTTTCTACTTTGATCCTTGCTTAACATTATTTGGGCCCAGAAAACCATATATAGTCCCACATATACTGCCCCCCTCTGGATTAACAGATTCTTTACTATCAACATACAAATTTAGTTTTTGGCACATGCAATCTTCAGGGGAGCCATATTTAGGTCCAATGGTGCTTCCACAAATATCTTTGTTGCCCTAGACAAAACAACAATATCTTATCTTTTTCTTGCTTTTTCCTTTATATTTTGGCAGCTTGTTACAGTTACTTAACCTATTTCCCAAGGGACTATCTATTGGTATTTTTTATCATTATTCTCCGTGGGTGGGGGTGGGGAGGGAAGGACGGAAATGGGGAGATGGCTGGGACTGAGCCTAACCCATTTTAATTTGAATGGAATCTAAATTCCATGTGCCCAAACATACTAGGAATCACCACCCAACCTTAGTCATCCCACAGGACCTATCCTGTACAGAGCACCCCTCCAGAGTCTGTAACTATCAACTCAAGGGTCTCACAGGTTTCACCTTCTGGGCTTTGTGCACATAAATTGCTTGACTGAAGAGAAATTCCATTTAAAGTAACTACCGATTATATAAAATATTTAGGAATCTATCTGCCAAGGGAAAATCAGAAACTTTATGAGCAAAACTACAAAACACTTTCCACACAAATTAAGTCTGATCTAACCAACTGGAAAAATATTAAATGCTCTTGGATTGGGTGAGCAAATAGAATAAAGATGACAATACTACCAAAACTAATCTATTTATTTAGCGCTATACCAATCAGACTCCCAAAAAACTATTTTGATGACCTAGAAAAAATAACAACAAAGTTCATATGGAAAAACAAAAGATCAAGAATTTCAAGGGAATTAATGAAAAAAAAAACCAAATGAAGGTGGCCTAGCTGTACCAGATCTAAAATTATATTATAAAGCAGCAGTTACTAAAACCATCTGGTATTGGTAAGAAATAGACTAATTGATCAATGGAATAGGTTAGGTTCAAAGGACAAAACAGCCAATAACTTTAATAATGTAGTGTTTGACAAATTCAAAGACCCCAGTTTTGGGGATGAGAACGCATTATTTGACAAAAATTGCTGGGAAAATTGGAAATTAGTATGGCAGAAACTAGGCATTTACCCACACTTAACACCGTACAACAAGATAAGGTCAAAATGGGTTCATGACCTAGGTATAAAGAATGAGAATATAAATAAATTGGAAGAGCATAGGATAGTTTACCTCTCAGATCTGTGGAAGAGGAAGGAGTTTACGACCAAAGAAGAACTAGAGATCACTATTGACCACAAAATAGAAAATTTTGATTATATCAAATTGAAAAGTTTTTGTACAAACAAAACAAATGCAGACAAGATTAGAAGGGAAACAATAAACTGGGAAAACATTTTTACAGTCAAAAGTTCTGATAAAGGCCTCATTTCCAAAATATATAGAGAATTGACTCTAATTTATAAGAAATCAAGCCATTCTCCAATTGATAAATGGTCAAAGGATATGAACAGACAATTCTCAGATGAAGAAATTAAAACTATTTGTAGCCATATGAAAATATGCTCCAAATCATTATTAATCAGAGAAATACAAATTAAGACAACTCTGAGATACCACTACACACCTGTCAGATTGGCTAGAATGACAGAGAAAGATAATGTTGAATGTTGGAGGGAATGTGGGAAAACAGGGACACTGATGCATTGTTGGTGGAGTTGTGAACGAATCCAACCATTCTGGAGAGCAATCTAGAATTATGCCTAAAAAGTTATCAAACTGTGCATACTCTTTGATCCAGCAGTGCTACTTCTGGGCTTATACCCCAAAGAGATACTAAAGAAGGGAAAGGGACCTGTATGTGCCAAAATGTTTGTGGCAACCTTGTTTGTAGTAGCTAGAAGCTGGAAAACGAATGGATGCCCATCAATTGGAGAATGGTTGAGTAAATTGTGGTATATGAACGTTATGGAATATTATTGTTCTGTAAGAAATGACCAGCAGGATACAGAGAGGACTGCCAAGACTTACATGAACTGATGCTGAGTGAAATGAGCAGAACTAGGAGATCATTATATACCTCAACAACTATACTGTATGAGGATGTATTCAGATGGAAGTGGATCTCTTTGATAAAGAGATTTGATTCAGTTTCAATTGATCAAGGATGGAAAGAAGCAGCTACACCCAAAGAAAAAACATTGGGAAATGAATATAAACTGCTTGCATTTTTGTTTTTCTTCCCGGGTTATTTATACCTTCTGAATCCATAAACAACAAGAGAACTGTGCAACAAGAGAACTGTTTGGTTCTGCACATATATATTGTATCTAGGATATACTGTAACCTATTTAACATATATAGGATTACTTGCCATCTGGGGGAGGGGATGGAGAGAGGGAAGGGAAAAATTGGAACAGAAGTGAGTGTAAGGATAATGTTGTAAAAAATTACCCTGGCATGGGTTCTGTCAATACAAAGTTATTCTAAAAATAAATAAATAAATAAAGACAAATTGTTTGACTGCTTTGTCCTCACACAGAACCAACTGGAATTTTGCTGTGGAGTTTCTTACTTTCACTTTGCCCCAGTCTCTACACTTCTATCCACTTTACCTTGGAGAGCAAGAGAAGCCTCCTGGATGCTTTCTGGATGCCTAAAACAGGGCAGGGCACCATCCCACTCGCACCTGAGAGTTTGCCCACTTATCAAGTCATGTGATCCCGGACAAGCCCCCAAAACTGTGTGGCTCAGGCAGAGAGGTGAATGACCACCATATAATAAAAAAGTTGGAGATATCTCTAGGAGCAAAACAAGGATTTATTATAGTTCTCATGAGAAGTGGGTATCACACTAGTCAAATAAGCAATTGAAGGGAGGAGGTGCCTTAGAGACAGGACAGCAGGTTAAATAATCCCTTACACAAAAATCCCTACTACCACTGACCCTCATCCTCATTAGTTGAAGGTCTTATATTCTAAATGTGGAAACTGCCCCAGGAAACTGAAGTTTGGCCAATAAAAGCATAGATGTCTGTATTTGGTTAGGTTGAGGTAGGAAGCAAATGATGTCATGGAAGAATAGTAGGAAGGGGAGGTAGGTCCTAATGGGTTTTGGTTCAGGCCTACACCAATTCTGGGGTTGGTGAAACCTTACTTGATTTCTACAACTGTTTGAGAGAACTCATTCCATCTTGTTCAAACATGACAGATCATTTCTTTTCACCAGAGTGACCTTGATCAGCATGTACTATAAGAGATAGGGTTATCATCTGGAAAAGGCCCCATTGAATTATTATTTTGAAATTTTTAAAGTTGGAAAGAGAAGCCTTTGAAACTTGATGGAATGCAAGGAGAGTTATTTTATTAATATTGCTTGCTTAGGTACAATAAAACTTTGTTTCAGACTACTGGATTCTTGGCCTTCAGACATTGAAATTGAAAAAAAAAAAAACATAATATCCCAAATGCATTTTTTTAAATTGGCTAATCCTCTCTGTTTCTGCCTTTTAAATTTGCCATATGTAAATACCAGAAGCAGAATTTAATATCATTAAAAACAAAAGACTTCCAAGTGTTCGACCAAATAAAAAGATAGGGAGATTTTTTTCCCTCTTAAATGCAATGGTTTTAGCAGCTTTTCTTCAGTTCACTAAAGGCCAAATAACTTGATGAGCTTTTGGGGAGCCAGGCCAGTCTAGATTCCTTATTGCTTGTGAATTCCCCTTTCTTTTGTATATTGCTAAGAGAAAAAAGGAAGCTTTTCTATACAATTCAAGAATATGAAAGTAATTCTTCAATTTTCCAGTGAGAGAAAACCTAGTAGCAAAATGAACATTGAATTTAGATCAGAAGATGACTTAGATTCAAATTCTTCCTCTGTTACTTTCCTCCTGTGTGACCTTGAAGCTCACTTGTCTTAAATTTTAGTTTCCTCATCTAGTTACATAAGTGAGTTAGACTAGATAATCCTTAAAGTCCCCTCTGGCACTAAATTCTAGGATCCCCAAATTATCCTTTTTTTTTTCTCATGTGACTTCCCTTCTTTTTAAAGTTTAACTTCCCCTTTCCTATCCTATTGAAATTCAAACTCTCTGGCATTTAAGAGAAAGAGGGGGAAGGGAGAAGTCATCCATTACTTGTTTTTCCCAGAAGTATACTCCATTTCTTTTGATTTCTCAACATACCAGAATTGTTTTGGAGGGCACCTTCAAAGAAATCACTTTGCATTTATTCTTCCATATATTCTGCATATACTTCTCTGTGAATACAATGTATCTCTACAATAGCATATCAGTTACTTGAAGGGAGATATTCTCACTTTTCCATTAATATTCCTGGAGTTTACCGCAGTCCTTGGCACATAGTACATAAGTGATATATATATGCCTTCATTCATGTTATTCTTCCTGGTGTTTGGAGAATGTCTGAGCTGGATCTCCAAATATAACATGTTGGAGCAAAAAGCTTGAAAGGACTTTAGGACATAGATATTAGGATTAAAACAGGTAGGTGGCACAGTGGATCAGTAATCCTGAAGATTCAGGACTCAGGAACCAGAAAGGCCTGAGATCAAATATGGCCTCAGATACTTATTACCTGTGTAATTTTGGGCAAATCACTGAACCTCAGTTTGCCTCAGTTTCCTTAAATGTAAAATAGGGATAATAATAGTACTTGCCTGAAGTTTACAAATATTATCTCATTATCAAATGAGATAATATTTGTAAAGAGCCTAGCACATAGGAAATGTGAGCTACCAATAATAATTAGGAAGTTAGACTACATAACAGAATACTAGGACTGGAAGGAATCTTTGGACATAGAATATCAGAATGTCAAATTCTAGAATTGTAAAAGACATTTAAATTCACAGGATCAAAGATTTTGACTTGAAGAGACCTTAAATATCACCCTGTGAACTTTCTTATTTCATTGAGGAAGAAATTGAGACAGACTGTAGTGCCATAATCACATAAATAAGAAGTGGAAAAAGTATTTGAACCTAGATGAGCAGACTTCAAATATATGATTTTTTTTTGATCAACGTGTGTTAATCTCAATCCAAACATCATTTTACAGAAAAAGAAATAATTTCACTTAATGTCAGCTTCCCCATCTGTAAAGCAAGTACAGAGGCTTAACTAGATAATCAATTCATCTTGTATCTTCTTTATGCTGGCATTCTGTTTCATATTTTAACAGTTTGAGTTTTAAGCTATTTTCCATCTCTGGCTAAAATGTCTTTCGGATCTAAGGTTTAGTACAACCTCAGTCTAACTCAAGGCGTTCTGTGCAAACCACCATCAGTCAGTCCATTACAGAGAAGACAATGTAACGAGCTTTGGGTTGATTTCCTCCTTCCGGGGGAAACAAGTGGTGAAACAGATAGGATTTGCCTTTGGTAATGTGCTGCGAACACCATTTATTTCTTAATCATTTGGCAGGACCAGAGCCGAGCCCCACAATTATTTTACATCCCCTTTCCCATCAAAAGTGCCACTACTAACCCCTCCTCCAACCTCTGGATTATTGCCCTGTTGTCTTTCCACATCTGCTGTGGCACAGAGTTTAGGCAGGGCAGACTTGCCCTGAATTTTTTTTTTTTTTTTTTTTGCTAGCTTCAGGGTTTTTTCCGCTTGAGTGAATTTTTTTTTAAAGTGGGGGTGTAGCTCGCAGCTGTCTGTCTAGGGTGGGGGCTGGCAAAAGCAGCGAGAAACATTGACGGGGCGGAGAGGAGAGTTCTGGGTCCTGGGGATAGCAAGTCCCAACCGCCCTGCCCGGCATGTGCAGAGAAAGAAGAGAAAAACACAGTCACTCGAACACACAAACACACGCGCGCGGGCGCGCGCACACACATACATACACACTCACACTCACACACACCCAGTCCTATTTGTAAGGGAGGAGGAGATAGCTGGAGTAATGCATAGACAGGAGAGGAAGCCGTGGCCAGCGCCAAGCGGAGGAGGAGGAGGAGAAGAAGAAGGAGAAGGAGGGGGAGGCGGCAGCAGCCGCTGCCCCTCCGAGAACCTAGTCCACCAGCTCTGCTCCCGCACCAGCCTCATGGCTGAAGTTCTGTTCCGGCAGGTGGGTCCTAGCGACCGTCTCGTCCTTCCTTCCCTTACCCTCCCCAAGGTGGCTTGTTTGGTGGTTACCTAGCATCTCCCCCCACCTCCGCCCCGAGCCCCGGGTCGCCTCCAGATCTGGGAGAGAGTCTGAAAGGGCTCAGGACCCCGTTTTCAGTAAAGAGAAGGATGTTGCATTGTACGGGAGCTGGGGGCGAGGGGAGAAGAGGGGGGGGGGGGTTGCAGAGTGCAGCCTCGCCCTATGGGGCAATCTTGGGAGGCGGAGGACGGCGAATAAATCCCTAGGGGAGACCTAAGAACAGTTGGGTTTTCTTTTGGCACCGGGGACCCAGTTTCTCTAGAAGAGGGCTAAAGAACCCTAGCCGCAAGAAGGAGTAGAAAAAAGAGGGGGAAAAGTATTGGATCTCTCTCTCTCTCTTTCTCTCTCTCTCTTTCTCTCTCTCTCTCTCTTTTCCTTCCTTTCTCTGTTTCACGGAAAACTTAGAGAATATTAAAACTTTAAAATAATCTAGAATAGAAAATGTTTCCACATGGGTCATGTGCTACAGCTTGAAGGGACCTTAAAACCAAGTAACCTTTTTTTTTTTTTTTTTTTTTTTAATGGAGACAGAGACTCTCTCTGAGGTCTTAAAGCTAATTAGTTAGGACTTGAACCCAAATCTCCGGCCTCCGGGACCAATACTCTTATTTCTACCAAGGGTCTGGAAAGTTCGAAAACTTTCATTTTGATAGTTACTAGTTCTTGCTCAGCCGAACTTGCCAGAGAGCTAAGGGAACAATTTCAGTAGAGCCTTAAAGCCCTCTTATCCTCGATCTTTCCCCACGAACTCCGGTTCCCACTCTCTCATCCAAATAGTAGAAAAATAAACCGATTGCAAAACTCTTGAAGGATGCCCAAGAAACATGAAAGGGGGCAAAAGAAAAGAAAAGAAATAGAAAATAGAAAAAAAGAAAGAAAGAAACCTCCTGAAACGAAAAGGATGGAATTGAGAGGGGGAGGAAGAGAAAGCCTGGATTTGGATTCTGGTTTCCTAAGACTTTGCAAGGAAAAGTCTTTCCTTTCTTTCATCTGTGCCCCCCCTCTAAAGCTCCAATAGCAGCCAAATCCCCAAATCCTAAAGATTGTCCATTTCCACCTAAATCCTTTACCTGGTCCCTAGGAGCTTTATCTGGATTTTAGCCAAGTACATCCTGAGAGGTGTGAAAAGGAAGCTTCGATCTAAAATTTGTAATTGTCTGCCCACTTCCCCACTCTTCTCCTTCCTTCTAAACGGAACTTTATTTAGCAGCTTCCTGAGCTCAGAATCTTGTTCGTAGATAGTAGATATGAAATACATGCTTGTTTGTTGAATGAATATTGAATGCTGTGCTGTCAGATGAATTGATTTGTTGGTGGTAATGCTTAATTTAAAAAAAAAATTACAACGGAAGGCTCATTAAGGTGCTGCAGGAAGCATTTCCTGAAATGACCAGAAACAAAAAGAATCAATATATCTTTAAACAAATATGTTGAATTGCAGTGCAACTTGAATAAAATTCCCTCTTTGTCCAGGATGAATCTTGAACCTCAATTTTACCATTTGTAAAATGAAGATGTTGGACTAGGAAAAACCCATTTCCCTTCCAGGTCTAAAATCCTATAAATGTATGGGTATTTTAAAAAACTTTTTGATCTTCAACATCCAGCACATATTAAGGCTCTTGAACATATTAAGAACTTAATAAATGTCTGCCCAATTTAATGAAATTATATGAGATATTAAGGTATAAGGATTTCCCAATTTCTCTCCCTCTCTCACTATCATAGGTGGAATGAGTTATGTCTGGAGTTGTTGTGGAGTGTAAGAAAGTAATATGAAGAATAAAAGGAACCAATATTTTTTTAGGTACCTACTATGTGTCAGGCACTGTACTAAGTAAGCACTTCACAAATGTTATTTCTTTTGATCCTCACAAGAACTTTGGGAGATAGGTGCTGTTATTATTCCCATATTCCAGTTATGGAAACTGAGGCAGTTCCTTTCCCCCTTCTTTTAATTCCTCCCTCCACTTGGAACCTTCACCTTAACATAAATACTTGTTACAAAATAAGTTTGCTATAAGCACAAAGAATAGGATTTTTCTAGCATTAAAAATATATGCCTTTATAGAATGACCCTGTTTAGAGTAGAAAGAGACCTTAAGCTAGAAGAGATTTGAGAACATAGGTTTCTTAGAACAGAATACTGAAAATGGAAGGGGAACATCAGAGATTATCTATTCCATATAAAAGAATTTGGGTTGGGGTTGCCACATAAAAGTAAAGACTGCTGAAGTCATCAGAAATAGATGGCTGTAGTGGAAGTCCGAAAACTTGAGTACATGTCCTAGCCCTATTAATTGATTATGTGAACTTAGCAAGTCACTTCACCTCAAGGCTCATTTTCCTTGAGGAAAATAAGGGGATAGACTTGATCACTAAGATCCCTCATATTTGGGGACATTATTGATAGAATTCCACAGAGTCAGAAGCTTAGCTTAACCCTGTTTCCTTATGACTATGTATTCCAAGGGCATCATTAAAAGATAAACAGGCACATTCTTTCTTGACTCAGGATAAGCAAAAACCATTCACCCACTGAAGCACTAGGTGTGTAGATTAAACTAACTGACCTTAAGACTTCTTGATTGTAAAGACTGTTAAGCCCCCAAGCAGTTAACACAGGCTAGTAATTGGAGAGTCAGTGATCTCAATAAAAATCTAGAGCACAACTGAAAGTCTCTTGAGTTGGTGAAGAAAAAGGTGGAGGATACACTGATTATATAGGGAAATTGCATTATAAATATTAATTCATTTTTTACAGTTTACCTGGAATACTCTGCATATGTAAAGGACATTTGAATCTAAAAAGAGAAAATTTTGAAAGAGGCAACAGTGAACTAATATTATGGTAGTTTCAGAAAACTCTTTCCTATAGAAGCCATTGGCACAACTTTGAGAAACTGCATCACATAATGGGATGAGATCTAAAGTGGGCTTGAGGGGACTTGGTTTGGGGTTTTTTATTTTGATTGTTATTTTCATCCTCTGGATGGCAAAGTCTCTTTTTGTTCAATGGAGATAATCACTGCTTCTGTTTCACCAGATTGTGATGAGGAAGATAATGAGGTGTTGGATAAGAAATGCATGGGCAATCACTCTAGCCTTACAGTAAGGATATCTGGGTTCTTGTCTTGGCTCTGATCTTTTATAATGCATAAGCTTGGATATATTACTTCTCTTTGAAACTTAGCTTCCTCTATAAAATGAAAAGATTTGACTGTTGACCTCTGGTTTCCCAGGTTTATTTTGCCCTTGATCAAAATATATGTCTAAAGGCTCGGGAAGACCTTGCCTCAACTGAAGGCAAAAAATACTGAACTGATATTAGAAGGAGGACTGGGCCTAGTACAAGGCCACAGCCAACCTTAGGAGTTAGCAAAAAAGACAGAATAATCCTGAGCCAAAAATAACGAACCTAATTCCTATTGTTAAAGCTTCCTTCCTTTAGATGTCGAAAGTTATCTCATCTTCCAGAGTTTCTTATTAAAATGACTAGGCTCTCCAGAGGAAAGAAAAGCCCAAAGCTTTTATTAGCTAATGTTATATGCATTGTGATATAGCAGAAAGAATTCTGAACCTTAAAGTCAAGAGACTTGGGTGCCATATTTATTAGTTTTGGAAATTTTCAGTTTTCTTATCTGTAAGATGGGGGTTATGATTCTTGGACTTCTTACCCCACAGGGATATTGTAAGAAAAAATATTTTGTATGTGTTGAAGTCCAGATCCAGTAGTGATAAGGGTATAATAATCAGGGGCCAGGCAAAAGGATTTCTTATGAATTCTTCAAATTTATTGGTCAAACATATATATATGTGTGTGTGTGTGTGTGTGTCCTCAAGTACATTTTTTCCCAGATACCTGTACTCTCCATTGTGGGCTGCTTTCCCTGTCATAAGTTCAAAGATATGTCTTTGCTCTATTATATAGCTGAGTTTGCATTTTGCTTCAGTCCAGAAAACCTTTATCAATGTATTTAATAAGTCTGTCTCTGCTATTGTATGTAGAAAAGGGAAGTCGGTGAGCCAAGCTAATGTAAGTTTCAAAACCTGAAATGGATTCTTACCTCCTAACCTCTATATGTAAGCCTTAAAGCAATATATAAATGTGAATTATTATAAGTTAGCATAGACTGCTAAAGCCATAAGGGATAAATTGAGAACTGGAAAAGAGCTGAGAGGTCATCTGGTCTAATTCCTTCAGTTTTGCAGAAGAGGAATCAAGGCCCAGAAAGATCCAATGAATTGTCCAGAATTCCATAGCTGATAGAATCTGAAATGGGGTTTAAGTTCATGTTTTCCTGACTCCTGGTACAACATTCTATTCATGCTGCCTTTCAATATAAATTGTCAGAGCAGAGAGCATAGTATGTTCTAGTAGCAGAGACTCAAGAATATAAAATGTTAGAACAGAAAACAAAAGTGTTAGAACTACATGGGAACCTAGAGATAATTTATTTTAACTTTGTTTTATAGAAAAAGAGACTGATATCCAGAGATAGCATGGTTAGTGGGAAAATGCTGGATTTGGGACCAAAGGAACTTTTAAAATCTCATTTCTGTCACATACTACAACTTGTAAAATGGGTTGAGGTGCTGGAGTGGGATGGAGTGGGTGATCTTGGGAGTTACTTCCAGATATACATCTATTAAATTACATATATTACTTAGAAATATATATATTCAGAGACAATTATGTGAAAAGTTCATTCAGAACTAAAGATTTGAATTCCTGGATATGTTTTTTGGAGTCTTTCATACTAGCTTCTTTATTTTTGCTTGTAGAAGCAGTCTTGCCTGTCCTTATCAATTGTTTGTTAACAATAGTTTGTTAACGAGATCCCACTTGAATTCCTCTTTCTGTTAATAATTATAAAGATCCCATAAGATATTGGCTTAACCCACTACAGCTTCCTCTCACAATTTTGTCTGTCTTTGGACATCTGTCTTTTAGGGATTCAGGAAGGTGTGTGTGAAAGTGAAAAGAGCACTGGCTCTAAGGTTAGTAATAGCCAAATCTACATCAAATGGTAAGTGACAAAAAAAATAGGAGAAGGCAGTTTTCCAAGGGAGAAATCTAAGTTATCAAAGACTGTAAGAAGAAATACTCCAGATCTCTGGCCGAAGTCAGAAAATCTGGATTTGCATCCCTTGTGATTGTGATCACACACATTGGAAAATCTTCTAAACACTCTGGGCCTCAGTTTTCTGATTTCCAAATTGCAGGATCTTGATTACATAAACTAAACTAGATTCTTTCTGATGAAATTACAATGATCTATTAAGTGCCTACTATGCTCCAGGAACTATACTAAACACCTGAGATACAAGAATAGGCAGGAAATAATCACTGTCTTCAAGAAGCTTGAAAGCTAATGGAAGAAAGAAAGTAAACATTTATTGTCCCAGCTATGTATGAGGCATTATGCTATACACTAACAGATATTATGTATTTGATCATCACAACAATCTTGGAAGGTAGATGGTATCACTATGTCCATTTTACAGATGAAGAAACTGAGGCAGACAGCGATTAAAGTGACTAATAAAGATATTAATAAGAATCTAGAACTGACTTTGAACTTGACTTCAGGTCCAGGACTCTATCCACTGAACTTTCTAGCTGTCTGCCTTTGACATGGTGCAAACAACAATCTATGTACAAACAAGATATATACAGAGTAAATTGAAGAGAATGACAAATAGAAGGCAAAACACATGGTTTTGTTGTTGTTGTTGAAAAATACTCTAGATTGTAAAGTGTAAGGAATGGTTGAGAAGACTAGATTGAATGGATAAAGAAATGGATCAATATGAAAGAGAAGGCAACTGAAAGGGGAAATGGGGAGATAGGAGAGAGATAGACTTCAACTTCTGATAACTTTAGTCTTAAGCCCAGCCAGGTTTTTTTAAGTGGCTGTACTGTAAATTATACTAAGTTTTAGAATACTGCTTTGCATATAATGTAAAAAACAAAACAAAACAAAAAAACAGACTTCACTTTGAAGGGAGCAATGTTGAGTTTTTTGATTATTTCAAGATGAACAAAAATGAACACCATTTTATTTGTTCTCATTGGATACCATCATAGTAGTAGTATTACTGGGTCAAAGGGTATACATGGTTTTATAGCCCTTTGGGCATAATTCCAAATTGTTCTTCAGAACTATACTCAAACAGTGTCCAGTAATACCACTATTCAGTCGGTACCCCAAAGAGATGAAAGAAAAAGGAAAAGAACCTATGTGTACAACACTATTTGTAGAAGTTCTTTTTGTGGAGTTAAAGAATCAGAAATCGAAGAAATGCCCATCAGTTGGGAAATAGCTGAATAAGTTGTAGGATATGATTGTTATGGAGTACTATTGTGCTATAAAAATGATAAGCAGAATGCTTTCTGAAAAACCTGAGAAGATTTACATGAACTACAGTAAAATGGAATAAGCACAACTAGGGTGACATTATACACAGTAACAGTAATACTGCATGATGATTAGCTGTGAATGACAGATATTCTCAGTAACACAATAATCCAAGAAATTTCCACAGCACTTATGATAACAAATGCCATCTCCAAAGAAAGAAATGATGAAGTCTGAGTGTATATCGAAGCATATTTTTTGAATTTATTATTTTGGGGGTTGGGATTTGTATTTTCTTTTGTAACATGACTAATATGGAAATGTTTTGCATGATTGCACTTGTATAGTAGGAGAAGGCAGTTTTCAAAGGGAGAAATCTAAGTTATCAAAGACTGTAAGAAAAAAATACTCCAGACCTCTGGCCAAAGTCAGAAAATTTGGATTTGCATCCTTTGTGAGTGTGATATTGGGAAGTCTTTTAAACACTCTGGGCCTCAAATATCAAATTGCTTGTCTTCTTCAGGTGAAGGGAGCAGGAGGAAAAAATTAGATCTCAAATGTTAAAATGAATGTTAAAAAAAAATGTGTATATATAATTGAGAAAAAATAAATGTAAATGAAAAAACAAAACAAAAAAAGAAAAGAAACATCATACAGTATTTACATTGAAATTTTAGAGAGAGCAATGATATGAATGTAACCAATTCAGTTCATGCGACCCCTTTTTGGGCTTCATTTTTCTTGTTTGTAAAATGAAGCAGTGAAGATAAATGATCTCTAAGGTCTCCTCAATTCTAACATTCTCAGAAACTTGGAGCTAGAAGGCACTGAGAAGAGATCTACATCGTTCAATTTGAAAATGAATAAGTTTCTGAGACACAAACATCAAGCCTTCACTTAAAAGACTTCAGGGAAAGAAAAAAAAAAGGAGCCAGCTGGGATGGCACAATGGAGAAAGTGATGGACTTGGAATCTGGAGGACTCAGGTTTAAATCCTTTCTCAGACACTAGCTATATAATCTTAGGCTAGTCACTTAACCTCCATGTGCCTCAGTTTCATCATCTGTAAGATCTGTATAATAATAGCACCTATCCCACAGGATTGTTGAGAGGATCAAATAAGATAATATATGTATATTCTAGCAAACTTAAAGAACTATATAAATTCTATTATTATTATTTTTATTACTTATAGCCCACTACCCTTTGTTGTAACCCTATTAAGTTTTCTGAGGGACTACTACTTAGGAATTTGATCTCAGTATCAAACCTCTTTGCATTTTCTTTCTTTTGTTCTCTCATTCTACTTAATACAAATTTAATTCTTCTTCTCTATGGCAGGTCTTTGAATAAAGGAAGAAATTTATTATATCTTCTTTCTCCTCTTCAAACTAAACATTCTCAGTTCCTTCAAGGAATCCTCATATGTCATGAGCTCAAGGCTCTTCATTCTCCTGATTACTTTCTTCTGGATACTTTCCAGTTTGTCAGTATCCTTCCTAAAATGTGGAATCTAGAATTGAACCTCATAATCTAGCTATGATCTGACCAGGACAGAGTGCAATATAAATGCATAGGAACGTGGGATTTGCTATATAGAATTTTAATCTACTCCCTGGTCCTGTACACTGTGCTTCTCCTATTGAGAATGCATTATCTTTTTTCGTTGCTATTTCTCACTGTTGATTCCTTTTCAGTTTGCAGTTTGTGAAAATTCTCATTTTTGTTTTCATCTCCAGCATTTTATATTTGTGGAGTTCATTCATGCATTTATTCATTCATTCATTGTTCTTTGTTTTTGAACAAAGAAGTGAGACTCTTACATTTATTTCTATTAAATTTCATTTTGTTGGATTCAGATCAGTGCTCCAGGCTGTCAGAATGGTTTTGAATCCTGTCAAGCCGCACACTGTCAATCCATACCTAGCCCTCTCAGCTTTGCATCATCTACACCTTTGACAAGCATGCTGTCTTTATGCCTTTATCCAAGTTGTGCATATAAACGTTCCTAGGCATAGAACTTAAGTGCAGGTCCCTGGGGTATTTCATTAGCTCTTAGCATTTTGCATCCTTAAGTTCCTGCACTAATGCTCTTTGTTTGGACATCCCTTTCACTTCCTAAAACTAGAAGTTTCAAGGTCCTTTTCATTTCCTATACTTTATGGTGTACTAACTAGGAAGCGCCCTGAGGGTGCTTAGGATAGAAAACGTCTGTTTGCTTAGTAAAACTTTAATCAATGACTTTAAGGAGAAATTGGATGAAGTGACTATACGACTTGGTTGAAAGCCCTGTCACCCATCTGACATTGTGACTTGGCAAAAATATCCACACTTCTCCTAGTCTCTTTCTCATCCTCCAAAATGCAAATCATTTCTCATATATGCTTGTCTATGCAGAAGAGTAACTGAACCATCTCAATGCCCTTTAGTATTTTGAAGTTTCTGGGATTTGTCATCAGCAAATATTTTCTTCTTTTAAAAAATAGTATTTTTATTTTAATTTAATTTCCTAATATGACCTTCTCTTTCCCTTAACCTACTCAGATTTTAACCAAAAAAAAAAGAGGAGGAAATTTTGCTGAAATGCTTACCCCCCAATCCAAATAACATATCATTGTTCCATATCATAGTACTTCTATGAAGAAGGTGGGGGTAGATTTAGCAAAGATTTTAGGAAGATATAGGTAACTTGTTTGCCCTGAGGAGGGTGGGTGATGGGGTGGGGAGTGGGTGGGATAGAAAGATTTCAAAAGATTTCAAAGATTTGAACCTGGGTGAATTTTTTTTTAAAGCAACATTTACAAGAGGAACAAGTATGTAGTTAAAATATTATTCCTCATCTTATATATGAGATATCGTTCTCTAAAGGTGTTATTAGAGAAGCAACATTCGGTCTAGCAAATCTCCTTTCCCCATATGCTTATATTAAATAATTGGACAAGTGCTTCAATCCTTAGTGTTAAAAGATTGTGTTCAAAAATTTAAAATTTCTAAGTAGGTTTAACATAGGATTTAAAAATTAATTCCTTAATAGAGATAAAACACACACACACACACACATATATATAATATATATACATATACACACACATTTCATGATATATGTGTGTATATATCTGTATATGTCTGATGTATCTATATCTTTTTGAATTGGATATATGATTTCAGAGTAGAAGTAGCTCCAGGTAAAAAATTTCCTTGACCAGTTCAGATAACATAGTCTTAGAGAGTTATCTGGGTCAGTTGAGAGGTTAAGTTACTTTACATGGTTATAGGTGAAGCTTGTAATAGGTAAGAGTTTAACTCACATCTTCTTAACTCTAAAAGAGTTGGAAAAGGAAATAGCAAAGCACTCCAATATCTTTGCCAAGAAAACCCCAAATGGGATTACAAAAAGTTAGGCAGGACTGATAATGAGTGAACAACAACAACAAATAATTTGGAGGTAACTATGTGGCACAGGGGATAGAGAGGCAGGCCTAGAGTGAAGAAAACTTGAGTTCAAATGTGGCCTTAAACACTAACTAGCTCTGTGACCCTGGGCAAGTCATTTAATACTGTTTGCCTCAATTTTCTCATCTGTAAGATGAACTGGAAAAGGAAATGTCAAATGACAAGATTGTATGGTGATTAACTATGATAGACTTGGTTCTTCTCAGCAGTTCAATGATTAAAGGAAATCCCAATAAACTTGGGATGGAAAACACCACCCATATCCAGACAGAGAATTTTAGAGTCTGAATGTGTATCGACACATGCTATGTTCACTTTTTTTGGTTTGCTTTTTTTTCTTGTGGTTTTTCCCTTTTGTTCTGATTTTTCTCTCCCAACATGATTCATATGGAAATATGTAAAAAATGAATGTACATGTATAACCAAAAAAAAAAAAAGGTTGTTCTATGGGGGGAAATTAAAAAAGAAAAAAAAAAAAAAAAGAAGAAATGGCAAACCACTCCAGTAGTCACTCAATAGAGTCATGAAGAATGAGACATGACTGCAACAACTGAACAACTACCCACACACACACACACACATATGCATATGCATGTATATAGGAATATCCATTAATTCCTTCAACAAATATTTGTAAAGTGCCTATTTTGTGTAAAACATGACAATTAACGCTAGAGAAGATTTTTTTTTTTTTTGGTGGGGGAAGAGATGAAGAATTCACTTCACCAAAGCAGATTGATAACTTATCTATAATGTTTAGGTTTAGAGAGTTGCTTTGGGAAAAATGACTTGCCTTTGGTCACATAATAAGTATGTATCAGAGGCAGGATGTATGTACACAGATCATTTTCCTGTTAAAGCTGATCCTCTTTTCACTAAATCACATTAACAATAAGTATAAAGTGCCTTCCTTCATGATGAATCTGGTTTAGTAGGGTGATAAGACATGTAGATACTATAACAAACAACATTAAATGGTTAGTGCTCTCAAGAGATGTAAAATACTACCTGAAATTGGGCTTGAACTAGAGCTAGAGAGGAAAGTAATTTCTAACTGGATTTAGGGATTGAAAAGGACTGTCATGCATACATGAACTGATGCTAAGTGAAATGAGCAGAACCAGGAGATCATTATACACTTCAACAACAAAACTACATGATCAGTTCTAAAAGATGTGGCTCTCTTCAACAATGAGAAGATCCAAATCAGTTCCAATTGATCTGTAATGAACAGAACAAGCTACACCCAGAGAAAGAACCCTGGGAAATGAATACGGACTATAACATAACATTTCCATTCTTTCTGTATTGTTTGCTTGCATTTTTGTTTTTTCTTCTCAGGTTATTTTTACCTTCTTTCTAAATCCGATCTTTCTTATGCAACAAGATAACTGTATATATATAGTATTTAGCATATACTTTAACATATTTAACATGTACGGGACTACTTGCCATCTAAAAGAGGGAGTGGAGGGAAGGAGGGGAAAAGTTGGAACAGTTTTTGCAAGGGTCAATGTTGAAAAATTACCCATGCATATGTTTTGTATATAAAAAACCATGATAAAAAAATAAAAAAAAAATAAAGGATTGTCATAATCAGACATATATATGTCTAAAAAATTATTGTTAAAGTTTAGGTGATTTTTTTTTCAAGTCATAGTTACTCCTCTTTACATTCATGTATGGCATTGATGAGCACTTACTTTGTTTCCACTTCTTTGTTACCACAAAGAATACTGCTGAATGTAACTGTATCAGGGACTTTTTAAAAAATGTTTTTTGAGCTTCTTGTGGTTTAACCTATCAATGGAATCTCTGAATCTAAGAGTCTGTAACTTTTTGAAAAAAATTTTTCTCAATAGTATTTTATTTTACCAAATAAATACATACATATAAAGATAGTTTTCAGCATTCATTTTTGTAAGATTTTATGTTCCAAATTTTTTCTTACTCTCTCCTTTACCTCTCCCTTCCCCAAGAGAGAAATCTGATATAGGTTATACATGTACGATACTTATTTTTTTGTCTTTTTTAATAATAGCTTTTTATTTTCAAAATAAATGCAGATAGTTTTCAACATTCACACTTGCAAAACCTTGTGTTCAACCTTTTTTCTCCTTCTTTTTCCCCCACCCTCTCCCCTATATGGTAAGTAATCTAATATATTTTAAACATATGCAATTCTTCTATGCATATTTCCACAATTATCATGCTGCATAAGAAAAATCAGGTCAAAAAGGGAAAAAATGAGAAAGAAAACAAAAAGCAAACACACAACAATAAAAAAGTGAAAATACTATGTTGTGATCCACATTCAGTCCCCATAGTCCTCTTTCTGACTGTGTTACAAGTTTATTGGAATTAGTCTAAATCACCTCATTGTTGTAAAGAGCCACATTAAAATTGTATGATGTTCTCTTGGTTCTACCCACTTCGCTTAGCATGATTTCATGTAAGTCTCTCCAGGCCTCTTTGAAATCATCCTGCTGATCATTTCTTAAAGGACTAATAATATTGCACTATATTCATATATCATAACTTATTCAGCCATTCTCCAACTGATGGGCATACACTCAGTTTCCAGCTTCTTGTCACTACAAAAAGGACTGCTACAAACATTTTTGCACATATGGATCCTTTTCCCTTTTTAATGCACTCTTTGGGATACAGGCCCAATAGAGACCCTATCAAAGAGTATGCACAATTTGATAACCCTTTGGGCATAGTTCCATATTGCTTTCCAAAATGGTTGGATAAGTTCACAACTATACCAACAATGTATTAGTGTCCCAGTTTTCTCGCATCTCCCCCAACATTTATCATTACCTTTTCCTGTCATCTTAATAAATCTGAGAAATATTTAGTACATATACAATACTTTTAAACATATTTCCATATTTGTCATGTTGTGCACGAAAAATCAAATCAAAAAGGGGAAAAAACCACAAGAAAAAAAGTGAAAATTCTACACTTCACGCCACAGTCAATCTCTTATTTCTCCTCTGGATGCACATGGCATTTTCCATATCAATTTTATTGGAATTATCTTAGATAGCTGCATTGAATCAGCAAACTTTTAAAGATACAAATAACAGGGAAGAAGATTAAAAGAAATTGTGAACTTCTTTTGTGTATAGTAGGTTAAAAGAAAAGGTTTTCGCATAGTTAAAGCTTAAGAATGGCACTGAGAGTTTGGGGGACACCGTGTGTGTGTGTGTGTGTGTGTGTGTGTGTGTGTGTGTGTTATATAAAATAATAATAAACCATCTAATTTTTCCATAACTTTTTAAAGTACATAGTTCTGAATTGCTTTCTAAAATGTTTGTATCAGTTCATAGGTCTACCAACCTAGCATTTTGTATGTCTATTTTCCCATAACTTCTCCAGTTCTGACTTTCCATCTTTGTTATCTTTGGCAATTGTTGGGTGTGAGGTGAAACAACTAGATTGTTTTAATTTGCATTCCTCATATTATTAATATCCTTATTATTTCTCTTACTAATTCTTTTGAATACTGTTTACTCATATTTTTTTTAAATCACTGGTTTATTGAGGGAATTGTTCTTACAAATTTGTGTTAATTCACTGTATGTCTTGGTTATCAGATACTTATAATTTGATACAAAAAACTTCCTCCTTACTTATTGACAGTTTCCCTTGTCTCAATTGCATTGACTTTATTTGCACACAATCTTTTTAATTTCACAGAATTAAAATGATCTATTTTAATTTTGGTAATCTTCATCCCTTACTTGGTTTAAGAATTCTTTTACTACCTATCATTGGGGAAAATCTTATTATACACTTTCCTTCAATTTTTAAAAAAGGATCAGGCATTTGCCTAGATATGTGCATATATACATGTATGTATATGTGTGTGAATGTGTGTTATGTACATATATATGTTTGTATGTATATGTTCCCTATAGAACCCTTCTTTGTACAAAGAAAAACAAATAAGTAAAACTAGGAAACAAACTTGGGATCCAACTTTGTTGGTGTGTGCAATATTCATTTAGCATCCACAGGATAACCTAGAATAGGGAGGTGTGTTTCATTTTCTGTCCTCAGGAAATCAACATTTGTCACTGCATTTATTTCATTGTTGCCTTTCGGGATTGCTTTCATTTATTCTTACTTTTTACATAGTTCTCTAGTTTCTACTTCTATGAAAGATTTTTCTTTCAATGTGTGAAAGATGAATTGGATCAGTGAGAGGATAGAGACACTTAAGAGGACTTCAGTAATATTGAATGTTAGTGGAAATGTGTGTCTATACTAAGTAGTTGATGGTAAAAAAAAAAAAATAGAGACAGGATTTGATTATTATGTGGGTATGCATAATAAGGGAAAGGAAAGATCAAAGATGGCCTCAACATTTCAAACATAAGATATTTAGTAACTGTCCATAGTAGAGACTTGGAAGACCAAAATTAAAATACTGCCACAGGCACTTACCTGTTATGTAACCCTGGCCAAGTCACTTAATATTTTCCTCATTTTCCTCATTATAAAATAAAAGAAATAATACTCTACCTACCTTTCAGGATTATTATAAGAATCAAATAATACATGAGCTATAAAGTGCTCTGCAAACTTTAAAGATCCATATAGCTATTACTGTTACCTTTGTGATTTTGGTTGACTCATTAGCTCCTCTAATTATCAGTTCCTCCTCCATAAAGTGAAGAGATTGGACTGGAAGAACTTCCAGAGCTAAATTCATGCTCCTATAATTTCATTTATTTACCCAGAGTAGAAAGTAAATATCTTGAGGGCAGGGTCTGTCTCATTTTTGTATTTTGATCTCTGCTGTCTAGAAAGTGCCTGGCATGTCATTGGTGGTCAATTATTTTCAATCATATCTGGCTCTTCATGATCCCTTTGGGGTTTGTTGTTGTTTTGTTGTTGCTGTTGGCACAGATATTGGAATACTTTGCCATTTTCTTCTCCAGCTCATTTTACAGATGAAGAAACTGGGTTAAATGATTTGTCCAGTGTCACACAACTAATAAGTATCTGAGATAAAATTTGATTACAGGAAGATAAATCTTCCTAACATTAGGCCTGGGATTTTATCCAATGCACCACCTAGTTGCCCCACCTGGCATATAAGAAGTGTTTAATAAATACTTGCTGATTGATTGACTTGCACACAATAGTTAAGGTAAGATATGTTCTTGGTGATTTAGTCTTCAAGCTAAGAGGTAGCAGAATGTTTCCAAGACCCCTAAGCTTGCTGCTTGGTACCTGGAAACTCAGTGTCTCAGAGTAACAGTATTCTATTGTACGAGGTGGTGAGAGTCAGCTCTTGAAAAGCTTATAGATTCCAAAATGTCTTTGAACTGAATTTTTAAAAAATTATTTAATACCTACTATATGTACAATTTGAAGTGCAGATAGATCTATAGAATCATTCCAAGAAAAATGTTGTTTTGTATTCACAGCTTTAATTTTTCCCATAATCACGTCCCAAGATGACATAGTGAAAAGCCAAGGTACAGTTTGACAGGTTCCTTCAAACTAGCTCAGCCCAACCCAGTCTCTCCCTGAAAATTGGCTGCTCACAAAAGGATCTCTCACTTATAAGATTGTTCTTTTGGAAGAAACTGCATAACGTTGTGTTTTTATGGAACAAATTAGCACCCATGAAGAACAGTATATGCTTGTATGGTAATAGCAAAGCTAACCACCATATGTAACAAAGTTTTATGAGAAACTGTATCCAGTCTTAGAATTCTGGCACCATGGCTACAGTGGAATTAGGCAGTCAAAGAGTTGGGGGCCTCTAGTTTGAATCCTGGCACTTCTATTTGCTACCTGAAAAGTGAGAGAGTTGGACCCAAGTAGCTCTAATTTCCTTCTGGTTTTAAGTGTTATGATTTCTACTTACGTTGGGTAGCTAGGTGCTAGGTCTAAAGTTAGATAGACTCATCTTCTGAGTTCAAATCTGGCCCTCGACACTTATTAGCAGGATATGCTGGGCAAGTAACTTAACCTTTTTGCCTCAGTTTCCTCATCTGTAAAATGAACTGGAGAAGGAAATGGCAAACAACTTTAATATCTTTGCCAAGAAAATTCCAAATGGGGTCATGAAGAGTCAGACCCAACTGAACAACATCAATCTGTTTCTCTTTTCTTATCATTCCTCTAATGCATCTGGAATCATTTAGTCCAAGAGCACAGAATGAATAAGAGGTAGAACTGGGATCACAGAACTAGAAGGGACCTCCAAGGCCATTTAGTCCAAATGCCCAACGAGGTAAAGTGATTTGTCCAACATTTCACAAGTAGTAAAGGTAGAATTTGAATCCACCTTCTCTTTCCACTAAGCAACGTTGCATCCAAGGGTCAGGACTAGATCCCAGGGCTCCTGATTCTAAGTCCAGTACCATTTAGCTATCTTCAGCTCTTTGGTGTAGGGAGATGTCTAGGGCAGCCAAGATCACTCTAGAGAACTTAGGGTAATTTGTTATTATTGTTTTAAAGGAGCTCTGGCTTTAATGGAGGCAAATAGTCTGCCACATTTGGTGTCCTGTGGCATGAGGCCAGTGAGAAGGAAGGCCTTGCTTCAGCCACTGTGCAGTATAAAGAAGGCCGTGGAACAGAGCTGCCTGAACTGGGGCTGAAAATACCTCCTGCTTTGCTGAAACCACAGCTTGGGTCCACAGCCCACTCTGAGCAAAACAAGAAAGCCCAGGAAGGGTGGAATAAGGATAACAAAGGAGCTTGCCAAGATGGGCGGGTTTAGCGCTCTTTACTCACAGAAAGTGCAAAACTGTATCTTTCTTCCCTGCCTTGCTGTGACTGGAGGGAGATATGCATCTGACATCTGAAAAGGATAGATACATATATATACACACACACATATATATACACATGTATACATATACACATATATACACACACACACATATATATACATATGCATACATATACACATACACACATATATGCTGAATTAAACTTACAGAAAATAGCACCTCTTCATATGGCAGTTTAATATTTACATTGAGAGTTTCCTGTGACCAACCTGTGAAGATGTACAAGTGTGTTATTATCCGTATCTTAGAATAGCAAACAGAAGCTCCGAGAGGATACAGTCAGGTTTCAAACCCAGATGTCCTGGTTCCAGGTCCAGCTCTTTTCCCCTAGACACATGCTTTCTCCTAGGAGAAAATGTGAGGAGGACAGCTACTCGAGCATGTCATAAACAGTGCTTTCAGGTTTACAAGCCCTTCCCTCACAACGGCCTTGTAAAGAAGAAAATATAAATAGTATTATTCCCATTTCATGGATAGGCAAGATTCCAGAATACTTCTAGAATGTCAGTGCTAGAAGTAATCTTATAGATCATAGAATGTTAGAACATGAAACTTAAGAACCGGAGATTTTAGAGACCTTGGAAAGAACTTTGTAAACTTTTAAAAAACATTATAAATTGAAGTAATTTATTAGTCAATCCTCCTTTACAAAGAAGTTAAGGCTTAAAAACTCATCCAACTCAAATTTACATAATGCTTTAGTGTTATAATGCAGATATATTGTCTCATTTGAGCCTCAAAATGCCTCAAGTAATAATTATTAATAATAACAACATGTTTATGGTGTTTACTTTGTGCCAGGCACTGTGCTAAACACTTTACAATTATCATCTTATTTGATTCTTACAACAACCCCTGGGAGGTAAGTGCTATGATTATCCCTATTTTGCAGATGAGGAAAAAATGAAGAGCAGACAGTTGAAGTAAGTTATCCACAAGATGAGCCAGGTATAGGGCTTGGTCTTGCACCCAGGTCTCCAGGTTCCTGGTCCTGTAATCTTTCCTTTAACCCCAGTTTTACTTTTTTCTCTGGAAAAATATACTTTAGAGAAAAACCAATCTACACAAAAACAAGCTACTAGGGGCTGGAAAGAAGTGGGGAATGCTGACAGTTATTACCCAGTTATGTATAATAGCTGCTTATCTCTGATACCAAAGATCCAGAAGAACAATAAATCACATTTATATGTGAAAATTTTTGAAATGCTTTATATATTTCTCCCTTTTGATCTACATAATATCCCTTTGAAGTTAGTAGTACAAATGGTATTATTCCTGTTTTATAGATGAAGAAATCAAGAATAATATGTGACATGCCCAAGTTCACATAGCTAGAAAGCGGTAGAGTCAGTTTTTGAATATGGGTCTCCTGACACTGAGTTCAGCGGTGTTTCCACTACTTCAGCTTAGGATGTTCACTTTCCCAAGGATAATTATCACAGGCTGATATTCTAATGAATTGACTTTCCTTTAAGACATGATGGTGATGGTGATGGTGATGGTGATGGTGACGGTGATGGAGAGTGAAAGAAATTTAGGGAAGGTGACCGAGTAGTATAGCAAATGATCAATTTTTGCATAATTGCTGAGAACTACATGTAATAAACAGAACCTGAGTTCTATCTCTGTTCATTTATTTTTTGTGTCTGTCCCATGTTCGATTTCCTTAGAAAGCTTTGCTCCAAGCTTGCTCACTAATTTGATATTTAGCCTTTGCAAATCAGTTTGTCTCTCTAAAGATAGAGTTCCTAGCCTTTTGCATGTTATGCAATCTAAGGAAACTTATGGATTCCTCAGAATAATATTATTAAATGTATGAAATAAAATGAATAGGATTATAAAGGATACCAATTAAATACACTTATCAAAATATTGAGAGAAAAAAAGCTTATGATCCCCTGCTTTAGCCCCTGTCTCTAAGCCTTAGTTTTATTCACCTGTATAATGGAAAAATAATACTTTGTCACTTTCTTACCTCCCACCCCTTTAAAAAAATAAATTTCATCCACCTCTTTGATTTTTACATTACAGTAATTTCTGAATAATCTCCCCTTCCTCCAAAAAAAGAGTACTTATCCCTTGTAAAAAGAGAAAACCATTAAATAAACAAATCATAAATTATACAAGCAACAGTCTGTACCTACAAGACTTCTGCTTCTTTGGGAAGGAGGGAAGAGGGATGTTTCTTTCTTCATCTCTTTTCTAAGTTGAGTTTCCTTCAAGTATTCTTTTTTTGAAAGCTTTTTGATAAATTTGCATTGTCTCCTAGTTCTGCTCACTTTTCTTTGCACGAGTCTTTGCCTATTTCACTAAATTTTTTTGTATTTGTTATGTTTCAGAATTCAATGATATTCTATTAATTTGACTAGTCATCAATTGATAGTCATCTATATAGTTTTAAGTTTTTGCTCATACACACATACACACATAAATGGTTACTGTGAATATTTTGGTAATCACAAGGCTTTTTTTTTTCTTTTCTGTTTTTGTTTTTTATAACTCTCCTTGACGTATATACCTAAGAGTGGGAAAAATTTAGTGACCTCAATAAATGGTCAAAAAATATGAACCAGTAATACTCAAAAAATGAATCCCAAACTAATAACAACTACATGAAATTGAACAATCATATGTTAATCATTTTCCATAAAGATTAAACCAATTTACAGCTACACCAATAATGCATTAGTATGCCTGTTTTCCCACAGGAGCTCCAACATTAACTGTGCCTATTTTTTGTTATCTTTGGAAGTTTGCTAAGTGTGAGGTGGAACTTCAGAGCTGTTTTAATTTGTAGTGACTCATCTACAGCCTAATAAGTGGCAGATTCTCAATGAATATCCAGCTCTCCTAGCTACTTAATAGATATTCATCTAGCCTTCTCTGATGAGGGGAGACCCACTATGTCTGGAGCAACCTAGTGACCAGAACAGAACTTTTGGATAGTAAACTTCATTAGAAAGTTTTTTCTGATATAAAGACTAATTTTTCTTCAATTTCCACTGCTTGTGAAGACCAAAGAGAATATATCTATTCCATTTTCTACATGATAGCCTTTTATATAATTGAAGAGAAGTATCATGACCTTCCCACTTCCAATCAATCAACAAATATTTATTAAGTGCCTACTATGATCAGGAATAGTTAAGTAGCACAATAAAAAGAGCATGGGGTTTGGAATCAGGAAGACATTTCTTCCTTGGTTCAAATCTGCCCCCAGATCTTTATCAACTCTGAGCACTTAAACCAATTTGCCTCAGTTTTTTCTACCATAAAATGAGCTGGAGAAAGAAATGGCAAAATACTCCAAGATCTTTGCCAAGAAAATTCCAAAATGGGGTCACAAAGAGTCCAACATGACTGAAATTACCCAATAACAACATGGACCAACGCAGTGTGCTAAGCACTGGACATACAAAAAAAGAGGCAAAATACAGTTTTCTTTTCTGTAGGTTAAACATATCCACTTTTCAAGCATCTTTTATATGTCATAGACTGGAATTCAATTCCTAGCCTTGTTGCCTTAATCTGGACATTCTCTTGTTTATCAATGTTCTTTCTAAAATGGAATATTTATTATTACTTGTGCTTTTTTGCAATTTTGTATTTGATTATTAATAGTTTGCAGTTCTTCTTTTGAATAATACTTGCTTATAATATTCTTTAGCCATTTACTAAGGAATGCCTATTTCCTCAAGATTTCCTAGTTCTGCTTACTTCACTTAATATTAGCTCATGTAAGTCTCTCCAGGCCTCTCTGAAATCATCTTGTTGGTAGTTTCTTATAGAACAATAATATTCCATAACATTCATATACCATAATTTATTAATCCATTCTCCAATTGATGGGCATTCACTCAGTTTCCAGTTCCTTGCTACTATAAAAAGGTCTGCTACAAACATTTTTACACATGGGGTCCTTTTCCTCCTTTAAGATCTCTTTGGGATACGGGCCCAGTAGAGACACTACTGTATCAAAAGGTATGTACAGTTTGATAGCTCTTTGGGCATGTTTTCAAATCACTTTTCAGAATAGTTGGATCAGTTCATAACTCCTACAACAATGTATTAATGTCCCAGTTTTCCCACATCCCCTCCAACATTCATCATTATTTTTTCCTGTCATCTTAGCCAATCTGAGAGATGTGTAATGGTACCTACGAGTTATCTTAAATTACATTTTATTTTTCTGATCAATA
Source organism: Antechinus flavipes (assembly GCF_016432865.1). NCBI lineage: Eukaryota > Metazoa > Chordata > Mammalia > Dasyuromorphia > Dasyuridae > Antechinus > Antechinus flavipes. Next base: position 463,117,384 of record NC_067399.1, on the reverse strand, counting down.
GTGATTTAGAGCAATTTTCCATATGACTAGAAATAATTTTAATTTCTTCAACTGAAAATTGTTCACATCCTTTGACAATTTATCAATTAGAAAATGGTTTGTTTTCTTATAAATTTGAGTTAATTCTCTATATCAGAACCCTTGGATATAATTTTTTTTTCCTGTTTACTGCTTCCCTTCTAATCTTGTCTGCATTGGTTTTGTTTGTACAAAAAGTTTTTAACTTAATATAATCAAAATCATTTTGCATTCCATAATGTACTCCAGTTCTTCTTTGGCCACAAATTCCTTCCTTTTCCACAGATCAGACGTAGACTATCCTTTGTTCTTCTAATTTGCTTATAGTATCACTCTTTATGTTTAAATTATGACCCTATTTCGACTTTGGTATAGAGTGTTAGGTGTGGGTCAATGCCTAGTTTCTGCCATACTGATTTCCAATTTTTCCAGCAATTTTTTTGCCAAATAAAGAGTTCTTATCCCAGAAGCTGGGATCTTTCAGTTTATCAAATGCTAGATTACTATAGTCATTGATTATTGTGTTTTGTGAACCTAACCTATTCCATTGATGATTACTGCTTTATAATATCAACTTGATATTCTTAAGAAAAAAACTTGGTTTCTTAAGAAAGATAATTAGCTTTGACTATCCTTGCTCCCAACTTGTTCCCTGGGTTGGTCTATTCTTAATCAGTTTTAGCCACTGGGATGGGCTGTTCTTAGAGATTACAAAGTACCCTCTGAGTACAGGGAAGTGGGTCACAGTAAAAAATTTCCTGGAGTCCTTAGTTTATTGGGGGTTGATATGAGTCAATCTGAATTGGTTTTGTAGCTGTTGGCAAAGCAGGGGGAATTCTAGGTTCAGCAAATGAACACTGAAAAGGATCTCTGATATGTCCAATTTATGGTATGCTCAGTTTGCTTCTTGCTGAGCTGATTCTGAATCCCAGGTCTGTCTTCCCTCCTCTGGATAACAGGGGAGCTTGAGTAAATCAAGATAGTAAAGTCATTAATCATTTCCATTTCACAAGAATAATAGCGTTTATCTCACAGGGTTTGTTGTGGTAATATTTGCAAACCTTAAAGTGCTATATAAATGCTATCATCATCATCATTTTTATTAATCACATTTCTAGGTAGCACTGTAACACTGATTATAAGTTACAAAGATGTGGACCCTCATGGGTGGTGGGGAGGGGTGGGAGTGGGGGGAGGACTGTCATCACTTGGGAGTTTTCTAAACCAGTAAATCAAAGGCCAAGTCCCTATCCATATTGAAGAGTTTATGGACTAGCTAGAGAGAGATAATATATGCATATATATATATATGCATATATTTCCCTTGTGATAAAGAATTTCATATACATACACAAGAGATACAGGCAGTTTGGAAGGAAGTCACAGGCAGCTGGAGGTGTTGGGAACAGCATAATGTAAAGAAGAGTATTAGACCTGAGCCTGGACCTTATCCAGAGTTTCTAAGCTGAGGATAAGGAGGTAGTATTCCTGAAGATCATAGATTAAGAGCTGGAAAAAACCTTAGAAGCTGCAGTATTCAACTCCTTCATTTTACAAATAAGTTAACCTGAGACCCAGAGAGGTTAAGTGACTTGCTCACTGACATATAATTATTAGGAGGGGATTTGAACTTAGGAATTGTATTTCAGCATTCTTTCTTTTTTTTTTTTTGAATATATAATAGCTTTTTGTTTTCAAAACATATGCATGGATAATTTTTTAACATTGACCCTTGAAAAACCTTGTGTTCCAAAATTTCCCCCTCTGTTAAGGACCATGCCTAGGTGAAGGGGCAGGTCAAGTCTCCAAGAGCCTCCACAGCTGTGAATCATAAACTTGAAGGAGTTGCAAAGCAGCCTTCACAGAGGTTCCTTGTGGATTGGGAATGAAATAAATTGGAAGCAAGAGGGAAGAGGAGAGGTCAGAGAATGCAACTGCTTCTCAGTCTCCTTATATCATCATCATCATCATCATTATCATACTCTCATATGAAGAGATCCATTCTGCAGGTCTGAGTTAGACCTCCAGCAGCCACTGGCAGGTGGCTCCCATATCACAACACCCCCCCCCCCCACTTTGTTATCATCCTCTCCCCTAGATGGCAAGTAATCCAATATATGTTAAACATGTTGAAAAATATATATGTTAAATCCAATACACACACACACACACACACACACACACATACTTATATAATTATCATGTTACACAAGAAAAATAAGATTAAAAAGAAAAAAAGTGAGAGAAAAAACAAAATGCAAGCAAACACCAACAAAAAGAGTGAAAATGCTGTGTTGTGATCCACACTCAGTTCCCACAGTCCTCTCTCTGGGTGGAGATGGCTCTCTTCATGATAAGATCATTGGAACTATTCTCATTCATCTCATTGTTGAAAAGAGCTACATCCATCAGAATTGATCTTCATATAATCTTCTTGTTGCTGTGTACAATGATCTCCTGGTTCTGCTCATTTCACTCAGCATCAGTTCATGGAAGTCTCTTCAGGCCTCTCTGAAATCCTCCTGCTGATTGTTTCTTATAAAACGATAATATTCCATAACATTCATATACCTTAACTTTTTCAGTCATTCTCCAACTGATGGGCATCCACTCAGTTTCTTGTTCCTGGACACTACAAAAAGGACTGCTACAAATGTTTTTGTACATGTGGCTTCTTTTCTGTTTTTCATAATCTCTTTAGAATACTGACTCAGTAGAGACACTGCTGGATCAAAGGATATGCATAGTTTTATAACCCTTTGATTATAGTTCCAATTTTTTTTAGCACTTTTTCTAGTGTCATCCTGATCCTTATGGGAAGGGAGTTTCATTTTTCTTTCCTTGATATTTTCAGTACCTACCACAAAGAATCATGGATTTATTGGGAAGGGACCCTAAAAGAAAGTTGAATTCAACCCTGCATTTTACTGGCCCCCAGAGTTTTAGTGACACACAGATTGCAGGTGTTTAAGGTTCTGTTAAAGGTAAACCTAGGCCTGACTCCTAACTCCAAATTTAGTGCTTTATTGACTACTCTAGCTAACTGCTTATTAAATTGAATTGAATGCCTAAGCACACTCTCTCCTCAGCTCTCTGCAAAATATTGTATTGTTCTGAAACAAACAACTGGATAGGTACAAGAACAATAAATGTTCATTGCTTCAAGAATTTTTTGTTTCACAAACAGCCTGAAAAATACTAAGACTAAAGACCTTCTCTTCCCAGCATTTACAATTTCCTGTTTTTGTGCCAAGCTAGAAATAGCTTTTTGGGTGAAAGGGTGAGGGGTGGGGGTGAGAGGCCTCCTTGATTTAACTAGTCCCTCTTACTGATTCCCTTTATTTCCCATTCCCAAAAGTAGTTTTAGAAAAAGAGTAAGAATTTTACTCTGGCCCCTCCTCATTTCTTGTGTTCCAGCTGCCTGGCCTCTGTCCCATTCCCTAAGGGCCTGGCCCACTTTTAGACTGTCTACGTAATTCCCAGGTGTTTTACTTAAGGTGTGGCTCCCTTTTTTTTTTTTTTTTGATGGGGGGGAGGGGTTCTCATTTAAATGGGACATTCCTCATAGAACCTTAGAATACACAAAGCATATATATTATATATACACACATACATATGCACATAGTTATATAGGAGAATGTATACTGAATATTCTCTCTATACATACATACGTATACAAACATACTAGTCTTACTCTTTTATCATTACTAGAAGGAGCTTTAGCTTCTAATCTAGATACCTCATTTTACAGATAAGGAAATTGAAAATCAGAATAGTTAAACGATTTGCCTTAGGCTACACTAGCTTGTGACCAGGCTCTCTGGCGTGCTTTTTGTTGGATAAATAATAAAGGAAATCTCAATTACCTGTTGATTCTTCCTTTCACTTCCATTATTCCAATGGGGGTTCTGTAACAAAGAACTAGAAGAAATGTCATAATGATGCATTAGAATGACAAAATTGGAAGGGAACCTTAGAATAGAGGAGTGTTTCTCCAACTGTTTAGTCTCTGGAAACCTTTATTCTTAAAAAAATTATTGAGAATCTTCCCCTGACCTCCCCCCCCTCCCATCCCCGAGGTGTTTGAGTTAAATCTATCAATATTTACTGAACTTGAAATTAAAATATCTCAATATTGTTATGAAAATAGAGTTGACTTCACATATCACATTTTGAGAATCACTGTAAAAGTTATCAGAGCTGAAAGAGACCAGTATAAACCTCTCATCTAACAGTTGAACAAGCTGAGCCCTGCAGCTAGAATCTGATACAGAGTTGGAAAGCAAGCAGCATAAGACTATAAAATCAAATCTCCAAGCTCCCTGGCCAGCTGTTTCTTATACCACCTTTGCTTGAAGTAAGATTAATTTACATCTTAGGGAAGTTCTAAACAGGGGTTCTTGGGAGAACAGCTGGATTGGGTCTTGGAACACATGCAGGAATGTTGTATTAATGGGACCCTAGAAACAATTAGGAGGTATATAAAAGTGTAATTAATGAGATAGTATGGGATTTCTAACTGGGTTTGAGGATCCTGAAGTTGAGCTATATTCCCAAATGCCTCCATGAAGTTTTAACCCTGGTTGGAAGCAGTATCTATAATCCATTTCTTTTCCTACTCTGTTCCAACTTGCTTTCCTGCCTTATTTCTGTAATTCAAGATATTAACTATAATCTCTGAAGGCCTGTTTGATTTGCTTTGTAGATACTATTTGAAAAAAAAAAAGACATTATAGCACTCTGGATACTCTCTGTGGAATGCTTTAGCTATAAATTTCATAGAATCCCTGAGCCAGAAGGGGCCTTAGAACATAGACAATTAGAACATAGAATGTAGGGTCATAGATTTTGAGGTGGAAGAGACTTAAGCCCGTCTGGACCAAAGCTTCTTAAACTGTGGGTCGTGACCTCATAATTGATGTAGGGGCAAAATTTGGCAAAAGTAAAAGGTATCAAATATTCCTCCAAGATTTAATTCTTTATGTAAAATAAAACGAGCATATCCATCTCATTAGTTTTCAGCTTTGCTTTCCTCTTTAATAAATGACAAATAAATAAATAAATTAAATAAATGATAAATAATAAATAAATAAATAAAATAAATGATAAATAAATAAAAATTATATGTATATCAAAGGATTATTTTGAAATAATTTTCTCTATGATTTATTATTAGTAAATATTTCATTTGTATACCTATTTTATACACCTATATACCCAGAGTCATGTAAAAATTTCTTGGGCAAAAAGGGGTTGTGAATGGAAAAAATTGAAGAAGTCCTGATCTAGACTAACTCCCTAATTTTACAAGAAAACTGAGGCCAACAGAAGTTTTAGGACAAAAACAAAGTCACATAGGTGCTGGGTCAGGCTCTAACCAAGCCTCTAATATCCAACTCTGGCAACCTTGAATGTAACAGTTGGAAGGAACTTAGAGCTGGGAGAGACTTTAGAACATGGAATGTTAGAGCTTAAAGAGTTCCTAGAACATAATAATGAATATGTACATTCGAGTAATGCTTTAAAGTCTGCAAAATATTTCATATCCCTTATCTCACTTGTTCCTTAAAGCTTCCATATTGTTATACTATTTTACAGATGAACAAAAATATTAAAGCTTATTTGACCAGTGACAAAATGAGGGCTCAAATACAAATATTCTGACTGAATCACATGCACTTAATTCATTCACACTGCTCAGCCTCTCTTGCATAAAAGATAAAATATGAAAGCTTAAAGAGATATAAAATATTAGGAGAAAAGACAAAGAGCGTCTAAGCGTAGTTCTAAAAGTTTGTCTAGTCTGGTCTTAGTCATTAGACAAATGGAAAAACTGAGAACTAGAGTGATGAACCCTAAGGTCACATAGAGTTAGTAGGCAAGATGGGATAAGAAAAGCCTTCTTCCGGCTTGTGGCTTGTAAAGGAGAGCCTGCATTTAAAATTTTTCCTCATTTCAGAAAGTTCCTCTTTGCAGTTTAGCTGATATCAAGACTTCATTTCTCCTTTAGGCTAGTGGTGCAGCTGTACTGGCTGATAATCTGCTAGCGCTTACTTTTTTTGTGCTGAATGAGTAGTTAAGTTTAGTGCAGCTACTTTATTTCCAAGTTATAACCCAGCCAGGAATCCTTGGACTCTTGAGTTACTTTTATTTTATTATTATCATTTTTATTGATGGCTTCTGTTTTTATATCACCTTTATTTCTGAACTATCTCATCCCTCTCTCTTATTCATCTAGTTATTCTTTATAACAGAATAAAACAAGAAAGAGGGAAGGAAAGCATTTCAGCAAAACTGATAAGCAGTGTTTCATACTCCCTCCTTCTAGGAGGTAAATTTTCTTATCTCTACTTCCTAAGGCCAAGCTCAGTCATTATAGTTATATAGTGTTTAGATTTTCTTATCCTTGCTATTCTTCCCATTCAAGTGGTTTGTAATCATCACAACTGATGTAGCCAATACAATATACAGTAATTCCTGGTTCTGTTTAGCTCATTTTTCATGGGTTCATATCTGGGTTACCTCTAAGTTAATAAAATCCAAAGAGAAAAGCCAGATCTTTCTGCTATAATTATAACTTCAAAATATTATATTTTCAGAACCAGAAAGATCTTTGATTTAATCCATTTTCAATCCTCTCATTTTAATAGAAGAAAAAAAAAAAAAAAAAAACAACCTAAATACTTATTGACTGATTAACTGGCCCAGAAAGGGATGTACTTTCTAAAACAACTTAAGATGCCAGAGAGCTATGAACCTGCTTTTATTTTTGTTTTTGTATTCTTAGGTCCTGGCATTTAGTGCTTAATAAATGCACATTAAATTGAATTGTCCAAGGTTTCACAGATATAAAATGGGTATCATGATAGCTTTTATTTGCCTATCTTTCAGGTTTGTAGTAAGGAAAGTGCTTTGTCAACCTTAAAGCACTTTAGAAATGCTTGTGATTATCATTATGAACATTCTCATCAAAAGTTAAAAATAAAACCAGGCAATCTTCAGGGTCCAGGGAGTGGTACTGACTGTAAATGTTATAGGTGCCTGTAGGAGGGACAATAGACTATGGACTGGGATTGGTTAAGGAACACTTCAAGTAGGAGGTATTTTATTCCTACTTGGGTTTTGAAGGATGGAAAGAATTCATATAGGCATAGAGGAGGAAGAACATAATGAATGAAAAGAAGAGTGACATGTTCAGAATATTATGAGAACACCAAGCATAGATGGAACAGAGGGGAAGATCATGGAAGATCAGCTGAAAAGTGAATTGGAACCAGTATGCCTTTGTCTTATACAAAAAGTTGGGGAATCACCAGAAGCTATTGAGTAGAGCTTATTAATTGTTCTGGCATTGAGCCCAAACTAAATTACACAAACTATCAAATGTTCTTTTCCTCCCATAAAATAACTTATATTTCCCTTATAAAACAAGTAATGTTAGTATTATGAGACCCATTTTATAGATAAGAAAACTGAGGTACAGAAAGGTAAATAGCTTGCTTTTTGTGACAGCCAATGTGTGTTAGAGTCACTACTCAAACCTTTTATTTTTGAATCCAAGGCCATCAAATCATCTTTTCTCAACACTAAGTTTAGAGTCACTTCTCCTTGTTTTGATATAAAGTAATTGGTATCTCTGAACAAAATGTATCTTAAACCTTTCTATATTCTCTGATATACAAAATTTCAGTAAATTAGGGACTTACAAATTCGTAGAGGAAACAAAACATATAAAATATACATGAAACTGCCTGAACTAACAAAGACTTGGAAGTAGAATGGGTTCATAGCTATATTTCACTACCAAAGGAATCTGGAGAAAGGAGAAAAAAGGAGGCAGAGGGATCAAGAAGACCTGTTTCCCTCTTCTTGCTTTAGCATCAACTCTCTGCTTTACTTTGGGGAAATGACTTTCCCTCTGAGTCTCAGTTTCCATATTTGTAAAATGAATATTCCTTTCCAGTTCCAGGGTTGTGGTCTATGTTCCAAAAATTTAGTTCTAAGATGCTTTGAGTTCTGAAATTCTATGATTCTCTGGTGCTAGAAAATTTCTAATACCATATATGCAAAATCCTAAAGGTTTCCCTATGAAATTTGATCAACTGTGGCAGTAATGAGGGGCTGAGTAACTGGGTGAGGTTGGTGAAGAAATGAAGTACCGATAAGATTACTTCCTGAGCACTAATGGGGATTAGTTCAACCTTATAGTCCCACCCTTTGTGGAGGTCATGGGTAGCCCCATTTCACTGTGTACAGAAAGAAATCCAAGTTATGGCAAATTCTTGAGGTTAAATTTCCCTTAGAAACCTGTCTGGCCTATGTCATTTTTGCTGAACCTCTTTTGGGGTTAGCCTGCCATAGCTATGGTGGACATGTGGTGTCTTTTTCCTCATCCCTCCTTTATCCCTCATGATGTTTTTCTTCTCTTCCCCCCACCATGCCTCATTGTATGATGTCTTAAACTCTCCTTCTTATAGCTAACTCTTTAAGGATGCTAAAATCCCTCTATCAATTTAACCTGACAGTCAATGGTATACTCCCACCTCATGGAGTTATTTTCTTTCTTCTGATTCAATGTAAGTTCCACTAGAAAACTTGGCTTTTCCATTGTTAATTGTTAAAACCTCTTTCCTTGCTAACTATATGCTCTCCCAAATCACTTTCATATTTACCATTCCTGGCATCTATTGTATCTCCTCATTTTATCTTCTAAATAAACCAAAATTTTTGTCAAATTCTTCACATGACCAAACGCCAACATTTGGTGCCTACATCAACCTCATCACTTGGTGATGAGCCGCAAACTCATCAGAGGGATCAATGTCAAACAGACTCCAAGCTTAGAACTTCCTCCACCACAAACAAGAGTAGAGGCATGCTGGATAAGCTCTGAGAAGGATGATGGTCTGTGGTAAAAGTCAGAGCCTTCAGATTCTCCCCCTGACAGATATTTGGGCAACTCCAACCTTTCTCAAGGCTAGAGCTTGGACACTGTTTTTGGTTCCTACTTGGGATCTTCCTCCTAGTGGGGCATGGAGAACATGCTTTACAAGAAGGTTCAGAAAGACTGTCTAATGGCTACAGGCAGAAGTCCAAGATAATAGAATAATATTTCTTAAGCTCTGCTTTGTACCCAGAACTTTGCTACATAGTGGGGGATAGAAAAATAGTCCTGTCCTCAAGGAGCTCACAATCCATTGCAGGAAAGGCAACTACGGGGTGCAGTATATAAGACAGTGGCCTTGATTAGATAATTTAATCATTTACCATTTGGGGAATGAGTTTTTTTTGTTGTGTGTGTGTTTTTTTTTTTTTTTTTTTTTTTTTACCAATTTGACTCAGTTCTCTATATATTTGAGAAATGGGGCCTCTATCAGAGAAACTTCCTTCAAATTTTTTTTTCACAATTAAAATTGTTAACTGTATTTCCCTCCATGTCATTTCCATCTCTCTTTATAATATGCTCTCTCTCCTTTCATCCTGTCCCTCCTCAAAAGTGAGTTTTCTGACTATTACCTCCCTTAATCTGCCCTCCCTTCTATCACCAACCCATCTTCCCTTCCCTTATCACCTTCCCCTCCTACTTTCCAGTAGGATAAGATAAATTTCTGTACCCAGTTGAGTGTATATATTAGTCAGTTGCATTTTTCATCATGAGTTCTTTGGAATTGTCTTGTATCATTGCATTGCTGAGAATAGTTGAGTCATTCACAGTAGATCATCATATAATATTGCTGTTACAGTGTACACTGTTCTCCTAGTTCTAATTTCACTTTACATCAGTTCATGTAAGACTTACCAAGGTTTTTTCTGAAAGCATCTAGCTTATAATTTCTTAGAGCACAATAGTTTTACATCAGGATTATTTACCATAGCTTGTTTAACCATTCCCCAGTTAATGGGCATCCTCTCAATTTCCAATTCTCCAATTTTTTGCCACCACAAAAAGAGCTATCATATTTATATATGTAGCTATAAATAGGTCCTACCAGCCCCACCCTTTTAAAATCTCTTTGGTATACAGATCTAGTAGTGATATTGCTGAATCAAAAAATATGCACAAAATTCTCATATTTAAATGAAATTCATTGAAGAATATGATTATTGAAGAGATGAATTAAAGCCATCTGAATTAAGATAAAAAATGAGTGTTCAGAGGGGATTACTGTCTTGGTCCTTTGAATATTTCCAAATGAAGGGCAAGATTCTTTTGCCTTATAGAGTTTCTTCTGATCCTATGCCAATCTCCTCTGTGGTAACAGTACACATATTTATATGAGGATTAATACATTTTTTTTTTTTTACTAAGGTACGTGGGGTTAAATGACTTGCCTAGGGTCACACAGCTAGGAAGTATTAAGTGTCTGAGGTCAAATTTGAATTCAGGTCCTCCTGACTTCAGGGCTGGTGCTCTATCCACTGCACTACCCAGCTGCCCCAAGATCAATACTATTTGAGTCTAGATTGTATCTGCTTTTATAATGGAAAAAGTTCTACTACTGACTGAAGTTCTTTACTAGGAAGTCCTTGTTCTTCAAGGGTTCTTGAAACTTTATGAATGCTAATTGACTAAGGTGTGCATGCCTGAAGTAGCAACCAATATTTTCTGAGTGCTGATTTTCCAGAATGCCCTTGTATATCTCAGGAGTATATTTTCCATACTTGTGATTGGTCTCTGACTCTCATGACTCAGTTGTTGGTACCTACCAAGTGGAGAAATCTGGCATTCCCAGTAATTAACCCAAGAATGATATACAAGTTCATAGCTTTGGAAGTTGGTGGTTTTAACTGAGGATGGGCACTCTCCTCTTCATGAATATTTATAAATAGCCGTTCTTGAGAATGACTTTGACCTGGGCTACTGTTGTCTTTGGTGATGGTGCTGAGAAAGGGCAGCAAGCTTTCCATAAAACTTAGAAGAAAAAAGAAAACACTTATTGAACTTTGGCCAAGCAGATTTATAAGGCTCCTGGAAAGTAGCTGTTCCTCAAAGGCAATGATGAATTCAGCATGGAAACAAAAAAGAATTATAATTAAGCATACTTAATATGAAAAGAAGAATTCTTAGGAAAAGTCTCTCAAAAAGGGAGAAGTGCAATTATAGTTACAATCAAAAATAAGTAATAATAAAAATAATCTTAATAATCAAAGAGGCTTGATCTATTAGTCTCCCTACTATACCTCAAACTGTGGAAGTTCATCAAAATAGTTAAAGTAAGACACTGGCTAATGGAAAATAAGACTATCCTGGACAGGAACTCATTACCTCTTGCCTGAACTATTGAAATTATTTCCTAATTGAGCTTTCTGCTTCATGCTTCCCTTTTTTCTAATTCATCCTCTATGTGCATGTCAAAAGAATCCTGCTCAGTATTATCTGGTGGCTCCCTATTACTTGTAGACTGTAATACAAATTCCTCCACCTGGCACCCCTCAATTTGACTCCAATATGTGTTTCCAGACTGAGTTCATCTTAGGACCTTTCTTACATTCCATATTCCAGTCAAAGAGACCTAATATAGGCAATCAATATTCCATTTATTATCTCTGTTAGAATGAATTTTTTATTCATCAAGGATTTGTTTAGTTGTTTTTGTCAGCAAGGATCTGTTAAGCACTTAGGCTATCTTGTTAGAATCTGGAGGCAAAGTCAAAATGAAAAATAGCCTCTAATCCCATGGAACTTGAATTCCATTGGAATGATTTTAATAGGATATCAGAGCTTACATTAGAACATAAAATGTTAGAATTGAAGAAATAATCAGTGTTAACCATGTTAAAAGGGACTCAAGGAAAAATGGTTGGTACAGTAGGACCCTTCTCTACCCCACTAAAATGCATTCAAAATAATGCTCTTCCATCTTTAGATTAGACAATATGAAGTCCACTTCTTTTTTTTTTTTTCCTGTGAATCAGATGATGAAGGGCATTGTTAACAACAACAAACAAACAAACAAACTTTAAATGTTGAAGGCTTGTTTCCTCAACTGGAATCACAGGCTCTCCTCTCTTAACATAATGGAGATCACCCCAGATTAACCTCTAAGGAACCAAAATCTTGAAGCTTCCAGAATCATACAATTCTTATATCTTTTTCAGTGAGAATTATGGGGAGTTTTAGAACTCTGGGCTTAATTAAATAATTTAATATAAGAGGTAGGAGACCTATTAGAACAGAGAACTGTTACACTATGGAGCATAGAATATCAAAGCCAGAAGGGATATGAGAAATTATCCAACTTGTCCAACTCTATGATAATAACATGTCCAAGAGCATGCAATTAGTTAGTGACAGAAACGAGTTTAGAACCCAGGTTTCATTTCTCCCAGCCCAGTATTTCTTACCCTACAATAGGGCAAAAAAAATAAAATTTCACCAGTAAGAAAGAAAGCAAAAAAAAAAAAAAAAAAAAAATCAACACAGTAGTATTTAAAGTATCCAAACACTGAATGAAATGAAATAAAAAGCCTGAGATAATCATAATCATTCCACTATACTTTTCTGCCTGCTGTTGGCTATTTCACTTGCCTGAAGTTTTCTTATCATATTGGGAGGTAGCATATATGGGCAGAGCCTGTGCCCATAAAAACCAGATAAAGCATGTATTTGTTTGTACTTATATCCTCAGCACTTTAGCATAGTAATAATTGTTTAACAAGGTCTTTTCCTCTCTTTCCTTTTCTCCTTTCTTCTTTCCTTCAGCTACCTTTTCTTTCCCTTTTTTCCTCCTTTCCCATACCTGCCTCCAGTGCTAACTAAACCAGAGACATCAGATTTATCTAAACTAGATAGTATATTGTAACTATGTTGTATATATTTATCTTTCTTGTAACCAGTACTCATTTCTAATGGTAATAGTAATTGCTAGCATTTATATAAGCCTTAAGGGTTATTTGATTCTTATAGAAATCTGTGAGAGCAGCATTATCATTATCCCTTCTTGTATAAAAGGGGAAGTTTTGCCTGAGAGGTACAACAGTTTGCCCAGAGTTATACAGCCAATAAATACTTAAGGTAGGATTGGAACTTAACTCTTCCTGATGCTGATCTAGAGTTCTAAAACACTCTATTAAGAGCTGCCCCTAATAATTCAGACATACCTGGTTAGTTTTTTTGAAGGACACTTTATATGTATTTTCCCTCTGGTCAAAACCTTCAATAACTCTGTTGCCTATAATATTTGTTAGTGTGGCATTCAAAGACTGCCAGTTTTCTTAATTTAATCCAGTATTCTATCTTCTTTATAATACTGCCTTGTGAAATCCAAGCACTTTGAAGACTAATAGTAATCACATTTCTACAAAAATTATTTTCTTTATACACATCTTATAAGGTAGTAATGACCACATTATTCTTGTATCACAGGGGAAGAAGTCACAGTTTAGTGACTTTCCCAGATAGTATTGGAGATGATTCTAAAATTCCTTCTAAAATACGGGATTGTCTCTCTTTTGAAAAAGAAATGTTATGGGCATTTAGATGGCATAGTAGATAGAATACCAGTCCCGGAGCCCAAGAGTCCCAAGTTCAAATGTGACCTCAGATACTTAACACTTATTAGTTGTGTGAGCCTAGACAAGTCCCTTAACCCCATTGCCTCTCAAAAACAAAAACAACAACAAAAAGAAATGTTACTTAGCAACTGTAATGCCAAAGAAACTGAGCAAGACAAGGGATTAGAGACCAATTCAACAGTTTATTAAATGGAGAGAAATACTGGGACCAATGGATCCATGATTGATCCCAGGGCTAGACGAGACTATCATCTCAGAGTCTAGTCCCAAGTATCAGGAGAGCAAGCTTTTTATAGAATAACAAGAATAATGACATAGTGGAGGTACCTAGGTGGGGATAACCTAATGGAGGGAGATTACTGATATTCTAATGACATCTAAAATGGATAAACCTTTATCTTGTCAAACATTAAGAAGGAATGTCTATAAAACCTTTATTTCAAACATTAAGGGGGAAAGATTATAACTAAGGCAGAATAACTAAGTAGGACAATTGGAGAAACTGGGCCATGACATTAAAAAGGGAACTTTGGCACAACAGCAACCATGATAAAATAAAACCAAAAGAACAGAACTAGAGCAAGAGGTCAGTTTCCTGATTTTCCTTAAGTGGGAGACAAAAATCATAGGGTCATCAGGTATAGTGTTTGAAAGGAACTTACAAGCTAGAATGTTCTGATAGAGTTAGAAAAGATTTAAACATTAGAGACGTACCATACTAGAGAAAGTTGGAAGGAGACTTAGAGATTATCCATCTAGTCAAGCATCTCAACAAATGCATAATAAGTTTCATAGGATTCAGAGGTAGAGGAGACCTTGGAGATCATAGTCCAACACTTTTATTTTAGAAAAGTAGAAACTGAGGTTCAGAAGAGTGAAAGTGATTTGCTTAAAGATATACAAAATACCCGCTTGATATCATTCTGACCTCAGCTCAAATGCTTTTTGAGTGTTTTTTTGTTTTGTTTTGTTTTTAGGTAATTGAGGTAAAGTGACTTTTTGTGATTCTTTTTTAAAGGTAATTGGGATTAAGTCACAGCTAGTAAGTATCTAACTTTTGATTTGAATTTAGCTTCTCCAGACTCCAGAGTTGGTATTGTAACCACTATGCAATTTAGCTGTCCTCTACCCCCAAACAGGATTTTCTGTTATCAATCTTACCCTGTCTGGGGAACTCTGAATTTCCAGAATAACACAATGAAAAGAGCCCTGGTTCCTGAATTAGAAGACATGGATTAAAATTTAGCTGTACTACTTAACAAACTGTAAGATCTTGGAATAATTCCTTAATCATTTAGTTTTCACCATTAAATTAAACTCTTTGAGATTAAGGACTAATTTACATCTTTATTAGTATAAACACGTGGCATATAGTGGAATCATTTGGAATTGGAATAAAGACAAATAGTTAAATATATTAACATAATGAGTTTCATGCCTTTTTCATCTAAAAATATTTTAGGCTGGGTATACAGATTTTTATGCCTGATTTGACCTCAAATTCACAAGAATATGACTTGTATTTGTAAATTTTAATCATGAAACCACATCTTGTGCATCAAGCATGAGCTACACCTTTGACAAATAGTCTACCTTTCCAAGTCTAGCTTTGATTATATTCAATAGGGTTAAAATAGGCAAGCTTCCAGATCAGTAAAGCAAACATTTCTATCTCTTTGATGGAGATAATCTTCATTTTTCATGATGCATGTCATGCAGGTTATTTTGCAGTTTTTCCATCTCCATCTGGAATTTTCTGCAATCTCCAAACAGTTCTATTTCTGAGTACATACATGTATTTATCAGAGTTCACCATTTCTTCAAAGGGGGACAAGAGTTACAAGCACACTGGAAGTAAAAGAAATCCCCTATTTTTTTTTTTTTTTTGGTGGATGGTTTGCAGTCTGATGATTTTAATAGGTTCACCTGAATTTCTGAAAACAGTTTTAACTGATTAGTCTTGAATGAAAAAGTGAGTTTCATCAGAAAAAATTACTTCTTCCCCTCCCAAATGTTAGATACTGCAATCTTGTCTTGTCAAAGACATGTGAATTTGTTTGTTAGTTTGTTTTTTGGAGTAAGGGTTAGCAGTTTTTTTTTCCCTTTAAAGTTGTCATTTTACTGCTTTTACAATTTAAAGAATACTCCATACTGAAGAGGATTCAATAGCAATTCTTGCAGCTGTCAGGTCCCTCTGACAGGGTCGATTTATTTTTTGAGGATTATGTAATTTTCAGAAATAGTTTGTCAGTTCTTGGCATTGTTTTTCATTTTCAACTCCACTTTTCATAGCATGTTGGTGAGACTGATTCTCTGTACTGATAGCTGCTGTAATATCTCTTTGAGTCAATGAAATGTGTTATGAGCTTTTTTGTTGTTCAGTCATTTTTCAATCACATCCAACTCTCCAAGACCTCATTTGGGTTTTCCTGGCAAAGATTTTGGGGTAGTTTGCTATTTCCTTCTACAGCTCATATCATAGATGAGGAAACTGAGGCAAACAGTGTTAAGTGACTTGCCCAGGGTCACCTCCCTAGTAAGTGTCTGAAGCTGGTTTTGAACTCAGGTCTTCCTCATTTCAAGCCCATTTCTCTATTCATTGTAATATCTAACTCTTTTTCCTAAGAGTAACATCCATTTTTAGAAGTCACAGAATTTAAAACACAACAAAACAGTCCAATGAAACACATGGAATTCAGCACTCATATTCAACAGAACTTAGAAAAAAAAAGGGAAAATCTGCTTCATCTGGTTTCATCTGATCAACTCAGATACTGTGTCTAGTATCATTAAAACCCAAATGCAAGAGCTTTGCATCTTCACTGGAATAGGGGAAATCCCAGGTGAGAGAATTTCTTCTCCAAATGCTCTTTATCCTCTTTTCTTCAATTTAGAATTTTAAAGTTTCCTAGAGTGTTGAAAAGTTGTTACATTTCTTGGGAGGGAAGAGGTTGGAAGGAGAAAGTGGTGAATGGGAATGCTACCAGTATGTGATAGAGATGCTACTTTTTTGGTTGGACTCTCTGTCCACTGATGTTCACAAAATGAAACTCTCCCAACTACTGTAAATTCCAAGAAATTTGCTTGTCATGAAATAGGTCTAATAAATGCTTTAAAATAGTTTGACTAGTTGACCACAAAGGCGCTTTCCTACATAAGTAGATTGTAGCCAAATCCCAGAAAATTCTCTCCCTTGGAGGAAGATTAGAAAATGAAAGAAATCCTATCCCTAGCTAACAATGGGAAGAACATGCTTATTTATATTACACTAGGGGGAAGTGGGGAAATGGGGAATTTGTAAGGGAACTTGGTGTTGACATTGCAGGCGGATACCAATTCAAGATAACAGTTAAATTAATTGCATATCAGCTAAAGTTAAGCGATAAAGTTAAAAAAAAAAAAAAAAAAAGGCAGGAAGATAAAGTTACCCAATACTGACTAAGAGAAAGAAACACACTGATGTCACTTTATGTCTAAGATATGGGGAGGGGGGTATGTGTGTGTGTGTAAGTTTTAGTTCATTTGATCCTCTCAGTAGCTCTTAGGTAGATAGC
Organism: Antechinus flavipes; assembly: GCF_016432865.1. Lineage (NCBI taxonomy): Eukaryota > Metazoa > Chordata > Mammalia > Dasyuromorphia > Dasyuridae > Antechinus > Antechinus flavipes. The sequence goes on along the minus strand of NC_067399.1, from coordinate 463,100,297 downwards.
AGAAATATTAAGTCATAGTTAGTTCCTAGAATATTAGAACATTTGAAGTCCGAAGGTCCTCTGTGTTCTGCCATTTAGGCATTTAAAGGCAGCCCAGTGGTGCAGTGGATAATATTGACAAGTTAAGCATCAAAATGATGTGGATGATGTGGCCACTAGATGATAGTAAGCACCAAAAGCTAGGGTTTGGACATGTAAAGAATTCACAGTGGCCATTCTCTTTGGCAAAAGATAGATTTATTTAGGGAAAAGGTTACAGACAAAATGAAGGGACACAATAGACTCCAGGAATGGTAAATATGAAATACTCTTGGGAGAGCATATGAAAGACAAGTACTTCAGTGGAACTCACAATTATCCAGTAGAAAGGGAGCACCCCATGAGTTTGGAGCATGTCCTTAGTTGTCAGGCTAAATCCTAAAGGATCTCAGCACCCTAAAAGAGTTTGTTAGCTATAAGGAGAAGTGGGGTAGGGCGTAGGGAAAGGATAAAGGGAAAGATACCATGAGGCACAGTACTGTGGCAGATTGACCCAAAGGAAGGCAGAAGCCATGGGAGGTCCATAAGTAGATGTTAATAAGGAAAATTTAACCTCAAAGACTCAACAGGGATTTCTAACAGGGCACACACAGCAAAGTGAGACTCCTGGAGGTTTCTACAAAGGATGGATCTCCCAGGTTTGAAATAGTTTGGATTTCAGACTAGACAACCTCCCCTGAGAGTGGACAGTGGAACTAAACTGATCTCTTATCTGTGCCTTCTCCCTTGCTCGTCTCTAGAATCAGCTCTTTAGTTTTCTCTCTATCCAAAACCCCATTCAAGACCTTGTCAATGTAGTAGGCCTGGAGTCTGGAGGATCCAAGTTCAAATTTGGCCTCAGATATTTACTAGCTGTGTGTCTCTAGGCAAGTATCTTAACCGCTGTTTGCTTCAGTTTCCTCAACCGTAAAATGTAAAGTATCAGTGCTTTACCTCGGAGGTTTGTTGTAAGAATCAAATGAGATATTTTAAAGTGTTAGCATAGTTCCTGGCCCATAATAAGTATTTTATTCCCTTCTCATTGCATATTCTGAGATAGTTTCTAGTTCATAGAACTTTCTATGTTCAGAGGCTTGAAAAACAACAAAAAAGATACATGAATACATTTGAACCTTAAAATATTGGAATTCTTTTGAATTAGAAAAGACCTTTTAATGTCCCCTTCTGATGTAGGTTTTCTTTGACTACATACCAAAAAATCTGCAAATCTCCCGGTACCCCAGGAGAGCTGATTGTAAACTGCATACATATAGACAATGGAGGAAACCCACAAGCAGTTCCAGTAAATGCTTTCAATATGCATACCCTCTAGCTATTCAGCTATTTCCTTTACATTTTATAGACTTTACAAAAAAAAAAAAAAAAAAAAGGTCAGGAACTAAAAGAAATCCTGCTAAAGGGGCAGTACTTCCTTTTGGCACTCAGACACTCCCCTTAGCACACATTTGAAGGGATCCCATGGAAGGAACAAGAAGGAAGATCATAGGATTTAGCATTGGTAGGGATATTGGGAGATCATTTAGGTTAATTGTAAGCAAATTGAGATCACCAGAAAGAAGTGGCTTACTCAAAGTAACACAGCTAGTAATATAGAATTCATATCTCAGTTTCCTACACAAAATGGAATTATTTCTTCATCACACATTACCCATGACAATCTCATGCTTCACTCCTTTCAGGTAATGTTTAAGCAACAGAGGAGAAATAAAGAGAAGCCAGACAACCAGCAGGGAGGAGGGGAGGAATTATGATTACAAAAGAGAATATCTGTGTTTGACAAATGTGGAAAGAGAGGACATATTTTATTCTCGTTGATATACCCCCATTTTGCTCCGAAGTCATCCCTTTATAATATAGAGGGGCCTGGAGTTTGGAAGAAGGTGGGGGGAAATGAACAATCTCCCAAAACTTGACTCACACCAACTCTGACAATAGATAACATACCATGAGCTACTTTATTAAAAAGAACAATATGTGACAGACCTGTTGACTCCTGCTTCTTTGCCATCTTCTGTCCTTGTCTTCTCCAGGATTTCTCTAGAAGCTGGAAGCACACTCCTCCACAAAATCCCATTTGAATTTGCCTTCCCCCTCCCTCCAGCCAATCTCAGTTATTCCAATATTGTGGAATGTTAGAGCTGGAAGCTATTTTGGAGATCCTTTAGTCCAAACCCCACCCCCACCTCCAACCATAACCTCCATTGTATAGATGAGGAAATTGAGGTCTAGAAAATAGAGAAGGCCACCTTTTGTGGTAAAAGGGGGTACTGGATTCTGTGAGTCTGGGTTTGAAACCTGCCTCCTTTTCTTATTACTTGAATGACTGGTCCCTGGGTCCTAATTTTCTCAGCTGTAATATAAAGGCATGGAACTAGAAGCTCTCTGAAATCTCCTCTAGCTTTGAATACTCAGGATTCCATATCAAATGACAAAACCAGGACCCAAATCCAAATTTTTTTTGAAATCTAATTCCAGGTTTTTCCTGCCACACAAGGTTGCCCAACTGGGGAAGGATGGGATACTTTATTTTAGATCATAAGACTTTGATTCGAAAGGGAATTTAAGGGTCATCCACTCCAGCCTCTTAATTTTCTGAAGGAAACTGAGAGGAGAAAACTGAGGCAGGAAGGACCTGGCAGAGCTAATAAAGCAATGACCAAGAAAGATTCGAACCCAGGCAATCAAATGTATCCCTTCTGCTAAGTAAGTTGCCTATCACACCACTGGAAGAAGTTCAAAAACTACTTTGATCTTAATGCTCAAGAACATCTTTTTAAAAATCCATTTAAAATGTTTATTTCTCCTTTTAAAAGAGAAATGAAACCATAAAGAAAGCAGAGTAAGCACCACAACCCCTGGCAAGTTAATTCCCTCCTTCCTCTTTGGTCTATATTGCTGTAGAGTTTTATGCCTTGGGGAGGTGTGTAAATTCTAATGCTATATTATATGACCCTGGGCAAGTCCCTTAATCTCTCTGAGCCTCAGTTTCTTCATCTGTCAAATGGGAATAATAATGCTTATCCTAACCTGTTTTACAGGCTTTCTTGTGGGGGAAAGCGTTTTTATAAACCTTAGTGTGACATAGGACTGGCTGTTATGGCTATGACTTCATTTTAGCCTGTCTGGTCATTTCTGAGACTTTGTAGGCGGGTTCCCCCACCGCTGTCAGAGGCCCCGGGGCAGACAAAACACGTGAGCCCCTGTGGGGGGGGGGGGTGTAGGAGGAGGGGCTTTCCGCTGGAGTCTCGGCTCGGGCTTCCTTTCTGTTTCTGTACCTGAATTAGCACCCTCATTTCCTTTTCAAGCAAGAAAGTCCCAGGCCCAGGCTCACATATCTCCTCTGGGAAGGTTATTCTGCTGTGCTGGGTGGACCACACAGATGTGGCCCATCCTTGGCATCTCTTGCTTGCACATGGAAAAGAAAACAAGCTTGCTTTGGGACTGTACCTCTGACAGAGTTTCTCCAAGAGTCTGGACAAATTTTGGACTTAATGGGTAGTCTGGACAAGGATAGTAAGGCAGCCTCATTGTCTCCTCTCTGCTGCTTGGACTTTTTCCAGTCTGGAGGAGGACTTGAAGAAAGACTGGGATAGGTGAGTTTGGGAGGCATTGGGCTAGCAGGGAGGCTCCTGGCTCTCTGTGTCTCAGGTTCTCACCGTTCTTGTTTCAAGATCAAATGAACTATTCCTTCTCTCTTTCCTTCCCCATCCATATTTTCCTTCAAACTCATCTTTATTTAGTCCTTTGACCTCACTGAGAGTTAGGATGGGAGATGAGCTCTACTCTACTTGAACCCTTTTGTGTTTTGACTGGGGAAGAAGGAGGAGCAATTTCACCTAGAAGAAGCCATAAATTGTTAGACCTGAGAGGGGCCTTAGAACATAGAATGTTGGATGGGGAGGAGACCTTAAAACATAGAATTTGAGAGTTAGGAGGGCTCTTGGAACATGGAATGTTGGAGCTGGGAGAACCTTTAGAACTTAAAATTCGGGAGTAGGAAGAGGCCTTAGAACAGAGAATGTTGAAACTGGGAGGGTACTTTTAGATCATATTACAGAAAGAGATCTTAGATCCGGAAGAGCCCTGGATATTGTCTAAACAAACTCATTTATAGAAACCTATAGCCCCGAAAAGAAAGGGATTTGCTGCAAACCCTTTTGGATTCTCCTCCCTTCTCATCTCTATAGATAATCTCATTTTAGTTGCTGGACCTGCTTAGTGATTTGAATGTATAAGAAAATAAACAGGATGAAACTTGAATAAGAACTGCAATGAAATATTGTTTCTCCAAATAGATTGTGAGCTCCCTCAAAAGAGGGAGTCTACCACCTACTTTTTTTTTGTGGGGTGTAAGGGCTAGGACATGGAGTGGGCACATCGCACATAGGGCAACAAGATACAAAGTAGACCTTCAGTAAATTAGTATTTGGTTGATTGAAAAAAGAAGATTAAATATCACCCAAAGGAGCTATGGGTGTAAGTGGCTTATTTTGATTGAGGCAGCCAGATGGGACTGTCAGTAAGGGGGGAAAAAAACAATCCCAGAAGCATAACCAGGAAAAAAAAATTATTGAGTTTAGAAATGTCACTCCTTGGTACACTTGGCCCAATCATTCTATTGTCTAGTGTTGTATTCTATGGCTGAAGAGAGCTGTGGAAAATTCAGAGGAACATCAAAGAGCATGAGTAAAGATAATTAAAGTCTTGAAAAAAATCACATAAAGCTGAAAAACACAAATCTGAAGTCTTCTTCCAGTGAGAGGTTCTTACTTAAAGGATGATAATTGGTATTGCATGGACTTTACAGACAAAGTAAACCATCAGTGGCAAGTATGAAGGCAATGGAGCTTAATGACTTGATCACTGGAATTGGAATTGGAGTGGTGAGTTGTGTTTTCTCTGGGTGGTTGGGGCGTGGGAATAAGAATATTTACATTGCTTATCTCCTGATTCTTTGAGGAGGTAACATTTGATAGTGTTATGGAAATGTAGCCATTGTTATTTGGGAAGTTTTAAGGTCTATGCAAGTAGTTGCTGGAGGTGGGATGGTGTGACCCTTTGAACCAAGATTCATTTTTTGCTATGTAGCTCGTAACCCTGCTGAATGGGATTCCTTCTAGACCGGGATATCTGAGTAAGTAGGGGAAACCAGTGTGGGTAAAGGTTCCTAGATATATAAGGCTGGATTCTTAACTTTTATTCATCATGGCCTCTTTGTATGTTGAAGCCCAGAAATACCATCTCAGAATGATTTTAAATGAATAAAATAGTTGAGATTTCAAAGGAACCAATTATATTAAAATGCTGCTATCATATTTTTGAAATCAATAGATTAATAAAAAAAATTAATAGATCCCTGTTTTCAAATCTTTTCTATAAGGGGCATAGTGAGTGACAGATCAAGGAAGTAAATAGTGTTGTCTTTTTTTTTATCTGGAAAACAAAGCAGGGACTAAATCCCAGTGAAGGGGATGTGATAGAAGAAATCTGAGCAAAGAAATAGGAAGTAGCAGGAAACCCCTGCGTAAACATTCCCTTCACCCAAATTCTGGTGACTCCTGAGCCTTCTAGATGTGTTTTCCCTGTAAAAGCTTTGAAGGCTGGAATTGTTCTTCCCTTTTTTTAAAGGTAATAATAGAGATGGGTGCTTCTTCTTAAGACACCAAGGGCAGATTGCACCACTATGACAGATAGGGTGGTACAGTGGGGGGAAAAAATCACTGGATTTGGCATTAGACAATTTGTGTTGAGATTCAATTCAGACTCTTCTACTTATTAAGTGAAAAGCTGAGGGAAAGTCACTGGATGTCTTGAGGCCCCAGTGAGCTTCTAAGAGTTTTTCCAACTTTAAATCCTATAATTAGGAAGACAGGTAGGAAAGCCGGAAAACCAGGAAGGATAAGATATTCAGATTTTTGCTGATCTTCTTGTGGATGGGGACGGCTTAGGAAGAAAGGAGACAACAAACAGGGTTAATTTTCTGGTGGGGAGCTTTTAAAAGAGGTTAAGCAGGTTTGAGAAGAGGGAGGAGAAGAGCCTTCAGTTCCACAAATTGGAGACTTTGGCAGTCCTAATCCTGTAGAAGAGCTTTTAAAAAAGAATGGTTTGACTTGGCAGGGGCAGTGAGTGGCTGCAGGTACAGTTTGGAATGACTTCTTAGCACCTCTAGGATTCCCTGACTGAGACTGAAAAACAAATAAAAAATATTTAATAAGGAGAAGAATAAGAAGTTTAATATGTTTGTGTGATATCTTAAGTTCTCAAAGGTTATTTCAACAGGGTGTCAAGTCTAGCAGGTTCTAACAAGATGGAAAGATCAAGCAATCAAACAATAAGCTTTTATTAGCATGTGGTTAGGTCACATGGATAATAGGACAAAATTCAAACTGACCCCATTCTCGCAGTGCATGGCTTTTATCTGTGGATTCAGTATTTACACATTATCAGTGTATATGGAATAGAAATTAAATCAGTGGAGGAAAAGGCGGGGAGGGTACTAATCCTAAGCATGAAGATCATCATCAATAGAGGGTTATATGTCTATCAGATGATAGATTGATTTCCTTGACTACAGTGGCTCCTTAAGGTTTATTATTATTAGGAAGGTGAGGTAGGACTTCGAGTTACCTTAATGGAGCCAGTACTCAATATCTATCATAGTAGCCTAGATATAGAATTGTAGGGATGCTTAGAATATTTTACTGATGTGTGGCTGAAGTCTGGAAAAGATAATTAAGTCACTTGCTCAAGGTCGTTAAAATAGTGAGTGATAGAGATGGGCTTCAAATCTCGATTCTTGAATTCCAAATCAGTCCCTATATCCATTATATCATGCTCTGCCTCCCCTTAAAATCAGTAGACATTTATTAAGTGCCTGCTATGTGCTAGGGTTACATACAAATATGAAAAACAAAGGAGTTTATAATCTAATGGAGAAAGATTTTAAAAAAGATAAAAAAGAGGTATCAAATTTAGAGGTAAAGTCAAAATAGTGCAAAATAAGTCCTGCCAGAGGAAAAAGAAAGTCCAAAATGAGTGAAATGATTGGAAATTTAAGCGATATCTGAGGGATTAACCCTTCCACATCATGGGAGTTAGAGGTTCTGCACTCCTGCAATCTGGAAAATCTATGCAAAATTTTTTGGGTCTTACCTTCATACCAAAGATATCTGAATTTTTCCTTTTTTTATTCAATGTTTATAGAATTAAAGGATAAAATACATTGATATTATACATACATTTTATGCATTTCTGAGCTAAACTTTTTGTGTGTCATCTGTTGGCCTTCATGTGTTGTCTGAGGCTTCCATAAAATTCCCATTTAATTTCTTATGTCAACCTGTGATACATTGAAACTGCAATGAGGAAAGTCTTGATGTGACAGGAATAATTGTAGTTCAATAAGGGAGAGAGGGAGAATATTTTTATATCCTTCCTAAATATAGTTTTGATATTTGAATATAATTTGAAATTTATGTGCATGTATGTATATATATGTGTATAAAGAAATATTTAATTTATGAAATTATTCAAATGATTCAATTCAAATGATGCAGTCATTCCTATCTTAAAGAGAGCTTTCCCAATGAGTTGCATTATAGGTGAGTAGAGAGAAGCCTGAATCTTGGAATGCAGGATGCCAGAGCTAGAAGGGACCTCAGAACAGAGGATGCTAGTGCCAGAAGGGATCTTAAAACAATGTTAGGGACAGCTAGCTCCTCTAGTTTAACTCCTTTGTCAGACTGATAAAACTAAGACCCAAGAAGATGAAATCATTCAATTAAAATTAAAGTTATACAGGGAGCTGAGATTTGAGTTTCAGTCTAGTGACTAAGGTCAGTCAGTGCCCTTGTCACTAAGCTATATGGCATCTTCCTTCTGCCATGTTTCCTTGGGAATTGAAGCTGAATGCCTCTTAAGCTCGTGGGAGGTTTTTAATTTGGACCTCCTGAAGTGTAAAAGCATTCTTGGGAATAGAATGTGGGTTTTACTGTTCAGCCAGATGGCAGGAGTACCTATTTCTTTGTGAAGGAATGAAAAAAAAAATATATAGACACGAGCTTCCTTACTCCTTCTGACTGGATGAGTTAAATCCAGTGTGGCTTGAGCACCTAGAAGAGAGATCAGTCTGTGACAAATCTGCCTGGGGGAATTCTGAGCATTGCATAAATGTTTCATCCAAATGATTCAATCACCCTCCTTATCTCAGACAGAACTCTTCTAATAAGTTATAGCACAAGTGAGTAGGAAGAGCACTGAACTGAGTCTGTATTTGAGACTCATTTTTGCTCCTCAACTAACCCAGTGGCCTTAGGCCAATAAGTTAAATGATTATAATGGTTCAACTTTATTTAAGACATTAAGACTTAATTAAAAATGGCTTTATTTTTATACTGTCTTTTGATCCTCCCAAGAAGTGATGCTCATCTCTTGAGTTATAGCCTCAATGAGTTAGGAAGTATATTATCACTCTCATTTTTGTTTATTAGTGCTAAGTATTTTCTAATTATCTTTATGTATTGGTACTAATTATTTATTAGTACTAATAATTTACATTTATATAATGCTCGATGTACACTAATTTGTCCCTCATAATAACTCTAGTTATTATAACCTCCATTAAATAGAGGAGAGAACTGAGCTTCAGAGAAATCAAATGATTTGTTCAGAATCACACTATTAATAATCATCAGAATTGGAATTTGTGTCTAAACCTGATTCTCTTCCTATCTAACTTCTTGGCACTATGCCATACTGTTCTCTCGAGGTCTCAGATTCCTTGTCTGTAAAATAAGATCTGTGGTTGGAAATGAAATAATCTTGAAAGTTCTTTCTAACTTTTAATATTCTAAGCTCTGTTCTAAAGCATCTTCTAGCCCTAACTATATGGTCTATATTCTAAAACCTCTTCCAATTCTAACGTTCCTTTATCCAATTTATCTGTTTGTATCTTACTAAAAAGATAGAATTAGTAGAGATAAGCAGATAATAGTCCTGTGGTGCTAAAGAATGAGTCCATAAGAAAGCATTTTTTCCCATTTCTCTTAGTTATGTGGATTCATATATGCAAGACAGAGAAAGGTGGAGTAAGAAACCATTCTCACTTGTCTTCTAACTGTTGCTTAAACTTCCTTGTTCAAAGGCAGCTGTACCTCAGGCTTTCTATTTTCTCTGGAAAGCAGAGCTCAAGTTGGATGAAGTTTTCCCAGGTTCTCAACACCTCTGTATTTTTGTTTGTAAATAAATACCTTTGCTTTCTGTTCAAGGCAAAAAAGTGAGGGGGAGATAATGACTTTCTCAGAAGCCTTGACTTAACAGAAGCGAGGGTTTAAATACTCTTGTCAGCAAGAACTTCTTACATACACACAAATCTGCAAGTAAACTCCCTTATGATTGAAAGCTGGAAGATATTAATTATAAAGACCATATAGCTTAAACTGTTCATTTTACAGATGAGGAAACTGAAGATTAGAGAAGGTGAAGTTGCTTGGTAAAGCAATGTGTCTTATGTATCTTAATGTGTGCCCCCCAAACTAGTAAATTAGATGTCATATAGTAGGCACCTTATTGCTCCAATACTAATAAATTACTTGTCATAAGAGTAGCCACCTTATTTGTGATATGCACCTTATTGCCTCAATACTAGGAAATTAGGTGTCACATAACAGACACTTTAATTGTGAAACAAATTGAAGGAAGTGGTTTTATACCTTGAGTAGTCATGTAATCTCTTTCAGAAAAGTAAAGTTTTTCTCACTGGAGATAATTTAGATATCATCCTGTCTGATGGCAGACAGATTAAAGTCTCTTAAAATCCTTTCAATTTTGGGTTTTTGAAGGTAGAAGCTCATAGGATCATGTGATTTAAAGCTTGGCAGCCCCTTAGAGATCACCTGACAGTTACTAGTACAATACCTTCATTTTACAAATGAGGAAACTGAGGTTTAAGATGTGAAAATCTGGTCTCTGCTTAAAAAAAAAAAAACAAACAAACAAAAAAAAAACCCTTTGTGTATGAAGGTTTTAGAGAAATTCATTTAAATAAACAAATAGTGTGGTAGACTGACCAGGGGGAGAGTCCCTTGGATTCTCCCTTGTTGCTTCCCTAGTTTTTAAATTATTTTTTCCTTCAAATTTTCCGTTAGGCATCAGCTGCAGCAGCTGCAGCAACAGCAGCAAAGCTACTGTAAAAGTATTTGTACATTTTAGCTAAGAGTGGCTGGTTGTTTTTGAGTTTCCAGACCTCTGTATGGGAGGGTGTGAAAGGGGGCAAGCAGATTTGTTTTGTGGTGCCAGGTTGGTGGGAGGCTCTTGTCCCCAGTGCAGGACACTGCCACAGACATGGCCTTTGGGGCCAGGGTGGAGTTTTAGTCACTGGAGCCAATGTGGTCACAGTCCAAGAGTGGGATATTATGGGCTTTTGCATTTGGCTCTGAATCACTTATCCCAGTAAACAGCTTATTTCCTGATGTTCTAGGGAAAAACGTTCTCTGCAGTCTAGAGATCAGTCTTCTGTCTAACCCCCTGCTACTGGCAAAGCTGTTTAGTCTTCACCAGGAGGCCTGAAGCCTGGCAACTTCCTTTAATTCCTGTTTCACCTGATTCAGCAGAGCTGGGTCCAGTAGAACTTTTATTTTCTCTGCATTTATACTTGGAGAAGGGAAGAAATAGACAGTAAAATATATGAAATATGACAGGTAACTATGCAAGTCCTTGAATAATAATGATATCTAATACTTATATGATCCCCTAAGGTTTGCACTTTGCCTATCTTATTTCATTTGATCTTCACAATAACCCCTGTAAATTATGATTCCCATTTTATAGATAAAGAAACAATCTGAGAGAGATTAAGTGGCTTCTTCAGGGTCACAGTTAGCTAATCTTGTGGGCCTCAGTTCCAAAGCAATCCCAATAGACATTGGACGGAAAATACCATCTGCATCCAGAAAAAGAACTATGGAAATTGAATGTAAATCAACACATGCTATGTTCACTTATTTTTTCTGTTTTTTTTTCCTCTCCCATGGTTTTTACCTTTTGCTCTGATTTTTCTCTTCCAATGTGATTCCTAAAGCAATGTGTGTTAAAAAGAAATAAATTTAAAGAAAGAAAATTGAGCATCATAGTCCCCCTGTTCTACAGCATCTCAATGAAGATCGCTGAAGCAGTTACTGTTGGAACTGCACTTAGATGGTGCTGGAAATCATAAGCATGATCTCTTAGTTCTATGAAATAAGGACTACTAGGGCTTGTGTGTGTGTGTGTGTGTCTGCAGTATTTAAAAACATGATCACTGCTAAGAAGCATATGATGGGAAGTTATTAAATACATATTAAAATATAATAATCAGGTTATTAAATATATCTTTGTATATTATTATAAAATTAAGTGTGTGATTATAAGCAAGCTGTTAATTATAATAAATTAAGTAGTGCTTTGGTCTTATGCCTGTAATTGTCTTTAAATTTGAATACTGTAATTCTCTATGATGGAAACAAACTATCCTTTCCTCAGAGCAATCCTGTGAAGTAGGTGGGGCAGGAATGAGTCTCTCCATTTAACAGATCAGGAATCTGAGGGGCCCAAGTGGTTAAACCGCTGGCTGCCAAGTGATGGAGCCAGGACTGAAACCCAAAGCTTTGACCCATTTTCCAGCGTGCATTATATCTTTCCCTGAGGCTTCTGGTAGTTTTGTCAACTCATTTCCATACTTCTATGAGTTGTATGATTTCCTTGTCATGGGTGTATTTGGCATCCTTTCTATGCCCTCTCACCTTGACACAATTTTTGTTCGTGTTTTTCTTTAAAACAAAACAAAATTAAAAAACCCACAACCAGTAGGAAATCTTTTTTAGGTGCTAGAGATTCACCTGGGGCTTTTTGAACCTTTGAGCTTTATCAGTGGATTATTACTCTGAAACTAGATGACTGACCCATCTCTTACTTCTGAAATTTCCTGCCTGAGTGACCTTGGACAAGGCACATCATCTCTTTGATCTTAATATCCACATCTGTAAAATGGAGGGATTAGACTAGATAGCCTCTGACATCACTTTCTTTTCTAAAACAAACCATGACCCTATGATCCCTTTCTAGGCTTTCATGTCCTTAATAATTTATCTGCCTAAGTTTTCCATTGATGCCTCAGAATCACTGACTTTGAAAGTTGAGAGAAACCTCAGGAGCCATGTGCATGAAAAATATATGATAAAACTGACTCATGCCATAGAAGGGATGCTGTTATATCAGCACAGTATCAATTTGGTTTGTTAGGTCCCAGCAACTTGGTAAGACTTTAAATATTGGGGACAAAGCCATATTTAGTGCCCAAAGACCAGTGGAGCTAAGTATGAGGAGGCATGTCTTTGGAAGCTTTGCAATAGGTCATTCTTGAAATACTGTTGTTTTTTTTCAAATACTTGAAATACACAAGTACGATGTGGTTGGAATGACTGAGAGAACATTTTTATTTATTCATATTATTCACCTAATCTTAGATCTTAAACATTATTTAAATGACACTTAACAACAAGCTATTGTGAATAGTGCCCCTATAATGATAAAGGGGCTAGGGACAGAGTCTTGAGCCTAGAATTTAGGAAAATCTGAGTTCAAATATGGCCTCAGATACTTATTAGCTGTGTAATCCTGGACAAGATGCTTTTTACTGCCTCTGTTTCCTCATTTGTAAAATGGGGCTAAAAATAATGCACACCTTTTAGGATTGCTGTGATGATATTTATAAAGTCTTTTTTATGAACTTTAAAGCACTATGTATCATGTGATATACATAATTATTAATGTTCATGTGAAGAATATGTTGTTTTAAAAATTTGTGATTTGCTTAATGAATGTTAAATTCTTTGTTTGAATCTTAATAGTTTTCTATTTCCTTAAAGTAAATATCAAGATGAGAACAAAAGAGAAAAAAATGAGAAAGAAAAAGTAAACAAACAAAAAAACCCATAAAAATAGTATGCTTCAATTTGCATTCAGTCTCATAGTTTTCTCTTTGGATGTGGATGGCATATGGATGGATTGGTATTGTCTTGCATCACTGTATGGCTGAGAAGAGCTAAGTTTATCATAGTTGATTGCCTAATTTTGTGTTATTATGTATAGTGTTTTCCTGGTTCTGCAAATTTCACTCAGCATCAGTAGACTTTTCTGAAATCAGCCTGGTCTTCATTTCTTATAGAACAATAATATTCCATTACGTTCATTTTTTATGGATATATATTTTTATAAAAGATAAATTTTACCATTTATCAGCTATTCTACAATTGATGGGGCATCAACTAATTTCTAGTTCTTCACCATCACAAAAAGAGTTGCTACAAATATTTTTGCACATGTAGAGTCCTTTTCTCTCTTTTTTGATCTTTTTGGGACACAGACCTAGTAGTGATAGGATCAGAGGTGGTATACAGTTTTATAGCATTTTGGGTATAGTTCCACATTGCTCTCCAATATGGCTGGATCAGTACATAGCTCCATCAACAATGCATTAGTGTCCCAATTTTCTTTGTCTACATTTATTATTATCTTTTCATGTAATCTTAGCCAATCTGACATGTGAGGTGGTACCTCAGAGTCATTTTAATTTGCATTTCTCTAATCAATAATGATTGGTTTTAATAGATGGCTTTAATTTCATCATCTGAAAATTGTCTGTTCATATCCTTTGACCATTTGTCAACTGGGGAATGACTTGTATTCTTATAAATTTGACGCAGTTCTGATTTAGTTCTAGTTTTAACCCTAGATTAAAAGCCTTTACGCTATAGAGAATAATCTCTCTTCCATTTAATCAAACATATATTTGCTTCTTCCTCCCACTTCCCTTTTTTAAAAATAATATTTTGTTTTCCCCCAATTACATGTTAAAAGCTTTTAAGTTTTTTTTTTTTTTTTTAAGTTTTGAATTCCCAGTCCTATCCTTTCTTTCCCTACTTGCCCTTTAATTCTAGGTAAGCAATAGTGCACATTAAGCTCACTTAGGATCAGCATTGCATATGCTTTGCTTGACAGTAATCAGAAGATCATAGAATGGAATTTTATCTCTAGGGTTGCATTTATCAAGGATTATTATGTGGTATTAATTTATACCTGAGAATCTTGTTAAGTAGAACTTTAAGATGTTGTTTTTACTCTACACAGTCAAGTTCATTTTTATAATCAACTTAACAATGATTGCCCATGGGGTCTTGTAATCTCTTTATCAATTCAGTCAGATATGTCTGCTAAAAACTGAGTCTATAAAACTCTTCTAAAAACCTGCAAGGTAGGATGGATTGAGTAAGATACTTGAAGTAAGAAAGATCTAAATTCAAATCTTGCTTTTGTTATTTACCAAATGTGCCACTCTGGGGAAGTCCCTTAACTTTTCTGAATCTCAGTTTCATCATTGGAAAAATTTTGATCATAGTAACATCTACTTCACAGGGTTGTTTTGAGGACCACAGGAGATAATATGTTCAAAGAACTTTGTAAATAAGAAGCATTATATGTTTATTAGCTATCATTATTTCATGGATTTTTTTTTAAGAAAATACTAAGTATTTAAATTATCCTCTCAAAGATTTCATAAGGATGAGAATACCGATTAGTAGTTATTGATGTTCTCTTGTCAATGTTTTTGTATGTATATTGTATTTTTATTGCCCTACCACCCTAGCCTTTTGATATTTTTTCCCTCATATAAGATTGTGTTTTCTCCAGAATGGTTTTCCTCAATGTGTGTTGAGGTTTGGTCCAGCTGCTCTTCCCAACTTAAGAGCTATCATAATTTGCTTATACTACAGAGACTGAAATATTAGGGGCCACAGGTAATGATTCTTCAGATATTGATAATAAGAATAAATGGACATTGACAAATTTATTTTACTTTCTGTTCATTTGACATCCTAGTTCCATTTCTGAATGCTTCTGAAATGATGTAGTTCAGTTGACACCCACACTAACCATTTTTTTACAGACTTGTTTTTGTTTCTACTGTTTTAAGCTATTTTATAAGGCAATACTGCTTACTCATAATTTTCTGCTATCTTCCTCTGGCTGTGTTAAAAAGTGATTCTGTATATTAGTATTGTTCTTGTTTATGCATCTCTAATTGAACAGAAGATTAGATTTTGGATGAGTGAACCAGTTTTGAATCAGTTTTCATCTTTTTGTTGTGGTAATCATTTTATAATGTTCAGACAAAAAAAAGTAGTAATCAAAATCATATATTCGTGTTTTTTTCCCACTTGCCTTTTAAAAAATAATATTTTATTTCCCATAATTACATGTTAAAACAGTTTTTAACTTTAAAAAGGTTTGAATTCCAAATTCTATCCTTACCTCTTTCCTTTCCCTTGTATTGCTGAGAACAGCCAAGTCATTCACAATTCTTCATTTATAATATTGCTATTACTGTGTACAGTGTCTTCCTGCTTCTGCTTACTTTACTTTGCATCAGTTCATGGTTAAATCTTTACAGGTTTTTCTGAAGTCATCCTGTTTGTCTTTTTCATAGCATAATAATATTTCATCACAATCATATACACAATCTTTCCAGCCGTTCACCAATTGATGGACATCCTTTCAATATCCGGTTATTAACTACTACAAAATTTTTGTACAATTTGTACATAAATATTTTATACAAATAAGTCCCTCCTTCCCTTTAAAAATGTTTCTTTGAGATACAGACCTAGCATTGAAGGATCAAAGAATATATACAATTTGTCTGCTCTTTGGGCAGAGTTCCAAATTGTTTTCCAGATGCTATTGTGAATCAGTACACAAGCAGTGTGTTGGTCTCAATTTTCCCATATCTTCTCCAATATTTATCATTTTTCCTTTTTGTCACATTACCCCACCTGATGGATGTGAGATGGTATCTCAGAGTTGTTTTAATTTGCATTTTTCTCATCAGTAGTGATTTAGAGCAATTTTTTTTCCCATGTGAATATAGATGGTTCAGATTTCTTTTTCTGAAAACTGCCTATTCATATCCTTTTACCATTTATCAATTGGGGAATGACTTGTATTCTTCTTCTTGTATTCTATGTAGAAGATTTAGTTGAATGTATATTCAATTAAATCTTCTATATATTATATTCAACTAAATTTATATATTTGTGAAATGAGACTTTTAGCAAAGATACTGCTACAAAAAATTCCCCCAATTTTCTGCTTTCCTTAATTTTAATTGCATTACTTTTGTTTGTTCAACCTTTTCCAATTTCATATAATCAAAATGATCATAAATTATACATTTTGTAATGTTCCCTAACTCTTGTTTGATTCTAAATTCTTCCTTTATCCATAGATCTGACAAATAAACTATTCCATGTTCTCTTAATTTGTTTATCACCCTTTATAAAAATTAAAAAATGGACCCATTTTGATCTTATCTTGATATATAATGTGAAATATAGATCTTTACCTAATTTCTGCCTTATTGTTTTCCAGTTTTTTTCAGACGGTTTTCCAAATAATGGATTTTTGTCCACAAAGCTTAGATGTTTGGGTTTATTATACTAGATTATTATGTCATTGTATACTTTATCTATTCTACTGATTCACCACTTTTTTTCTTAGCCAGCACCAGATTGTTTTCATAATTACCATTTTATAGCATTTTGAGAGCTGGTATTGCAAGGCCCCCTTTCTTCAATTTTTTTTTCATTAGTTCCTTGATATTCTTGACTTTGGGTACTTCACATGAATTTTGTTATTTTTTTCTAGCTCTATAAAACAATTCTTTGTTAATTTCATTGGTAGGGTACTGAATAAATAGGATTGTCATTTTTATTTTATATTGACCCAATCTACAACTAATAATGTTTTTTTCCTTCCCAGTTCTTTAGATGACTTTATTTGTGTGAAAACTGTTTTATAATTATATTCATAGATGTATGTCTAGCTTTGTCTGGGCAGGTAGGTTCCCAAGTACTTTATATTGTCTACAGTTATTTTACATGGAATTTCTCTTTCTATCTCTTCCTGATGGAATTTGTTGGTAATATGTAGAGATGCTGATAGTTTGTGTAAGTTTATTTCATATCCTTCAACTTTGCTAAAGTTGTTCATTATTTCCATTTGTTTTTCAGTTGATTTTCTAAGATTCTCTAAGTATACTGTCTTATCATCTTCAAAGGGTGATAGTTTTGTTTCATCAGTCCTTATTTTAATTCCTTAAATTTCTTTTCCTTATCTTATTACTTATAGCAAGCATTTCAAATAGAATATTGAATAATAATGGTGCTAGTGCATGTCATTCCTTCACCCTTGATCTTACTGAGAAGGTTTCTAGCTTATTCCCATTACAGATAATGTTTGCTGATGCTTATTTGTCACTTTAAGGAAAGCTCCATTTATTCATATGCTCACTAGTATTTTTAGTTTTCTTGATATGGAACCATATTACATTCCTGGTATAAATCCCACCTGGTCATAGCATATGATCTTTGTGATATATTGCTTTTATTTCTTTTATTTCTTTCTTTTTAAATTTATTTTATTTTATTTATTTATTTTATTTAAAATGTATCAACAATCAGTAGAGAAATTAGTGTATAATTTTCTCTCTCTGTTTTTATTCTTCTTGGTTTGGGTATCAGCATCATATTTATGGCATAAAAGGAATTTGGTGAGACACTGTCTTTGCATATTTTCTTAAATAGTTTTTATAGCATCGGCATCAATTATTTAAAAGTTGGTAAAATTCACTTGTAGTCCATCTGGCTCTGAGGATTTTTTCTTAGGGAGCTCATTGGTGTTCAATTTTCCCCTTAAGATTGAATTATTTAAGTATTCCATTTTCTCTTCTGTTACTCTGGGCAATTTATGTTTTTGTAGACAGTCATCTATTTCATTTAGATTGTCAAATTTATTAACATATAATTGCGCAAAATAGATCCTAATAATCATTGGTGATTGGTGGTACCCTTTTCATTTTTGATAATGGTATTTGATTTTTTTCTTTCCTTTTAACTCAAATTAACCAATAATTATTATATACCTATATTGTATATTATTTATATCATGTCCATATTTTGTCCTTATATAGTTATATATTATCTATATTATCCATCAATTTTATATCTATATTCATATGTAGATTTCTGTATCCAACTGAATGTATGTGTAAAGAATTCCCTTTTTGGAGTTAATTCTGATGAAACAAAGGTTCAAATTTTACCTGCCATCCTATTCCACTTTCTCCTAAATTATAATAGCTCTTTCATGTCTCTTTTATGTAAGATAATTTACACCCTTCTATCTTCCCCCAACTTTTTGCAATACAATCTTCTTTTTCACCTCTTTATTTTGTTTTTGGGATGCCCTCCCATCAAAGTCATCTTATATGTGTATTTCCTGTTTACATATATTCTTTCTATTTGTCCTTATAGTAATAAAGTTCTAAAGAGTTACAAAAATTATCTTCCCATGTAAGAAAATAAAGTTTATTTGACTGTCAGTTGAAAATATTGACATTTTAATCTTCTTTTTTCTAATTTGATGTCATCTAATCTTTTTTAACTCTTCCAGAAAAAATTATTCATGATATATAGATATGAACCTTCTTAGTAATTTGAGTAAAAGGCATTTTTTAATACTCAAAACTAAGCCACATTTTCCAAAATTCTATTCATTCTCTGTATCTGAGCATTGAAGTCCCTAGGTATATCATGTTGTGTGTTTGTTGTCAAGTTCTTTATGGAATTTCTTTGCCTTTTTATCATGTCACTATTGTTGATATGTAAACTACTGTTAGAAAGTAAATTCCCTTGTGGGCAGTAACAATTCTCTTTTAGCTATATCCCCAGTGCCTAGCTTATAAGCATTGTAGAACAAGATGACAAGTTTCATGAAATGATGTTTCTTGTTGCATTTGGTTAGGATCTCAAGGAAATTAATTGCCAACTTTTCTAGGATCTGAAGAAATTAGTTTGTGTGATTATATTAAACATGGCTAAATGAGTGGTAAAGTTGAGACTAGAACCCAGGTCTCGTATCTCCCAATTCTAATACACTATTATGTAATAACCATGATTAGATTTCCAATTCATAGAATCATCACTCAGTTTCTCTGTTTAGAGAAATAAGTTAAGGAAATTGAAATGAGGAGTTCTTAATTTAAAAAAAAATTTTTTTCCCTGAGGCAATTGGGATTAAGTGACTTGCCCAGGGTCACACAGCTAGGAAATGTTAAGGGTCTGAGACCAGATTTGAACTCAGGTCTTTCTGACTTCAGGGCTGGTGCTCTATCCACTGCACCACCTAGCTGCCCCCAAATTCTGAATTCTTTAGTGCAATTGCTCTAATCTATTGCTGGTATACTTAGCCATTCACCCAGGGAAAAAGTATAGTTAGCTATATTGTTACTCACTTTTGCTGTAATGTTTTTTATAGTCACTGTGTGAATGAAGTACAGCTTATGTGATTATCTTAGCTTTTCCTCTATTTGACTTAGCTGTGGACTCTTAGCAGATCATTATCATTTTTAATTTAATGAGTATTTATAAAGCACTTATTCCATATGGAAGGTCTTATTAGACCCTAGAGGAGCTAGAATAGACAGATAAGTGCTTTGGTGGATAATATTGGATTTGATTCAATGTCTATTTTTGAAACTCATTGAGTGACTCTGGGTAAATCACTTAATTTCTCTGAATCTCATTTTTCTCATCTTTGAAATGAGGGTAATAATACCTTATAATATAATACAATATAAAATATATAATACCTTATAAGGTATATACCAAAAATACCACATATACTTCATACTTTTGCTATATTTGTGTATTTATTCTTATTAATCTTAGGATGTATAGTAGCATAAGATATATGCAAATTTATAATATAATATAAAGATAGGTAGGTAACACAATTGAGCAAGAATTAGATCTGGAGTCAGTAAGCCTGAGTTCAAATCCAGCCTCAGATAATAGCTATGTGATTCTAGATAAGTCCTTTAACCTCTATTTGTATTGCTCTCCTACTCTGTAAAATGGAGATATCACCTACTTCTTCAGGGTTGTTGTAAGGACAAAATTAAGTGATACTTCTAAATTACTTGTAAAGCATTTTGCAAAGTTAAAAGTGCTACAGAAATGCTATTTCAATACAATAATTAGAAGTGCATAAAAAGATGCAAATAAAAGGCTATGAGAGATTTTTTGGGGGAACAGTGCTTTTTTTTTGAAAGATGGCAAAAGTTTCATAGAAAAGAGTCTTAGAGTCTTAAAAGATGAATAATAGGATGGTAACAATTAAGGGGGAAAATCTTTCAGAAAAAGAGAGGGGGAACTGAAACAGCAAAATTTAGTTGAAAGAATATTGGATTCAGAGTTAAAGGGTTTATACCTCAGTCTCTGCTACTTTTTACTTTTGTGATATCCGATGATTTTCTTGCCCTCTATGGGTTTATCACTTGTAAATTTGGACTGCAACATTTCTAAAGTTCCTTCCTGATCTGAATCTTACAATCCTCTGATTTGAGAAGAATTATACTCTTTCAAGTATTTCTCTTCCAACTAGACAAGATGATCAGCAGGCCATCAGCTTTCAGAATTGAGGCGATCTTGAAAATTGTGAGCAGTCTCCCTTCACTCCAGTTTGGCTGCCAAGTAGCTAATTATCTTCCAGGAAAAAATGGGAATGTGTTTCTAAAGACATGTTCTCTGCCAAGAAGTCTCTGAAGAGTCAGTGATATATGTTGTCTCTGAGGCTTGGAATATAGAAATGGATTACTTGCAGATTCAACCAACACCATTCTGAAATGCTTCGCTTAAGAAAACAAGATTGAATCATTCGGGAAATATTCTCACTTTTAAGCCTCAAACAAAAACATCCTTTAGGTGCAGCAAAAACTGGGACAGGCAAACATTTTGTCATGACAGAAAGAAGTTTGTTTTAAGTATTGTCTTTCAAACATCAGCTTTTCGAAACAATTTTAAAACAAATGTTCAGTTTGTCTAAGAGAAATCACGTCAATCTAATTCTGACTCTCCTGCTGAAAAATTTAAAGGTCTCCAATGTGTGGGTCCTTGGCTTAGTTTTCTTTTTCCTACTGTTCATTTGTAAGAGTAAATGTTCTCATGCAACTAGAAAGAGACAATTTCAATTAGCCACTATAATTTACTACAATGTGTAAAATCCTGTGCCAGTCTAGTGGTGAAATGACAAATAACTGTTATAAAAGAGATAGATATTTTGATGTAATCTACAGAGAGCTGGCCACAAAGGCCGGAAAACCTTTGTTCACACTCACCCACAAGCTACTCTCCACAGCTATAAGCTGCAGAGAAGGAACCAATTTGCTCTAGCAGAGAATTTATCATTAGCAATTTCCTATACTGAAGAAATCACAGTTCTGATTTAAAAAAAAAAAGAAAGAAAGAAAATAAGAGAATAAGGTTAAATGCAATAAAGAGGGGAGGTGAAATTCTATGAGAAAGTGAAGGGAGAAGTGATGATTTTCACCAGATATTATTGGCTTCTTGGAAGAGGTAGCATAAGGATTAGATCATGATGGAAGAGCCAGCCTCCAATTAATGAAATTAGGAAAGGAAGACAGATATGAATGTAAGCCCAGAGACAAGAGAAAGCTGAATGAAAACCAGATTTTCAATGGAAGATAATTAGGTTACTGAGTTATTGGTGGAAACTGCTTCCACAGTGCTTGATATATAATAGGTATTTAATAAATAATTATTAATTTTTATTGATTGATTGTAAATGCCACATTTTTCAGATTCTAGCAGTATTATATTATAGGATCATATTTAGAGGTAAAAGATACCTATGAAACTGCATTAATTAACTTCATTTTATAGATTAGGTAGTTGAGACTGAGAGAGTTACTACACAGTAAGTGTCTGGGGTGGGATTTGAATTCTGCTCTTTCTGACTCTTTCAAACACCCCTCATCCCCACTGTTCTTTCATTTTTATTTGTCTTGCATTCTCTTGTATTTATCACAGTTTCCTCTGTAGTCGCCTATCCCATAACAGATCATTCTCTATTTTGTGATGATAGGGGAATGAAAGAGACAAGAGACAGAGAGACAGATGAGAGATACTTTTTGTTTTGTTTTTTCCTCTTAGGACTTGATGTTTTCAAATTTGAAAGAACTAAAAGTTGCAAAAAAATGTGTTAGGTTCTTTTTTTTTTATAAGTCCATCTCTTGTGACAGTTCTTTCATATAATTTCCAAAGTAGTCTGAAAGAGGTTATAAGCAAATCTCAAGTCTGTTTTCTCACCTAATGAAGTGCCAAGACTTTGCATAGCAGGAGCCATATTTGAAAGTGAAAGTTATTATAAAGTTGGTACCAAAGATAATAACGAGTCTATACATTCTCCATGATACTAAGGGAGACACTAATGTTACTAATTAAACATATAAGGGTTAAGGCTACCTACCATATTTAGAGGTGATAATCATCAGGCATTTATTTAAACAACTATGTGTCAGGTCCTGTGCTGAGCATTAGGGATGCAAAAAAATGGGCAAAAGACAGTCCTTGTCCCCAAGAAGCTCAAAGTCTACAGGGGGAGGAAAGAGGGAATGGGGAGAGACAAAAGGCAAACAACTATGGCCATTGAGAATAATCGGGAAAGGCTTTTTGCAGAAGATGGGATTTTGGCTGGAACTTGAAGGAAGATAAGAATGGGAGCCAGCTAGTGAAAATACCCAGATGAAGTAGCTTTTTCGAGCAACAGCAAGGAGACAGCAAGATTACTGGATAGTAGAATGCATGAAGATGAATAAGTATTAAAATCTGGAAAATAGGAAATTTTCTTTTTAAAATTTAACAATTACTCCATTCTTCCTTTCACACAGAAAGGCTATAAGTGTGGTAGAAAGAACATGATTTAGGATTATAGAAACTTGGTTTAACCTTTGCCTCAAACCTTGACTCTTTACTTCCTAGACTATTTACTTGGGCAAGTCATGTAATCTTAATTGGATTAGGTGATTTCTTAGGTGTCTCCTTGCTCTAAATCTATGAACCTGTAATTCCATTCTTCCCACATACATACCCAATGGGAATTTGAGATCTTCTTTGAATTTGACTTTTAGGTTAATTTTCTCTGCATGACCACTGTTGATTTGTTAACTGAGTCACCTTGCAACTCTCTTCCCAACATATCTTGTGTTTTCCTCTCCCTGTCATTCTTAACTGATTCCTTCATATAGGATGAATTTTCTTAGTCTATTCCTCCTTTCCAGTATGAGTCAAAAAATTCCTAGGGCAATGAGGGAAATTGTTTTCTATTTTATCCTGGTCAGATCATTTTAAGAATGACACCAACAAACACCTAAGTGATACAATGAATGGTTGGAGCTTTGGTCTTATAGGAATGAAGTTCTGGATTCAAATCCAGCCTTAAACACTTAACCTCAGTTTGCTTCAGTTTCTCTCATTGTAAAATGAAGATAACAGCACCTATCTCACAGGGTTGTTACAAGGATCAAATGAGCTAATACTTGTAGAAAGTAAAAGTATTTAGCACAATACCTGGCACATGGTAGGTACTCCACAAATGCTAAATACATATTCTTTTTCTCTCTCTCCCCAAACTGCCATATAATAAGGGTACTGGAGACTGTAACATAAGACTTCTTAAGGGAACTGATGACATTCAGCCTGGACATTAGACTTAGGATACTTGTATTCAGGTATTTGAAGAATAATGACATATGGAAAAGGAAATCAACCAATTGTGCTCGCCTCTAGAGTAGAGAACAAAGAACAATAGGAAGGAAGTAAAAAAAAAAGAAAAAAGTAAAACCATGCTTTTGTTGGCAATTGGGTTTAAGTGACTAACCCAGAGCCAAATAGCTAGTAAGTGTTAAGTATCTGAGTGAAATCAGATCCTGACTTCACTGCTAATGCCTTATCTAGCTACCCAACATTGATCTTCATGTAAAAAAAGAAAAGAAAGAAAAAGTGTTTTCTTCAAAAAGTTGATTAAAATTGTGCCAAAATAACTGAGTTCCCTGAGGTAATGAGACGTTCATCCTTGGAGTTAATTCAAACAAAGGTTGAATTAAAACATAGTTTAAAATATAGGTAGTTGGCATAGGTTGGACTACTAATTAATTTTAGAAGTTCCTTATAATTCAGAAATTGTGTGATTCAAGGGCAGTTCAAATATTCTCTCTATCATAAAGCCTTATTTTACTCCCTCTGTAACTGGATATGATTTCTCTTTTGGAGACATATAGATTAAAATATAGGCATGATGGCCTGGCCTTATGATCAAGGATGAAAGGCACTCCATAAGGGCAGGTAAAATATTCCCTTAATATCTTATTTATAGGATTAAGATTTTTTCTAATAGAAAAGACAGGAAGGGAGAAAATTATTTAAAGGTTTCTTCCAAGCTAGATATAAGTTTCTTTAAATTAATTTATTTTTAATACACATTGCTTTATGCGTTGTGTTGGGAGAGAAAACTCGGAACAAAAGGGAGAGGAAAAAAAAACAGAAAAAGAAGTGAATATAGCATGTATTGATTTACATTCAATCTCCCTAGTTGTTTTTCTGGATGCAGATGGCATTTTCTATCCAAAATACACTGGGATTGCCTTGCCTCACTGAACCATTGAGAAGAACCAAGTCTTTCAAAGTTGGTCATCACACATTCTTAATGTTATTGTGTACAATGTATTTCTCATTTCTTTCACTCAACATCAGTTGATGTAAATCTTAACAGGACTTTCTAAAATCAGCTTGCATCATTTTTTATAGAACAATAATATTCCGTTACCTTTATATACCACAATTTGTTCAGCCATTCCCCAATTTGATGGGCTTCTACTCATTTTCCAATTCTTTTCTACCACAAAAAGAGCTGCTACAAACATGTTTGCACATGAGAGTCCTTTTTCCTCCCTTTATGATTTTCTTGGGATCTACACTGAGTAGCAGCACTCAAGCTAGATGCACACAGCATAGAAAATAGCAGATATGATGCAGGAAAAGTATATGATAAAGAGGGTCAGTAATTAACAAGAAGAAGGCCCATGACCTTAGATGCCTATCCTCAAATGCACAACATATGAGCAATTAGAAATTTAGGAATCATCTAAAGAAAAGGAACCAAGATGGAGAAGGCAGAGGTTCATCTATTGAAGAACCTAAAAGAATTTAACTGATGAAGAGAAGACTTGGGAGTTGGGAGAAGAGAGCATGATAACTCTCTTTGATAATTGAAAGACCTTCCTGGAAGAAGGGATTAATAGTGCTCTACTTGACTCCTGGAGGAGGAATTAGGAGCTATGTAGGGATGTGGAAGAGGTGGAATGTTAAGTGAATTTAAGATTGATGGAACATGCTTCCTAAGTTTCAGGGAATAGGAATCTATTTAAAAGGGCACTAAGAAGGGATGCATATGTGCTCCATGGTACTTCTCACGCTACCTGGGAAGTCCACATTTTCAAAATGTTGTAGAAGTGCAGGTGTAAGTTGGATTAATTAGCTCCTGAGGACCCTTTGAACTCTTACATTCTATTAGCTTCTTTTAGGATCATTGTAATATCCTCTTGGCCCTGGGACCTTTTGTTGGCCAATCAGTGAGAACCTGAGTGATTTGGGCTTATCCAATTCATTTGCCTGTCATGGCTTCACCTCACTGATGTCATGGATATCTTTCCAGAATGAAGAACAAACAACAGTTTCCTCTTTAATGACTCTTCTCTCTTCTGAATTGTATATAACTAATGATAATAGCTAGAGCTTCATGTTTTGCTAAGCACTTTACAAATATTACTTCATTTTATCCCAAGCCTGTGAGGTACATGCTGTTATTATCCTCATTTTACAAATGGAGAAGCAGGCAGAAATTAATAGGATTTGCCCCGGATCACACAGCTAGTGTGTCTAAGACTGGATTTGAACCCAGACTTTCCTGAGTCCAGATCCATTCAACAAATCTTCATTCAGTGTGTACTCTCAGAAAGGTCATATGCTAGACACTTATGGGATACAAAGGAGATACAATCTCTGTTTCCCTGCTTCCTTACTATGCACTTAAGTTAATGCATTAATGCATTATTTGTACAGCGAGATAGACAGGTTTTAGTCTGGGCCATTGAATGTTTTATAATTTCTTCTTTTCTTCTTCCCCTCAGGAGAGAATAATGATCTCCAAAGGAAAAATCATTCTATTTCTGCTGATTTTATTAACTGCACTGGTGGTGCTCTGGGGCTATAATAACAGGTAACTCTGACTCTTCAGTGGATGCAACTATTGTTTTTGCCCTTCTGTGCTTTCTCTGCTGAAATAGAAAATGAGAATTGGCAGCAACAGATGATCAATAAGAAATTCTAATTTTCCCTTTCCCCAGCCCCACCTTTGTCATTGTACTTGGATTAAGCTTGATGCCTTTTCTATTTCAGACACAGTGTGGCATAGGCAAAAGCATAACACTGGGTGTTAGAAAGGTGATCAGGTCCCAATTTTACCATTTATTAACTTGGAGGCCTTAGACACGGCACTCGTTCTCTTTGGACATCCCTTCTGTCACCTGATTGCAATTTCATTTCATCTTTAAATTAAAAGATTTTATACTTGAAAGAGAGTTTAGAGTTATTTTCATCTAGTCCCCTTATTTTACAAATAAAGAAACCTAAACCCAGATACGTTGGGTCATTTGTCCAAGGTCTTAGCTAGTTCAGTCCCACAATCAATTATTCAGTATCTGCTAAATAGAAGGCACTGTCTGTGCTGAGGATAAAAAATAACAACAACCAAAAAATAGTTTCTGTCCAACCCTTTCCCACTACTACCATCACCACCATTAATTTCCTATACTATTCTATAGAATTACAATACTATATTCTATTGCCATGCTATTGCTGCTGCTACTACTACTATCATTATTATCACCACCAACAACTAACAGTAATTCACATTTCTATAGCTCTTTAAAGTTTATTGAATATTCTTTTTCAAATAGCCTTATGGAACATAAAGTTTTATTATCCCCGTTTTAAAGCTGGAGATATTGAAAAAGCAGAGCCCAGATTCAAACCTGGTTCTCTGACTCCATATCTCACATAATAGTTTTTATTTTTCCAAATATACACAAAGATATTTTTCAACATTTACCTTTTCAAAACCTTGTGTTCCACATTCTCTCTCCCTCTTCCCCTCTCTATTCAGCTAAAGAAGCTCTTATTTAATTGATTGGTATACACCTACTATCTTGTTTTTGTATCTGAGCAATTCTGGTTGGCTCTAGAAAACGTAAGATCTAATTGAAATTGCTCTTTCTTATATATGGGGTCAATAATTGAAAAGAAACAAGAAAATTAATCCACCATGACTTTTACGAGCCTAAGATGTTTGTAAGAAGACCTACTGGCTCTCATTGCAAATTAACCCAGACTCTTAATCTATCTATGTCTTTGGATAAAACCTGGGATTCTTGCTGGGAAGGGTCTATCATTATTGCTATCTGGAAAATAATCATTTTGTTCTATATTTGCCAATAAAATTACCTCTTTCTTCTGGAAGTTTTAGCAGAAGAGATTCCGGTTATATAGAAGCAATTATCACCAAAAAATTATATGAATCTAGGCAAGATTCTATAATACCTACACAGGTTGGAAGATATGGCTGTATTATTATTGTTACTTACCTTTGGGATTGCAAAGAAATAAGTAAAATGTCATGGGATAAGAGAGATCAAATGTTTTCAAAAAAAGGAAGAAAGTGGATTTCACAAGTCATAATTGAGTGAATTTGATTTCAAACTTGGGGAAAATTCTAGGACAAATTTTTACACAGATAATTTGAGTGCTCAGAATGTAAAACTGATAGCCACAACTAGCCAGCATTACTTAGAATAGCTCATGCTAGAATAACCTCATTTCCTTTTTTTCTTAAAGGATTAATTGATTAGTATATCAAGGAAATGCTCGTAGATAAAATGCATATGGATTTCAGGCAGGCATTTGACAATCTCCCACAATATCCTCATGGACAATATGCAGAGGTGTGGGCTAGATCATGGAATAGTTGGACACATTCAAAACTAGGTGAGTAACTGTACTCAGAGAATGATAATTGATGTTTTAGAGTAATCCTGGAAGGAGACTTCTAAGATCATGCCAGAACCGTAGGGCCTCAGGCATGTAAAACCTTTTAATCAATGACTTGAATTAAATGAGATCATGGCTATAACTATAAAATGGCTTATAAATGTAAAACAATTTTATTAGTAATGCTATACCATTATTATATTAATGTCATAGATATAACATTTTGGTTAATGATGAGAGGGAGTTCTGGAATGATAGGAAACTCCCTCCCTCCCCCCTCTGCCAACTAAAGTCTTTACCTCAAACATCACTAAAAAAACTGAACCCCTTCATGGAGAGAGTTCTTTCTCTTTGTTCCTTCTCATATGAAGAAGTTTGCCCTTTTTTTTTTTTAAGGCAAAAATTCTTCATCATAAAACTTCAATCCCTCCCCTCCTATTTCTTCCAACAAACTGTTCCCTCCAGCATTCTTTTTATTTCTTTCTTTCTCCACCCCCAGGTTCTATCCTAA
This sequence comes from Antechinus flavipes, assembly GCF_016432865.1. NCBI lineage: Eukaryota > Metazoa > Chordata > Mammalia > Dasyuromorphia > Dasyuridae > Antechinus > Antechinus flavipes. The sequence goes on along the minus strand of NC_067399.1, from coordinate 463,071,695 downwards.
CTTCCCTTTTCTTCTTTTATGTCATCTGCCTTGGTGGTGTCATTAGCCCTTGAATTCCATTTCCTTTTCAATAGAGATGATTCCCAAATCTATACATGCAGTCTTAATTTTTATCCTGAATTCTGCTCTCATCATATTTGCCTTTTAGATATATCAGACTATAAATTATATATATATATGTACATATATATGTGTATGTGTGTATAGATATATATACACATATATCTACATATTTATATATATACACTATAGAAATTTAAAAATCAACATGGCAAGTTCAAGATAATTCATTATCTTTCCTTCCAAATCTCCTTTCTTCCCAATAATAATTCTTTTATTGGCAAGGCCACCAGTATCTTCTTTGTCATCCAAGTTCTGAAATCATCATCAGCCTTGAATCCTCACCTGCTCTCACTCCACATTTCCAATTCTATAACTCTTGTCATTTCCATCTTCACATCTTTCATATATGTCCCTTTTCTTCACTCATACAACTACCTCTTGGGTGTAGGCTCTCATCACCTCATACCTGGATCTTTGTAGTAGCCTTCTAGTTGATCATCTGGCCCACCTCTCTTTACTCAGTATAAACTCCATTAGTTTTTTATCAATTATCTGCAAGATCAAATATAAAGTTTAATCTGAGGCTAGCTAAGAAGGTATTGTAGTATTTTTAGGCAAAGGATGGTGGAGGCTTAGCCAGAATTGTAGCAGTGGGTATAGAGGTTTGCATCTTCAATGGCTTGCTGCTTTTTTCACCAAACTTCTGACATGGTTTCATTGTCTTATTCCATCACTGTCTTATGCCCTATGCCCAGTCAAAAGTTGCAAGAAAGGAATTCAACCTGTGACTAGATGATTAAATATGATGGATGTAAAGGCCTATATTTGGGTTCGTGTCATTAGCTGAACAAGTTAAGGAGAAAGGATGATTGGATAATGTTTTATGTGAAGAGGATCTAAGCGTTTTAATGGATCTTGAGCTTAATATCAATCCATTAGTATAACATAGTAGCCTAAAAAGCAAATGTTATCTTAAACTTGATTGAGAAATGGAATGACCAGAAAAGAGGTATGTGAGAGCCTCAGTTTGTTCTCCCTGAGTTATATCTATAGTAATGGTATTCAATTCTATGCACCACATTTTGTGAAAAACATTACAGCCTACACAACCTTGAGAGGAAACATAATAGATTGACATGCCATGTAAGCATTGTGAAGAAATTAGAAACATGGAGCTTAGCAGAGGGAAGACTTATAAAGGCTATTTTCATGTATTTGAAGGACTGTCCTGAGGAAAAAAGTAAATTAGATTCTTGTTCTCAGAGAGCAGAACTAGGAGTGAAAAAATGAATATAAGTTGGAGTGAGGCAAATTTAACCTTAATATAGTGGAGATCATTGAATTGAGCCTCTTGTTGGTGGTATTATGGAGACAATTCCTTTTCCAAATATCAGTTGAACGAGTTTATCTCTGATAAACCTTCCAAGTCTGAGGTTCTAGGATTCTGTATTTTTTCCCCTACCCAGAAACGTAGAACTGGTGAAATGGGGAAGAAGATATTCCCATGCACATTATTTTCTTTATTTTTAGCATTGCAGCTAAGTTAATAAGATATAAGCAATGATTTGTGTAGAGTTTTAAGATAACAAACGTAAGTCCATTTGAACATAATGATAATAAAAAGTCCCTGAAATTTATTAAGTAGTGAAATGATATGGGCCAGCCTACTCTTTAAACAAATCTTTTAGGCAGCTGTCTTGTGGATGAAATTAAAAGAGGAGAGACTTGAGGTAGAGAGGCAAATTAGGAGGATGTTGTGAAGTCCAGGTGAGAAGTGTTGAGGGCTAGGATGGTGGCAGTCTGAGCGAAGAAAAAGGGGCAATTGTTAGGATTTAGCAACTCATGAGACTTGGAGGATGAGGAAATGTAAGAAGTAATGTATGATTCTAAAGTTGCCCACCTGGGTGACTGAAAGAATGATACTGCCTTTAGCAATAAAAGCACAATTTGTAGAAAGAGATGGGATTTTTTTTTTGGGGGGGGGGGGGAGAAGAAGTGAGGTGATAATGTAAAGAGATCCAAAAATCTGTGAAAGTCCATCCATATTAACAATTGCCTTAGAGTATAGAATTTGCTGGCAAGTTGAGGAACACCTGCTGGAGGAATAAGTTGTTCTGGGAGAAATGAAGCTGGATATCCTGGGAGTGCAGAAGCAAGGAGAAAATTATTACCTTGAACAGCTGCTATTGAAGATTCCAACTAGGTTATAACCCAGCCACCTACCTCCAAGGTGGTCAATCCTGGTCAAAAGGGGAATATTGGTAACTTCAACTGTAGAGGGAATGGATTAGGGGAACTATGATAGGTATGATTGTATGGGAGATAAATCCTACAAATGGTTACTCTGGGTAGGATGGGGTAGAAGGAATTGATCAATCTTCTCAACTTCAGCAAAGCCCTCAGGTTCGGGTTATATCTATGGAGATCACTGGTTTAAAGTCACATATTTGTTTTGTGACTCATGTGAGAGTAAAACTTGTGAGCTAAGTAGCAGTCATATAATTTTCTCCTCATACTCAGAAACCGTTATTAGTATATTAAGAGAACGCATTTTTATCTTATTTTCTCTTTAAAATTTTCAAAATAAACTATTGCATAATGAAGTATATTGGAATACAGAAAATTGGATACTCTTAAAAACCCCTTTCCTCCTGCTATTTCCCTTAATGGTGTTCTCTGCTAAAGTGTGACTGGTGCCCAAGGTCAAATAGAAGTTGGTTTGAACAGAAGCCATTTGGCTTTAGTTGGCATTATACAATTGGCTATACAGTTTAAGAGTAATAATATCAGGCATGTGTCTCCTTAGTTTTATTTCTAGGATGGGGGGATCTTTGAGGGACAGCTAAATAGTAATATCCAGGCATTGCAGGCCAGGATGTTAATTTTTTTTTCACAAAGGATGTTTGCCTAGATTAATATATTGTTTTCTTTTTGTTTACAGCACAGAAGGATCTCTCTTGTGTATATACCCTTACCAGTAAGTGCCTTTGTTTGACAAGTGTCCTGTGTGGAAGCCAATTTTAGTAGGAAACAGTGGAGTGATGGCAATGAATCCCATCATGTTAGGTTAACAGGAAAAAAGGGGGGAAACAAAGTATGGTATAGTGGGAAATACACTGGATAGGGAAAAACAAGTTTAGAATCTTGTCCCTGGTCCTCGTTCTCTGTGTTACACAGAGCAAATCAATTAAGCACTTTGGATTTTAATTATTTTTTCAATTGTAAAATATGTGGATTTGCTCCAGGATCCTATGGTTCACGGGAGAGGGTGACATGAACGGCATTAGCCAGAGAGCACCAGGTATATAACCCTGACAGGGAGATGGGTCAGTGAGGGCTTGTCAGAAACCTTGTTAGGGTGCAGCAGGATTCCAAGAGCACGTTCTGGCCCACGGCTCGGTCACTCTCCAGACACAGCATTCACCCATATGTGGGAATGCCACAGGAATATGAGGACATCTTTCTGTGTCCGCCTCATACAGACTATATTAGTATTTCTGAGTCCTCTTGCTTTTTGTTTGGTTTCTTCCTCAACAATTTCCCTTCCCTAACATTAATGAGGTCACCCCGTGTCTCTTAAAAAGGCAGTATGGCATAATGGATGGTGTTCAAATCCCACTTCAGGTCTTTACTGGGTGAATCTTGGCAAGTCACTTAAGTCTCTCAGCTTCAATTTCCTCATCTGTAAAACAGGGACAACAGTAACCTTACATAATGGTTGTGAGGCTCAAATGAAATAATCATAATCTTAAGATCATCACAAACAGCTAAGTGCTAAATAAGTATTTCCTGTCATTTCTAAATCTCTGATACAATGTCATTCTCACAAAAGTGGTGTTTCTTGTCCGTTCACCATCTTGTCAGTCTTCCATTTCTCACTCCTATAGTCCAGACTTGAATATCCCATTGAGACCCAATGGAGAAGGTACAGCCTGTTTTTGACACCTCAGTCTTCTTTCTGGCGTAATTTATATTAACTTTCTGGACTTTGCTTTCCTATAAAATGAATTCCAAAATATTCTCAGTGTTTTCCTTCCTGGAGTTGGGGAAATCACTTGTTCAAGTGTAAAATATTCTATAGATGTGAATGAATTCTTCTCCATCATTACAGAATTAATGCTAGAATTTTTTATTATAACTACAAATATAATATGTATCTATTCATTTTGAAATTCTAGGCGTGTGCTACATTATTTTCCTCTAACCATGAGGAACCATACCAATATAATATGTATCTATTTGTTTAGAAATTCTAGGCGTGTGCTACATTATTTTCCTCTAACCATGAGGAACCATACCCAGATATGGTTCTTGCTTTTAGGGAATTTATGTCTAGTAAATACAGTCTGTACTGGTTCTTGTGGTCAATGTTGAGTCTGGGATTTCAAGGAACTTGGAAACAAAGCCTCACCCTCAGTTGACCTAACTGTGAAATTTATTGATAGCTTAGAGACTTAGATACTTAAGACTGCTTCATTGTTACCTTAAGATCCCAGTCTGGACTGGCTCTAGGAATTTATGCGGTACAGATAACTAGTTCCAGGAAATCAATTCTACTTAGATCTAATCTGACATTAGATTCCCTAGGGCTAAAAGTCTAAAAGAAACTAAGTATAAAACTAGGAATTATTTTGAAATAGGAGCAGCTAGGTGATATTGTGGACATGGCACCTGGAATCAGGAATACCTGTGTTCAAATTTGGCCTCACACACTAGTTGTGTGATCCTGGGCAATCATTTCATCTTGTTTGCCTCAGTTTCACTGTCTGTAAAATGAGCTGGAGAAGAAAATGGCAGACACTCCATTATCTTTGCCAAGCCCAAATGGGGTCCTTAAGAGAGTTGTTCATGATTGAGCAACTACTAAACAATGACAATATAACTAAAGCAAATTAAGGGACTATAGAACTTTGAAAAATTAATCAAAGATTAGTATCAACCACCTTTAGATACATCAGGCATTGGTAAGTCAGGTAAAGGTAAATAAAGTTGATAACAATTTCTTTGGAATCGCGGATGTTTCAGCATTCACTCCCAGTTATCTTGGCTATGTGAGTGGTCTTAAAAGTAGCTGCACATGGACATGAGATGTGCAAGAAGAGAATACGGACTTCCCTTTTCCTAGGAGGACTGGTTTCTGTCCAGATCTATTCTAACTGGGCTGTGGTAGCAGCTGGTGGCAGGGTCAGTGGAAGACAAGACAGTGAGGGATAGAACCAGGAGCTGGTCAAGGATATTGGCAAGGGAGCAAAACCAAAGACATGGAGGGCCAGCATGTTACAGCACCTAGTGCTTCAAGGATGGTAGGTGCAGCAGAAGCACCTCAGAAGCTGAGATGTGTTCCAGAAACCTGTGAAAATAATGACGTTGTCTCTACCAAAGATTGCTGTTAAGATATTAGGAAGAAAGCAGAAAATGAAGGTGGGAAATCACAAAACAAGGGACAGATATCAGTATCTTGCTTACCTCTACAGAGGAGTCCTTCTTAAGGTTTCATTATGCCGACGACAAAAACTGTGGTCAAATGAAGCTTCAGCTCTTCAACAGATCTCAGCCCTCTTTGGAGTTATGGGCCCCTGGCCCAAGCCCTTAAACAGGCATCTGTATCATGCCGGTTCAATATGACTCCTGTGTTAGTCCAGACTATAATAGCCCCTTAAAGCTTCTGCAGATGGAATCAAAGAAAATATAAAAGACAGAGAGCTGATTATGCAGATGAGCTGCTTTTTGGGACTACTCTTCAATGCAATTTATGTGCTCCCATTCATCTAGCGCCCAGATGAAAAAATGGACCTGGGCCATGTTCTTCAGAAGGTCTTCAGAAAATTGCTCCCTCATGGCAGCCAGCTGTGGACCATTTGAATGAACTAGCACCATGGCTAAATTTAGATGCTACTATAAAAGAGAAAGATAAACATCTCTAAAAGTTCAAACATCTCAAGACCCCAGGTCCAAGAAAGACAGAAGACATAGTCCAAGAAGAAAATATTTTTGAAAAAATAAATCTCTGTGGTTGAAGAAAAGGGCTTAGAATCTGGATAATCACCAAGTATATTCAAAGTGTGTTCAAGGGAAAGTTTGTAGGCTGGCTGGACATCATGATTGCCTAAAGGAAAAACAAAGGCCTGAGGAATCGTGATTGCCTCCAGTTAAAGGGGAAGACATAAAATAAGGTAATACTTGAGGGAAAACTGTTTATAAATGTCACAGGCACACCCAGTTCAGTGTCTCAGCAGTGTAAGTAAAGCAAGTCGACCTCTACTTCAGATAAAGTTGACACAAATTAAAGAGGTATCTGTTAATCAAGCATTCCTTTCAGCCTAGAATTTTAATTACTTGACTTCCTTCAGCAAATGAAAGATTGGCCCACACATTCTGTGCCTCCATTTGTCATTAGTAAGATCCAGGTAATATTTGAGCCCTATTATCCATTTACTGCAAATAAGGCCCCATTATTCAAGAATTATGATAAGAACAGGATATGAAGGTAACCATATTTACTTGGGAAAAATAAATGATATATTCTGAGAAAAAATTCAAAAGTTTAAAATTTTAGCTTTATTTTTTAACAACCTGATGACCTCACTTTTAGTCTGTAGGTCATATATCCTATATAATATCTTGAATGAACAATGAAAATTCCATAAATTAGAGGGATTATAATAGTAGTAATACTTAGTCATTCACTGTCAGCACATCAGGTTATATTGCTGTATCTAAAAAGTATATATTAAACCAAGATTTTCAAAAACAATGAAGCATGTTTAATCAGATTGTTCTCAGCCAAAATCCTTTTAATTATAATATGTTTAAGGAGAGCAAATGATTCCCCTGCCAATATTAAAGTATCATTTAAAATATTATTTATGATACCTTTATCTCATTTAAAAATTAGGATTTTCTATATATTTTTCAAAATAATTTTGTATGTTTTTGTATATACATAATTTAAGTAGGAATACATACATATATTAAGGAATTGTGACCAAAATGTACTTTTACAGAGAGTAGTTAAAAAAAATTTAGAACATTCTGATATTATTTTCCTTCTAGGTGAGGAACATAGTCTAAACCAACCTACAACAATGTAGAATAGGAAAAGGAGTTGGGAATGAGAAGGTTGGATAGAAATAATGGTACTGGTCATCTTAAAGCAGAAGGAGTTTTAAGATTGCCATAAGAGGAAATTTGGGCTCATCTTTGACTCTACTGCTTCTGATCCCTATGATCTTGGAAAAGTTCTTTCTCTCTCTTAGTCTTAGCTTTTTCATAAAAAAGGGGGATTGAATTAATATTAGTCTCTAAGGACCACTTCTAGCTCTAAAATCTTATGATCTCATTTAATTTCATTTAAGTTGATTTCTTTCTCCCACTAAACATTCATTATCCCAGCCTATACTATAGGAATAATAACATTTCATCGTTGTTAAAATTATTGCTGTTCTTTTTTTTTCTTTTCTTTAAAAACAAAAGCCAAACTTTAAAAACTGTTTTTAAGCTGTTTCTGTATTGGCTGTAATTGTCTCCATCCCTAGGATGAAAATTTGCTTGTAACGATAGAAAAGAGTTAAGCAAAATTGAGACAGTGACTTCATGTCCAATAGTACCTACAACACCCTACTTAATGCAAGAAAAAGAGGTTCCTGCCATTGATTCTTATTGGGAACATGGGTAAAGAGCCTTCTTCAAGACTTGGAGGTTTAGGGTTCCAGCAAAATGAACACAATAGTTATAACCTGTTGTTGTTGTTCAGTTACAGTCCTGTAGATTCTTTGTCTTCCCATTTGGGCTTTTCTTGGCAAAGATACTGGAATGGTTTGCCATCTCCAACTGATTTTACAGATGAGGAAACTTTCAGAGTGAAGTGACTTGACTAGGGTTACACAACTACTAAGCTTCTGAAGCCAGATTTGAATTCAGGTTTTCCTTTCTCCAAGCCTAGCCCTCTATCCGTTACTTTCTTCTTTCTTTTCAAAATTTGTTCATAGTTCAGTATGACAGCTAGATGGACATGAGATGTTCCCATTTTCTACTTCAGATACATGCTGGGAGGAAAATAGTTTATAAACTTGGAAACTGTAGAAAAATGGGCTATCATCAATATTTTTAAACATAATAAAGTCTCTTGTGAAGCACATAGATCAAGCAGTTATTTCTATTTTATGGACATGGAAATTAAGACAAAAGTCTGAACTGATTCTTTGCTCTTGTGATTTGCTCAAAAGTCCTAAGAATATAATTCTGGCAGAACAAGGTCCAAAACTAAGTTTCCTCTTTCCCTAGTGCAATTCTAGTTTCTTTCAAAATCACCAATACACAGTGAAAGAAGTGTTGGAGAGATGGCTCCAGCATGATGGCACCGTCTTTCATTTTGGAGAGAATTTAAATCCCCTTTTTTTGCAGCAAAAGGACAAATTTCTAGGTTAGTAATAGCTACTACAATGCTGTAAGATTTTAAGTGTGGTTTCTTTATGGTAGCTTAGAGTTGAGAGGCCACTCAGTTACCCTACTTCCTTATTTAGCAAGCTGATAAGCAAACCATGTTCTGTCCCTATCTCTGCTCCCTGCTTCATGGAGGACCTCATTCTTTTGGTATGTAGACCAGATAGGACTGTGCACTAAATAGAGGCAGATCCACCATAACCAACAAGCATGAGGAGCCTTTTTTTCTAAAAACCTATTAATTTTGCCAAGTTCAATTTGGTTACCTTGATGTCATTGTAGGAAAGAGAATCTGGGGTCAAATCAAAGTTCTGTTACATAGTGATTTCTTTTTTTTTGGGGGGGGGGTATGTACTTTATAGTTTCTTTTATTGAAGCCTCATTTTTTTTTTTTTTTGCATTTCAGTCATTTCCTGATAACGTCCCCACAAACTATTTTCCTCCCAGCATGTATCTGAGGTAGAGAATGGGAACATCTCATGTCCATCTAGCTGTCATACTGAACTATGAACAAGTTTTGAAAAGAAAGAAGAAAGTAATGGATAGAGGGCTAGGCTTGGAACTTTTCTTGTAACAAATTAAATGAATTAAGCAAAATTAGCTGACTGGCCTTACTTATCTGACTTTGTATACTATATTTTGCACCTGTGGTACTCCACCCTTTACCAAGAGGATGGAAAAATATTTCATCATTTGTTCTCTAAAACTAAAGTTGAACCAACCATCAGCCTCCATTTACTTATTTTTAAATGAAGGGATTGGACTAGAAATAACTGGCATAGATTTTGGGCTTGATGTACTCCATTTTATTTGATACATATAAAAATCCTGAAGTAGGCTTTGTTTAAGTGTTCTATTCACATTGCTTCCCTTCCTAAGAAGCCTTTTCCTACCTTTATCACAACCTGTTCATCTTTTCTCCCTACTAATCTACTGACTGTATAGTTTGTTTTTTATTGTATTTACTTATTTATATTCTGCTGGGTTTTCCTCTGTAGAATGAAAGTTTGTGAGTTAAGAAAAGCTTTGTTTTTAGTCTTTGTGTTCCTATTATCCAGCAATTAGCAACATACCTGGTCCATAATAAGTGCTTAATTAATGCTTATTGATACTGAGTGACTAAATTAATAATCTCTTTTCTTCTTCCAGATCCAAAGGGAGCATTAATAGCAACGCCAATGTCCAGAAGAGATGGTGGCTGTCCAACTGGTTTAACAATAGGTGAGGACATCTGTGATAGGTGAGCTGTTTTGTTCCATGAGCATATGATTCCCAGATCCCACACATTTAAAATTACTTTCAGTTGACTTTTTGAATAGACTCCTTTTCCTTGCTTGTTAAAACATGGCTGGGACTCTTGCTTGGTGAGAGGAAATTATGACACTTCAGTTTTCATCAGTTCACTTCTGCTTCAGAATGTGTGTTGTCATTCCCTTGTAGGAATAACAGTGTATGAAATTTATAAGGAAACAGATTTCCTCTCATTCAGAGGAGGAACTTGCTCTTTCTCAGAACTGACCAACAACCAATGAGCTGCCCCTGAGTCGAGTGAGTTCCCTGTTACTGAATATGCACAGGGAGAAGATAGCTATCTATCATGACTGTTCTGTATAAGATTTCTTCATTAGATGGAAGCTTGGACTGAGCAATGTCTAAAGTCAATTTCCAACTCTGATTCTATGAGCTTAGTCCTGCCAAGGACCACGCAGTTCAGAGAACTTTTAACCCTGTTGGTTGCCTCATTCTCTGAAACAGAGATAGCCTGATAATAGTGTGTCTTTCAAAGTCAGGATAACCTGGGTTTTAGCAACTGCCTCTGGTTGGGTGACACTCTACCACTCTCCATAGTGCAGTCATCTCTAAGATGTTGAGTTACAAAATGACTACTGATTGGCTTTAAGTTTGACCTCATCTGGAGAGAGGAAATCAATGAAAACTTAGTCAAAAAAGAGAGGAAGGAAAAAAGGTATGTAAAGAACAGTAGGCATATCCCAAGCCTTTTACTTAAAGATAAGTCTCCAGATTGGAGCTCAGGTGCAGGTGCAGAAGACCTGCATAAACTGATTTTCTTCACCTCTGTGTAATAAGTGTTTGATCTAACATGATCTTAATCATTTTGAATTATATCCAGTGTCTCCACACTCATTGTATTTTTTTTCTCTCTGTTTGTATCCAGGAGCCAGAATTATCATATTGAAGAACCCCAGCTCTCAGATTGGTTTAATCCCAAGTAAGAGACACTCTGCTTCCTAGAAAGTTAATGTTCGACTTTGCCTAGTGTGAAGTTAATGGTGTTCTGTGACCAGTTGTCAGTAGCCTGGGGAATATTCCAGATGGAGGGAAAGGGAACAACTCTTTTTAAGCATAAGCACTGAGTTAGAAACCTAAACCCTGGAGATTTTGAGCTGCGTGCTTTAGAAACAAGTGACAGTTCCTACATTGAGTGGGCAATCATGCAGTGTCAGAACTGGATGGGATTTGCAAGTGTGGCTAGTTTGACCCACTTAGGTTATAGATACCCAAATCAAGGAATAGGCTCATTGCAAATCTTATAATGGCCCTTCTACAAGCCTTCAGTTGGAGTGTGGATGACCACAGCTCAATAGATAATGTAGAGAGGATTCTTAATTGTGTTCAATTAAGACCCTGTCTTCTCAATTCTTGTCCAACTCTCTCAGGGGCAAGTAGATGGTGCAGTAGATAGAACATTGGCACCGGAGTCAGGAGGATCTGAGTTCAAATATAGCCTCAGATACTTAACACTTCCTAGCTGTGTGATCCTGAGCAAGTCACTTAACCCCAGCTGCCTCACAGAAACAAAAACAAAACAGAGTTCGTGTCTCTGTGTGTATCAAAAATGGTATTCAGACCCAGGAATAGAAGTAGAGTTTAGGGCTTTTTCTGTGATCTTCACATTCCCTTCTAAGACTGATTCCATGATTTGTTGAAGAGCATAGAATGTCATGGAGTGGTGGAAAGAATAATGGATTGGGATTCAGAAAATCTGTATTTGATTCCTACTAATTTTATTTACTCCCTGTTGACCTTGGATGGGTTACTTTCTGGGCCTCATTTACCTCTTCTTTCATGGGTATGAAGTAGGCATCCTCTATGGTCCATTCTGTGTCACTGTCTCAGATGCTGGCTCACTCACCTGCCCCTCTTATATTTCTATTATACTGAGGAACTTGTGGGAATCTGGGTTTGGATGAAATGTAGGTATCAATGTCTTTCTTTACCCACTTTAAAAGGCCCCTGAGAAAATTATAAGCAAAGCAAAGCTGATGTTTACCAGTGCGAGGCTTGATCTGAATCATGGGTAAAAGAGAAGATAAAAAGAGAGTGGACAGAAAGAAGAGGAAAGAGAGGGTGTAATGTACAGTGGGTAGTGCCAACAATAGCTCATTGGTTGCCCAAACTCTGCCCTATAAGCTGTTCCCCTGGCAATGGCAAGATTCTAATCTATAAGATTTCTTTGTAGTTGGGCCTCAGGGAATAAAACCCCAAATCAAATGTGATGATCCGTTAGCTGGAGGAAGATTTAGTCTAATATCCTTATTCTCTAAATGAGGAAAGAGATTCAGAGAGAGAGAGAGAATGTTGTAACATGCCTGTGGTCAATGAGATACTAAGTGTAATCTAGAATTTGGACCCTGATCTCCTGACTCCAGTTCCAGCACACTTTCTTCTCCATGGGCCCACATAATCCTAGTAATAGGCTTTGCTAATCTTAGCTACTGTTTTAATGAAAGGAAGTTTGATCTATTTACTTCTCCCCCCAGAGAACGCCCTGATGTTCTGACAGTGACAAATTGGCTTGCTCCGGTCATATGGGAGGGGACTTACCATAGAAAGATCCTGGAAGAATATTATACTAAGCAAAAGATCACAGTGGGCTTAACAGTATTTGCTATTGGAAGGTAAGTACTAAAGGTACTTCTTCATGTCCATGTTTTCATGTGAAAAATTGTGATGGACCCTTAAAAGAGAAGTAATGGACTCAGGGTACAAAATGAGATGTTCATTTTTTTATACATCACAAACATGGGACTCACATTTCTTGAAGGTTTTAATTTTTGCCTTATTTTTCATTTATCCTTTTTAGTCATGGCAACTTGTCTATCAAACAAAATGAATAACAAAATGGAAATATTATTAGATGGGGTTTAAAGAGTCAGATCAGGTCTATCACTAATTCTTTATAACCTGGCTGGAACACTTTCCCATCTTTAAGAGGGCTGGTTTTAAAAGTCCTTTCCAGGTCTGATGTCTTATTATTCCAAAGGTCCTCCATGTGTACTATTTGAAAAAACAAGCCTTCAAAAGAAAACTGCAGCTTGTAGACCATCAGCACATTCTTATCTTCTCTTTTCCCTCCCAGAAATCTCCCCAGAGGCCTTCCTCTAGCACCCTTTGTCCTTCCATAGGTATCAAGGCAAAACTTCTGTGTTATCCCTCATCTTCATGACATATGACTCTTCTATTTTTCTGGTCCTACGTCTCACTGATAATATTTGTTGCTCTGCTTTATGAGTAGAATCTGTTATTGTTAATATACTGCACACTATTCCTATTCACAGTGAGTCTCTCCATTGCCCTTTTTTGATTGTTTGGAAATTGTGATACTTATATAATTTTCATTCATAGAGTTTTATTGAAGAACATTGGTATTAAAAAGATGGTCTTTGGAAACAAGGAAGGAACTCAAGATGGTTAAAAATATTTCATAGTTACACATGGACAATTTTGTCTTCCTGTCTCTGCTTCTTCAATTTTGGGCCTATTTATAGTTTATCTGATGTGTTCTCTCAGATCTAATTATTGATGGGCCAGCTCCATGTGCTAGCAATCCAACTGTCAAATGTTGGACAACAGGTATTATCTTTTTTTTTTAAATTATAGCTTTTGATTGACAAAACATATGCATGGGTAATTTTTCAACATTGACTCTTTCAAAACCTTCTTTTCCAACTTTTCCCCTCCTTCCCTCTACCCCCTCTCCTAGATGGCAGCTTGTCCCATACTATGTTAAAGTATATGTTAAATACGATATATGTATACATATTTACACAGTTGTCTTGCTACACAGGAAAAATTGGATTTAGAAAGAAGGTAAAAATAACCTGGAAGAAAAACAAAAATGCAAACAAACAATAACAGAAAGAGTGTAAATGCTATGTTGTGGTACACACTCATTTCCCCCGTGTTCTTTCATTGGGTGTAGCTGGTTCCAACAGGTATTACCTTTATCCACTTAGTTTTCCTTGGATAGAATATTAAGGTAAACTCTTAAGTGCTTATAGGTCTATTTAGGAGTCTGCATTATCTTCGGGCTTGATGCGATCAATTCATGTTTTCCCATAAATAGAAGCATCTGGAAAACCTCACCATCTAAAGACAGTCTTTTCATTGTAATGATGTGCTGGACACCATCCATGACAGTGACCAACAGTTTATATTTCTCTATTTTCTGTCTTGCATGATAACAGATATCACAGGAGCATCAATGTCATATTAAGGTCATCCTCATGAAGTGGCTAAAAGCTTCAACATATTTCCTTGGTTTATCCCTTAGATGATATTTTAAAAATCACAACAGCCATCAGATTTATTTCTGTTGTTACATATATCAAGGATAATTTACAATCTTAACATAGGAATGGGAGATATTTTGTTAGTGGAGAATGTTTGAAAATGCATTTTACTTACATAATCACAGAAACCAAGTAGCGAGTAGGAAAAACACCAGATTTGGAAGCAGAAGACCTGATATTGAATTTTAGCTCTTCTATTTCATAGCAATAATATCTTTGAGAATTTCACTGAAGATGTTGGCTTTCATTTTGCTTACAGTAAATTATATTGATTTTGCTGATATCTAAGTAAGATTCCTTCTACCTCTGTTCTTTACTACCACCTGTTATCAAAGCTTCCTTATAGTTAACAAGATATAAAATATATGTGACCAAGTCATGGAATACATTATTTTCACTAATCAAGACCTGGCTATATAGTGTAATTTGTGAAAACTTGCCTTTTTCTCTTTTCATATTCAAATCCAGGATATCCTTAATAGATGTGTAAAATAATCTCCTGAAGATTTTATGGAAAAAGAAAATACACATTTGGGTTAATAATTAATATTCTCAGCTCCATCTTTTTTGTAGTAATAATACCTGTGAATTTAAAAATCACTTGCTATCTTCACATCTTGCTAAAATCTTGAGAATTGACCATTTAAGTGACCTCAAAATCGTATTGCCACCAACAATAGACTTCCTCTATTTATAGTCTGTCTGGTCTCTGTTTTCTTCCAATTTTTGTTTTCTTTGGTACCATTTTTGCTTTCTCATTCAGCACATTAGGGACTTTGAAGTTAACAAGAATCCAAATATTGTGGTTCAGACTCGGTCAATCACTGGGACTGTATACTCACATTCTTGCCTTGTAGAACCTGCCAGAGCCTGTGTTCTTTTGGCAGAGACTTTGGAAACTCGTCATCATCTCCACACCACAATGTGGCAGTAGAATAGAACTTTTTGTGTATATCTAAGGACAAAATCCAAAGATCTTGGGGAGAATCAGTTAGTAAACATTTACTAAGCATTTGCTGAATCCCAGACACTGTTGTAAGCATAGGAGATCAAAAAAAAAAAAAGAAAGAAAGAAAGAAAGAAACAAAGAAAAAGAAAAATACTTTCTTCCCTCAAAGAGCTTACAGTCTAATGGGAATGAGAACATATATAAATAGGGAAAAGGAGAGGTAATCTTATAGTGGGAGGTATTAGTAACTGGGGTGGTAAGGAAAATGTAGTGATCAGGAAAGGCCTGTCACAGAAGTTAGTATTAGAATGAATTTTGGATGAAATCAGAATTTCTAAGAGGTGAAAGTGAGAAGGGGGAGCTCTCCAAGTGTAGCCAGTAGAAAGGCCTCGAGATTAGAGATGAATGAAGCATAGTATGACAGGAATAGTGAATAGGTCAGAATGGAGAAACCATAGAATATATGAAATATGGTAATATTAAAACAATTGGAAGGACTCAGGTTTTGAAGAGTTTATTGCCAAAGAAATAATTTTTTTAAAATAGTATTTTTCCCCAATTACATACAAACAATTTTTAACATTTATTGATTTTTTTTTTATTTTTGAGTTTCAAATACTGTCTCTATCTCTT
The DNA here is from genome assembly GCF_016432865.1 of Antechinus flavipes. Lineage (NCBI taxonomy): Eukaryota > Metazoa > Chordata > Mammalia > Dasyuromorphia > Dasyuridae > Antechinus > Antechinus flavipes. The sequence goes on along the minus strand of NC_067399.1, from coordinate 463,056,014 downwards.
TTCCTTCTTTTTTGAGACTGTTAAAAAATCTGAAATAGATTATACATTTTCAATCATGTAAAACATTGCCATATTAGGCATTTTGTGCCAGAAAACTCAGGAAAGTAAAAAAGCTTCAGTTTGTATTCAGATGACGTAAGTTCTTTCTTTGGAAGTAGATAGCATTTTTTTATCATGAGTCCTTTGGGGTTATCTTGGATCATTACACTGTGGAAAATAGCTAAGTATTTCACAGTTGTGCATTATATAATGTTGATGTTTCTATGTACAATGTTCTGGTTCTGCTCACTTCACTTTGCATCAATTCATGTAACATCTTTCCAGATTTTTCTGAAATCATTCTACTTGTCATTTCTTATAAAACAATAATGTTACAATACATTCTTATATAACAACTTGTTCAACCATTTCCCAATTGAATATCCTCTCAATTTCCAATTCTTAGTCATCATAAAAAGAACTGCTATAAATATTTTTGTAAAAATAGTTTTTCTTTTTTTTTCTTTTTGCTATACAAATATAGTAGTGATATTGCAGGATCAAAGCCTTTCTGGCATAGTCAAAGAAGCAATCTTTAAAAATTCAATTTTATTTTATTTTCAAGTCCAAATTCTCTCCCTTTCATCTCTCTCTTTATTTCCTGCATTGAGAAGGGAACAAAAGACAAAACTTATTATAAACATGTAGAGTTAAGCAAAACAAATGGCCATGTTAAGTATGTTTAAAAACAAAAAACAACTCATAAGCCTCAATGTGTACTTTGAATCCATCACCTCTCTATGACTGGGTGGGTAGAATGTTTCATGAGAGCTCTGGAACTGTCACTGATCATTGTGTTAAGCCTTTCAAAGTTGTTTGTCTTTGCCATTGTTATTTTTATAAATTGTTCTGCTCACTCCTGATTTTATTCACTTCCCATCAGCTCATATCAGTCTTCCCAGGTTTTTCTGAAATCATTTCTTTCGTCATTTCTTACAACCCAATTTATTCAGGTGTAGGAAAAGAGAATTAAGAAGGAAAGGTCAGATGGGACAAACAAAAGAGACTGTCCAGAAAGAAATAGTCTATTATGTCGGTGCTGCCAAGAGATGAAGAATTAAGAGTTGAGAAAAGGCCATTAGATTGAGCAGTTAAGAGATAACTGATAACTTTGGAGAATGAATAATATTCCATCATATTCATATACCATCGTTTGTTCAGCCATTCTCCAATTGATGGGAACTCCCCACTCAATTTCCAATTCTTTGCTAACACAAAAGCAGGTGCTATGAATAATTTGTATCTATGAAGCCTTTTTCTTTTTGTTTTATTTTCCTGGACAAACAGAGTTCATACTTGAATCCAGAGGCAATAGGGAGCAGGGGAAACATTGAAGTTCATTGAGTAAGAGAATGATGATGAAGTTTGAAATGCTTTAGGAAAACACTTTGACTGTAATGTGAAAGACCTAAAGCAGTAAGAAATTAGAGGCTATTATTGTAATTGTCCAAAGTGAGAGGTGATAAAGGTCTGAGTAAGGGTAATGGATATGTAAATTTAGGGGAAGATTTATGAGAGATGCAAGATTTAACATCTGATTGAATATATAATGTGTGTGAGGACTTGAGAGTGACATTAGGTTGCCAGACTATAGGATGATAGTTCCCTTAACCATTATAATTATAAAAAACTTCCGAAGAGAAGAAGGGTTGAGTAGAAAATGATAAACCCTGTTTTGGACCTATGGGGACATCTACTCTGAAATGTCTAATACAATTGGTCAGAACTGGATTCAAGAGGGAAACTAGGGCTAGATATTGGGAACTGGGAATCATCTGTGTAGAGATGTTAATTGGACCCCTGAGAACTGATGAAATTATCCAAGGACTAAGAGAAGAAGACTTGGGACTTAAGTTTGAGAGACACTTTGAGAGACAACTTAGACTGGGAAGGAAGAGTGAGACAGGAGACAATCAAGAGAGATTATCTAGAAAAAGATCATCAACTATCTTAATGAAGGTAAAGTCAAGAAAAATGAAAATGGAGAAAAAAGACCATTAGGTTTTACAATTAAGAGATCACTGTGACTTTGAACAATGAAGCTTCAGTTCTGTGGTGAGGGTCAAAGCTATATTGCAGAGAAGTTAGTGAAGGTTTAGTGGTAAAGGAGAAGCTTCAAATGCCTATGGCTTCTCAAAGGAATTTTAACTGAGAAGGGGAAAAGAGCTATATGAAGATATTGATAAGGTCTAGTGAAAAGTTTTGTTTATTTTTTGAAGGACACTTTAATGTGTTTACAGGCATCTAGGGATGTAGTAGAAAATTAGTATTAGAGAAAGTAGGGATGATGGGGAGTGGGAGTGGAAGTGGGGGAAGAAGATGGGAATGGGCAATGGGTGTATTACACCAAAGAATATAGAATCTTAAGTATGGGTAGGGTAGAAGGACAACTTCCTCTTCACAGACCAGAATGAGGGTGGATGATGATATTTACAGGATGTAAGATGAATAGGAGAGAAGAAGGGAAGGAATTCTTAGTAAATGGTCTCAGTTCTAGTTAGATTTTCTGGTGAAGTTTGTGGCTAAGTTCTTAGCTGAGAGAGTGGGGGAAGGGCTTGGCAAAGGAGACTTTCAGAAAGAAGAGAATCAATTAAAACAAGTCAGTAAAAGCATCTTTTTGTTCCAAGGAAGGCCCCACTAAAATTAGATAATAAAAATTTGTTGTAGATTCAATCACCAGTTTTTGTAACTTCTTTGAGTTTTGTTCCGCTACACAGGAGCAGTAGCCTAGGCAGATGGTAGAAATAATCCAGAGTGCAGCTATAATTTTGGTTCCATTTTAGGCTACAGATTAGTCATTTAGTTAAACTTTAGCCCCATTTTGCAGCAACACATGAGTAGGAGTTCAGGCAGATGGTGGAAGTAATTCAAGGAAGAGTTATAATCTTGACCCCATCATAGATAGACCACAGATAAGTTACTTAGCCTTATGAGACAAGTCTCATTTGCATGATTCGAGTAAACCATATTGTTCTAATAATAGAGATGAAAAATTTCTGAAAATTCTGAAGCCAAAATTAAAAAAAAACACCACACATTTTTTTCACTGCCATGGGGAATTTTTTCTAATGTGTCTTATTTTCTCAATTATTTCTCAGAAGTTTTTGCATCAGTTTTTAATTTTTAAGCTTTCTTGTAAACTTTTGAGGCATCAGGTTTGTTCACATTGAGACAAATTTCTCCTTTTGTGTGTGTATTTTAGAATGTCTTAATAGAAAGAATCTTGGATTTAGAGTCACAAGATCTGAGTTCAAATTTTAACTCTGATGCTAATCAACAGTGTGACCCTAATCAGTCAAGCCATTAAATTCCTCTAAGACTCAGTTTCTTTATCTGTGAAATGAAAGGGATTGGATAAAGATATCTGAGGTCCCTTTCAGTTCTAAATCCCATGTTCTTTGAATTGGATATACACTTAGAAGTGGTCTATTCTGATATCTATCATTTGGTAGATTTTTTTCTTAAAAAATCTGTAATTTCATGTATTGTGGAATATATAGGAATCTGAATGAACTAGGCAAGAAGAAAGAAAAACTGAAAACCATTTTAAAGACCTCAGAAAAGAGGTGCCACAGGTTCTAGATGGGTGCTCTGGGGAGAGATTCAGAGATGAGCAATGTTGGTTTGGTTCATATCCCAGAGGCATAGCAGGATTTCACTTCCCATTTCTTTTTTTTTTTTTTTTAGCATTTATATAGTACTTTAATGTTTACAAAATAAATGCTTTGCAAAAATTTTCTTTCTTTTTTTTTTTTTTTTTAAATAACTTTTTATTGATAGAACTCATGCCAGGGTAATTTTTTACAACATTATCCCTTGCATTCACTTCTGTTCCGATTTTTCCCCTCCTTCCCTCCACCCCTTCCCCCAGATAGCAAGCAATCCTTTACATGTTGAATAGGTTACAGTATATCCTGGATACAATATACATGTGCAGAACTGCACAGTTTTCTTGTTGCACAGGGAGAATTGAATTCAGAAGGTATAAATAATTCGGGAAGAAATTACTTCCCATTTCTAACACCATCTGAAGCTTTTACAAGAATGAGGCAGGAATCCCAGATCAAAAGTGATCTTGAGGTTCTTTCACTGAACCAGTAGGGGATCCCAGATGACTGATAGGGGTTGAGCCCAGCAGCAGTGTACTATGACTCAGCCCCAAACCATGTTGAGGGAGTTGCAAAACTCCAGTCACAGAGCATCAATCTTGCCTTTTTCTCTGGATCAGACCATTTTAATACCACTGAACATTTACTAGCTCCCACTCATAGAATGGAATCTCAGAGTAATACAAAATTCAGTACCCAAAGAAAGCAGCAACAGTGATCAGTCTCCAGATCTTCCTTCAAGAAATGTGCTGTGTTTAGAGTAAATCTCAAATCCAAAGTCAGGAAGTAAATTGGAAGAATGAGCATAGAAAAAGAAATCTATTATGAAAAAGCTATTATTGTGGCTGTGATTCTAGAGATTATAAACTCAAAGAAAAGAATGATTTCACAACCTCTACCAACAAATTCTCAAAGTAGAACACAGTTCTGGCACAGATTTAGCTAGCATTCCTAGAAGAGATGATGCAAGAGCTTGTTTTTTTTTTTTTAAGTTAAAATGTTTTTTTATCAATGTAAGAGCACTAAAGGAAAAATTGGAAAAGAAGTGAGAGCTATGAAAGAGAGAATTGGAAAGGAAATTAACATATGGCACATGGGGTATAAAACTTGTCCCAGCAGCAAACTCTTTAGAAATTAGTATGATGCAAATAAAAGTTAACAACTCCATGAAATAATAAGAACTACAAGATTTTTTAAATAGGTGAGGGGGTGTGAATAGAAGAAAATGGAAAATATTTCATCAGCAAAAATTACTGATCTAGAAAACAGATTGAGAATTTAAAAATCATTTGACTACTTGAATGTTATAGCCTATAAAGAGCTTAGACATCCTATTTCAAGAAATCTTTAAAGAAAATTCTCCAGGGCCAGCTAGATGGAGAAGTAGATAGAGTACCAGTCCTGAAGTCAGGAGGACCTGAGTTCAAATCCAGCTTCAGACACTTAATGCTTCCTAGCTGTGTGTATCAAGCATTAATAAAGAAAGAATTCAAATATTAAGGAGCAACAGTGAGAATTACACACGATTAAAAATAGCCATCTCTATAAAAGGAGTGGAGAGCTTACAATATGGTTTCAGAAGGCAAAAGATATAAATCTTAAAGCAAGAAAAACTTATCCAGCAAAACTGAGTATGGTGTTACTAAGAAGTTGGAAGCGGGTAAAAGGGGTGGAGAGAAAATGAACTTTTAATGAAATAAAGAGCTTCCAAGCATTCCTAATTAAAATATTAGAGCTGCAAATTTGAAATTTCAAACCCAGGAGTTGAGAGAAACATAAAAAGATAAGCATAAATAAACAATCACAAGGGACTAAGCAAGGATAAACTACTTATATTTATATGTATGTATGAATGTATGTGTATGTGATACACATATACATATATATCATCTCTGATACATGTCTCACTATTGAATCCTTTATTTATCTGAAGTCCATCTAGGGAATATAATTAGATAAGTCATTATATCTTGATGTCTCAATAAAGAATGGAAAGGGAAAAAGAAATGGAAAGATTAAAAAAATTATCTCAGAATACAATCGATACAAAAAAAAGAAGGTGGGGGGAACAGCTTACACTTGAACCTCATTCTCATCTCAGCTGGTCAGAAATAAAAAAGTATACACACAAACATACATACAGTTGGGTACAGAAATATATTTCATTTCAACAGAGAAATAGGAGGAAAAGTTGAAAAGAGGTGATTAGGGAGAGAAGGAACATTAAAGGAAAGATTGGTCCTAAGCAAAATAAACTCTAAGGATGTACAAATATAGGTGTCAAAGAATGGGAATCTGAGGGGATGCCCATAATTAAGGAATGGTTGAACAAATTCCAGTATATAAATGTGATAGTATAAGATCAACACAGGGAAGAAAATGATTTCAGAACATTTTGGAAAGACTTGTATAAACTGATGCAGAGTGAAGTAAACACAACCAGGAGAACATTTTATCCAATGGCAATATGATAAAGACAAAGTACATTGAAAGAATTACTGATTCTAATCAGTATAATGACCAACCAAAATTCCTGAGAACTAGTGATAGTACATGCTTCCTGTCTTATGACAGAGAGTTGTAGGATTTGAAATACAGAATAGCATATATACATGCATACCTGTGTGTATATATGTATGTTTGTAGATATGGCCAATGAAGAAATTTGGTTTTGGGGTTTTTTTGGATGTGTGAACATACTTATAACAGTCTTGTTTTGTTTGTTAACAATTGGGGGGGTGAGGATGGAGGGGGTAGAAAAGACAGAAAAATGAAATTTTTGCTGATTGAAAAAAAATAGGATAATTTTTCAAAAAGTGCCTCCAAGAATTATATCCTAATTATACTACATCTTTTAAAATCCAACAATAGTGGGAGCATAAGTTATCCTTGATTTTTGGTCATATGAATTCAGTTCTTCCTATTTATTTGTAAAGTTTTTTTTTTTGTTTTGTTTTGGGTCCTTTTGCACATAAGTGATGCTTCACAAGTACAGTTTCTGAATCAGATCTAAGAAATCTTCAGGGAGTAAACACAGCTGACCTTGAAGAAATTATTAAAGATAATTTGTATAAAGATGTAGAAGAACACTGGAGTTGGAGTTGAGGATTAGGTTTGAATTTTGGCTACAAGACCATAAACCAAAACCATGATCCTTCTAAGCCTTAGTTTCTTCCTCTGCAAAAACAAAAACAAAAAAGAGAATATTTGTACTTGCTATTTCAGAAAGCATGGTGAAGACACTTCTTGCTAAGATTCTCCATGAATGTGAACTGTTGTTATTCCTTTAAGATCAACGGTATTTCTGGAAGTGCTTGATTTTTATTAAGCCCCCAGAAGACATTATCTCTCTAATTAAAGGGTTTGAATTTTTTTTCTCTTCCTCACTCTTTTTTTTGACGACGACAGGAATGAGTACTTTTCCTATTTTATGACTTAGGATCTTAGAATTTGAAGGTGAAAGGGGCTTTAGAGATGACTTAATTTCATTCCTTTATTTATTAGGAAACTGAGACTTGGAGATAGGAAAATATTTGTTTAAGATCACACAGGTAATAGGTAAGCAGAACTGATATATGAACTCGGATTCTTTGATTCAAAATTCAACCTTTTTGGATCATTTCTTCAATTTTTCTTCTGTTGGCTCTGCTGTACATCTTTTGGAGGAGACTTAGCTCTATTCATTTGGGGGGAGGGACAGGTTTAAACTTCTGAAGCTAAGGAAAAAGCCCTAAGATTTATTATCCTTCCTTCCCATTCCTCTGTCAATTACTCCATTCCTCAAATATCCCCTGTCAATTGTTTGCCAGTCATAAACACATTCTCTCATTCTCTCTCTCTCTCTCTCTCTCTCTCTCTCTCTCTCTCTCACTTTACAAAGACAAGCCTTGCTATTTTTTTAATATAGGCATACCTCACATAATTCTGTCTCCCACACCTGCACTGTTAGTCAAAGTCATTAATACAATATTATCAAATCCCAGCATAACCTGATGAAATCTGTAATCTTTTGTCAATTGATTGCTAAAGACTCAAGTTGGATATTTGATGATGAATATAGTCATTTCACTGTCACACCTTTAATAATAGTAATGATTTATTTCCTCATCTGTAAAATGATCCAGAGAAGGAAATGGCAAACCACTCCAGTATTTTTGCCAAGAAAACCCCAAATAGGGTCACAAAGAGTTGGACATGATTGAAACATCTCAACAACAACAAAGTGGGTCTGTAAATTTTACAAATCATTTCCTTCATGATCCTGTGAAGGAAGAAGTATGTGTGTCATCACTTTGATTTTATTGATAAGGAAATTGAAGCCTTAAGAGTTCAGAATGACTTCATGAGGGTCGTACAATCTGTTAGTGGATATTCTGGGATTTAAAGCTCACTGTGAGGTCTGTGTTCTTTCTACTACATATTGTTGCCATTTTTCCTGTAAGACTCATTGTTCCCTGTCAAATTATTTTCCACAACATCATTTTTGGGGGGAAAGGGAGTCTTAACAATGTTGGGAGGGGTATCCCTGTCTGGTTCTTTGGAAACAGTTCACAGCCCTGAACTGTTCTTAATTTGTAAAGGTCAGATCCCATAGTGATTTGGGACACTGAATCACATCATTTTCTTTTGGAACTTTAGGTCCCCTGGGACCTAAACAATGGAGAAGACCATGGTACAGCTGAAATTAGATTTGGAGTCAGAGGTCCCAGATTTGGATCCCAACTTCATTTATTTATCCAGCTAGCATTACTTAGTGTTTACTATATGCTAGGGACCTCCAGATGCTGTGCATACAAAAAAATAATAACAATAAAAAGTAATTCTTATCTTTAAGGAGGGATATGCAATTAAGCAGAGATGGGTGACACAATCATAGGAATGTAAATCCAAAATATATATACACAAAGTAATTTGGGTTGGGTGAGGATATGGTCGGGGCTGCAGAGGGAGCCATGATGGAGCCCATGTTGTTGGTTGAGTTAAGCCAAACCTTGGAAGACAAATAAGACCCGAGGAGGAAAAGTAGATTCTAGGCATGAAGTAGAAGGGAATACCTATACAAAGGTAGAAATGGGAACTGGAATTGTATCCAAGAAACAACAAGTCAGTTTATTTGGAACAGAGTATATACCCTGAAATGACGCATAGTAAGCCATAAGTATAATAAAGAAAGATAAGCTGGAGCCAGATCTTGAGTGATGATAAATGTCAAATTGAGAAGTTTTGTATTTTTTCCTAGAGACAAGAGGAGCCACTGAAAAATCTTGAGCAAGGGAGTAATATTGTCAGACTTTGGCCTTAGGAATATCCATGTGGCACTTGTATGAGGACATTTTGGAAAAGAGAGATACTGGAAGCCAGGAGAGCAACCAGAAGCTACTGTAATAGTTCTGCTATTTGCTAAGTTTTGCTATTTGGGGGGAGGTCATTTGACTTCCCTGACGTAAATCAATCTTTTCTAAAATGAGAGTGTTGGACTTGATGATTTCTAAAGTTAAATGGTCTTAATCCTGCGATCCTAAGCCATGACCTATGGACTATTTGCCTCTCCCCAAAAGGATTTCTATGGATTGATTTGCTAGCAGACCACATCCCCCTTTGGCATGTATGACAAATAAGCCTGACTCACTGCGATTGGATTTTGTGGTATTCAGCTGTAATGCTACTACTAATTTATCTGCAAATGGCAGCCTCAAGAGGAAACTGCAGCTTGTGGAATATGGCACCAAGACAGGAGTGAGAGGTTCAGTGTATGTCTTTCTTCAGTGAATCCATTGGTTCTACAGATGTTGAGATTATCAAGATGGGACATAACTTTTTGGATCACTTTCACATAGTCATAAACCTTTAGAGATGGAAGAGAAGTTAGGTACAATGATTTTCCTGTATTTACTGAACATAATCTTGGCTTTCTCTGTGTATACTCATCCATCTTTTAGGTTGAAGCTCACGTTGTCAGGTTACTGGAAGGAATCCTCGGGTCTCTATATAGTCTCTTTTATAAATAAGACTTTATCTAGTTCTGAAATTGAGGCCCAGAGGGATGAAATAACTTGCTTATGCTCATGTAGCAAGTAAAGTAGAAAATCTTAGAACAGATCCTCGCATCAATAATAGAATTTAGAACTATAAAGGACTTATTATCATTAGGTCATAAAATTTGAAGCTGGACAGACCCTTAGAGAACTTGTAGTTCAATCTTTTTCTTCTTTAGATGAAGAGTCTTAGATCCAGAGAAGACAAATAGTCTCCTAAAATCATACAGCCAGTAAGGGGAAAGTGGCTTGTACTAGTTTTCTAATATTCTTCATGACATTGAAATTATATAAATTTGTATTTCTACTTTTGAAGTGGATTTGACTTTAACTGATCACAGTGGTTCCTGGCGACCTAACTCCCTTGGTAGTCTATACATATCAGCTTAGTAGAGTCAACTGAGCCCATGGCAAGGGACCATAGTTTTAAACAATATTCTGCCACTAGCTTCCTATGTGACTGGGGGCAAGACATTTCCTGCCTTTGGATCTCAGTTTCCATCTGTGAAAATAAGATCATGGCCCCACTCCATAAAGGCTGAATTACCAGCTGTTGTTAAAACACACTACCCTTACCTCCTAACAGAGGCACGATGGACTTGGGGTTCAGAATGTGACATTCTTTCATGGATAGGGGAAATATCTGTCTTGGGTGGGGGGGAGGGGTTGGTTTTGTTTTGTTTTAACTTGGCTATGCTTATTTATTATAAGGTTTGAATTTGTCATTTTTTTTTTTAATTGGAGGAGATGTGATTTGAGGGGGAGGAGGAGCTTTCCATAATGTCAAGAAAATGAGTCATTGAAGTTGTTTGTTTGGGGTTTTTTTTAATGTACAGAAAAGTGTAGAAGTTCAGAGACAAACAGGACAGCTTAATAAATACAAGTTGCCTGACATGTTGAATTTATTATTGTTAGTAGAGAACAAAAAAATTCCTTAACTGAAATATTTTAGGGAGGAATTATTAACAAAGGGGAGACCTAAAATAGGTGGCTTGCTCCCCTAAACCTCTAAAAATTGCACATTATATAGGATTCAAATAAAGGAGCAAAGAATAGAAATAGTAACTGATTGGTTAATACATAGTAAGTTTTCCAAATAATGTACCTAGATTAATTAAGCTTCACATAGATTAATTAAAACATACCCAGGAAATCAGAAATTCACTAGTACTTCTAAATATCAATCTTTGCATCTCCTGAAGTTTTCTGGGGTTGACATGAGCCAATGTTTAACTTAGAACATTATAATGTTCTGGTTTCTAAGCTATATATATATATATATATATATCTGTTTTCTTGTCATACAGGGCTAGGTTTAAACAATACCATAAGGTTTTTCCACAGTTCCTTCCCTTTTGGGCTTTAAGCCCAACATTCTTTTTCTAGAGGAAGCACAATTGCAAAAGCAAATAACTAGGTTAAGGTTTAAAATAATCCAAGTCAAGGGAGGCATCTTCTTCACTCCTCACTTTGTCAAAAGTTTGATAGAATTCCTTTAAGGAATGACAGACATCAGAGTTCTGGCAATCCATAATCAGAGGAATCAAACTGGGAAAGTATCAGGGGATCCAAGTCAGGGGAACTTAGATAGACACTAGAAAACAACTGCACTACACAATACAGGGAGATTTTCCCAGACATTTAAGAACACATGGAGTCACAAGTGTCACAACAAGCTTTTTTTTCAAGACAAATTTATAATTACATGCTTCCTTCGATGTCATAAAAGTTGAACAAACTTACTTAAGACAACTCTGTAGGTAAACTAAGTCAGATTGCAAATTAAACTATATTTTATCAACTTATGTCATCTTGAGTCTTAACTGTCTGTATAGATATGTAAGTAATCTGATACTTGGAAACATTTTCTCTCAGAAATCTTCAAATTGACTTCATTCTCAAAGCCTTTGTGGAAGAATGTTCTTAAGTTTTGTTTTCACATAGTGATATTAAGTTCAAACTTTATGGAGATAACCTTATATTTATCCTTTTGTCATTGTCCTTGGTAGCTACATTTGAAAGCCAATCATATCTATGTGTCTATATTCTAGTTCTTAGAGAAAACATCTAATCTTGTTGCTTTTTCTTGGAGTAGTTTACTACTCCATTAAAATTTAAAATTTACATTTTTATCATATCACATCTTCTACTTGTCTTATTCTCCCTTTGAAGGTATATTATCCTTAAATTATCCAGAAAGAATGAGGAACTTTATTGACTAGATTTTTCACATGAATATATAATTATTAGTGGCCACAATTACAGAATAGGAAAAAATAACTTAAGTTTTTTTTCATATTTACATTCTTACTATAGTAATTCTGAGATGTTTAGATTTACAACAAGATTCATCAAACAGAAAAACTTTTATAGTTTATTTGTGCGTTTGCGTACAGTCCTCTTTTTCTATACAATTTTGTATATAGAAATGTTCTCTTTTATTGGTGTTCATTAAATTCAGGATGAATAAAATGAAGAAGTTGAACTAGATGGTTTCTTTTGCTTCTTTTAACTAAACTGTTCTATATTCTGAAGATGTTCCCAGTTATATTTTTTTCTGTGACCTATATTTTAAAATAAGAGACAGGTTCATAAAGAGTTCAAAGTCACAGAATCTTGAGTTGGAAGGTACTTTTCAAGGCTGCTTGTCCAACCTATAGTTGAACCAGAAACTCTTCTATAATGTCACCAGCAAATGATCATCTAGCCTCGATCTGCATATTTCCATGGAAGTAAAGCACTAAACTCTAAAACCATCTTTGGATTGGAAAGTGTTTATCTATATTAAGACTAAATATATTTCTCCATGGTATCTACTCATTGCTCTCAGTTCTGCTCTCTGCAAAGCAAATTTTAATACCTCTTTCATGAGACAGTCCTGAAATACAAAAGTCATGTCTTTCCTTCCTGCTTCTCAATTTTTTTCTTCTCTTAAGTTAAAAATCTCTAGTTCCTTCTTTTGACATTCATATGAACTGAACTTGGGACCCTTCACCATCCTGATCATCATTCACTAGGAATTCTTTTAAGATTTTCAGTGTCTTCCCTAAAGTGGAACCCAAAATGGAACACAGCATTCCAGATGTGTTCTGACAAGGTAGAGCAAAACTAATGACTTTCTTCTGGGCATTGTGCATGCCTTCATGTAGCCCAAAATTACATTAGTTTTCATCTATTGCCATATCATAATTTGACTCAGTTTTAAGACCCCCAGATCTTTTTTTTTTTTTTTTTTGGTTACAAATCTTGTTTTTGTTGATGATTATTTTTTTTTAATCACGTCAACATAGAAAATAAGAGGAAAATCTTTTACTTTAAGCCCCTAGATTTAAGAACAACATATAGGATGTCTCCTTCTAGATATGAATAAATAAATTCTTTGCTCATATTCTTTCTTTTTTCTTAAAAATACAGTTTTAGTGTATTCAGTTCTGAAATTGCTGATTTCTGCATCACTTCATACACATTTTGATGTATTTCCCCATGTACTTGATATTTTTCATTTTAACAGCAGCATGATATTCTGCTAAATTAATGTTATATAATTCATTTAGCTCAGAAGCTATATAGAGTTGTGAGTAGAGAGCAAGCCTCAGCCAGGAAGACCTATATACAGATTCTTCTTTTGAAACGTATTATGTAACATGGTCAAATCTTCTTATTCTCTCAGTCCGTCTTAAGGAACTTTCTAAATCTCTAAATTGTTGAGCAGTTGTTAGTCATGAATAGTGATAGGTTCTTTACCAGAACAATCATAGGTCTAGTTCCCAACCTTACTTCCCCACCCCTACCTCATCCCACCCCCACACAAATCTAGCCATTCTCCAATTGTTGTATTATGTACATTGTGTGTTTTTGATAATATAAATAAAACATCTCTGAATAGTTTCATATAGATAATTACTTTTTTCCTTATGAATTTTTAAGACATTAAATCCCAATAATGGATTTCCTGGTTTAAAGGTATGATACATTTTTCGACTTATTATGTTGCTTTCTGAAATATTTGCTTCAGTCTACAAACCAACCAACAGTGAATGAATGTTTCCCTACATTATCAATCATAAAAGTCTGTTTCAAAGCTCAAAGAGATTATGTAGGTAATTCATTTTGCATATTTAACAAAATTTTACATATCCATTATCAATATTAACAAGTAAGAATGGTGGGGATGAATTTCCCTTTTTAAGTCTCCTTAATTGGCTTCCTTTGATATTTGTTTTTTATTGTATATAAGGTTAGATTGTAGTTTCAAATACAGGGTGTCCCAAGTTTTATTTTGGTTTTGAGCTTTAACAGCTTAAAGCTTTTTTAGTGTCTTCAAGTTGCACAAAGATGTTTGAGATACCTTTTATCTATCCTTTGTATCATATTGAAAAAGTCCTTCTAATCTTATATTTCCAGATGTTTACAACATAAATGATTGGAATATTTTATCAAGGGCTTTATCTGAATCTAAGGACATGGTCAGATACTCTTAAATTTTCCCCTTATTGACAATATTATTTCTCCAGATACTTTTTTAATGTTATGATGGATTCATCTTTAAATGAATGGTTGTATTTTATTGGCAAATTTTGTAGTCTTCTTTCTTAACTTTGTGTGTGTTTAGTTGAGATATTCACAACTGACTCTCTGGTTATTCTACCTCCATAATCTATATAATTCTGAAATTCTTCTTTTACTTGCTTTTCATCTTTCTTGTTGCTTCACCTTTAGGGCTTACATTCTCTAACCCACTAAAAGCTATTGTCATTCTACCCTTCCTGGCTTTTCTGAGCCACTACCCCTGTTCTGGCCTCACTTTGCTCCTTTCAAAATCTCAATCTTTTAGTTAACCAGTTAAACATTACATTGCCCAATGACTCTTTAATCTCTTTCCACTTTGTCCTGATGTCCATTATCTCACCTTGTGTTTCATGATCTGTCTTCTCCACCCATGCTGGGCAAATGCTACCGAAGGCTGGCCCATGGCAATGCTGACTAATTCCACTACAGATTTATGTGATCAAACCTTACTGGGTCATCACTTCCATATGCCAACTATTTTACTCTATCTCCATGAAAATATTACATTTCTCATGCTCAAATATCTGTACCATTGCTGCCCATTTCTGTCTTGATTGCTTCTTCTCAGCAGATCTCACTTTCTTCTTAAATCGAAAAAATTGAAGCCATCTCTTGTGAGCCCCTTCCTCACTCATTAAATCACCCCAGCATCATCTCCTATCACCCATTCCCTAATACTGATGTGTATCCCTGTGTTCCATTCTGGTCTCTTTCCTCTCTCTGTGTCCTCTCCCTTAGTGATTTTAGGGATCCCATGGATTCAATTATCACATATCACTTCTATGTCTCCTGTGTGAGATCCTTCTAAAAATAGGTCTCATAGGTTTATGTACTAGGTCCTCTTTTATCTATACATACTACTTCATTTGATGATCTCATCTACTCCAATGTATTTAATTACCATCTGCATGTTAATTTTTTCCAGATTTACCTTTTTGACCTTAATCCTTTGCTGACATCTAGTCTCACATTTCCCATTGTCTTTCAGAGTTCACGAACTGGATTTCTAGTAGACATTTTAAACTCTACATATCTGAGAATGATTTCATTATTTTTCTTCCTAAACCAGAGATGGGGAACCTTTTTTCTGCCAAGGGTCATTTAGATATTTATCACATCATCTGTGATACAAATACAGATGATACAAAATTATCAGCTTATACAGTGGGAGGTTGCTATACCTAGCTTTCAGCTCCTTATCTTCTGAAGATGTCTTGACAAATGATTTCTTTGGCTTTATATGGCCCTTGAGCTGGACATTCCCCATCCCTCTTTAGGCCCTCCCACTCCTTTCTTCCCTATTTACTCTAGTGGGCAAACCATCCTTCTAGTATTTCAAGTTCATGACCTAGAAGTCATCCTGGATGCCTCACCCTCTTTCACCCCTTTCCCCATTACCAAGGCCCATGAATTTCCTTTTTGCAACTTCTCTAGAACATGCCTTTTCTCCCCTAACATTCCTCAATGCCCCTATAAGCCTTCTTAAGCTCATGCCTACATTGTTGTCATACTCTGATAGGAAACCTGCTATCTCTGGGCAAGGTAATGTTTTCCTTGCTCTGCTCACACCACTGAGCTTGTGGACTTCCTTTTAAATCCCAATTAAAATTTATGCCTCCCCTACTTTTCTCCTCATTTTATTGTTTTCTCTTTTTAAATTATTTCCCATTTATTCTGTATGGGAACTTCTTTTGCATATATTTGTTTGCATTTTGTCTCCCCCATTATATTGTAAGCTCTTTAAGGACAAAGTTTCTTTTGCCTCTTTTTGTATACCAAGCTCTTAGAACAATGCTTGGCACATAGTAGGTGCTTGATAAATGTTTATTGAATTTATGCAGATGCCTACCAAATCTATAATTCAGACCTCAACACTCTCCCAGATTTGTGCTCTGAGTCACTAAATATCTATTTAACATCTCCATTTCAATCACATAGGCATCTGAAACTCACCATTTTGAAAACAGAAATTATCTTTTCTCCTAAATCCATCCTTTCTAGCTTCCTTATTTCTATTAAAGGGCCTATCATACTTCTTTGTGGTAATCGGAGTCCACAACCTTGACTGTTCACCTTCAGTCATTCCTATAGCCAATCCGTTATCAAGTTTTGTTTATTCTACATCCTCTTACATCAGTCTCCTTATCTTTACTAATGTCATAAACCCTAGTCCAAACTCTAATCACTTCTCACCTATACTATTGAATTTGTCTTCTAATTGGTTTGCCTACATCTAGTCTTGCATTTCTACAATCCAATATCTGGGTATGAAACTGATATTCCTAAATGGAGATGTAACCAGATCAGTCCTTTGATCAGAAAGCTTTGTCAATTCCCTGATGCCTTGGTTATACAAAATGTGAATGTGTGGGATCCTCTCTTTGGCATTTAAAGTTCTTTATAATCTGACTCCAGTTTATTCTCCAGGCTGATGATATTACTTCCCCTCATAGGCTCAATGCTTCAACCAAAGTAGCCTGTTTATTATTCCCAAACATATTCTCTATCTTTTGTGCCTTTTATTCTAGTGATTCTGCAAATCTGCATTTCTCTCCCTCTTCACTTCTAATTCTTGAGATTGGTAATTTAACTCAAACTGCAGCCCAAATGTTACCGCTTCTTAATACTTTTAACATTTTTTAACTGCACTTGCTTATCTCAAACGTTATATCCCCAATGTAATATTCATGAGTAAGGGCAGCAACTGTCTTTTGTATTTTTATACTCAGTACCTGGAACATAGTAAATACTTAATAAATACTTATTGACTAATTAATTGAAAACAAATTTCCTATATTAAGAATATATAAATGGAATTGTACACAATGCATGGCAGCTACAAATAAAGCCTGAGAAATCACTGAATTTTCCAAATGTTCAGAAAGCATATAGATCCAAATTATTGACCAACTTGAAAGATCATGACATAGCAACCTGAGGAAAACATCTGGGGAATAAAAACAGAAAAAATTAACAAGATGTTCTCCAGAACATGCTTAAATTCCAAAACTATTGTGATAAATGGGGGGAGAGGGCAGTGCCATAAGCCTAAAGAAGATGTAAAGATAACATTTGCCACAAGACAATAATTAAGATTGCAATCTATTAAAAAATTTTTCATGGATGCCTTTTGCTATCACTAATGTAGTTGATTTTTATTAATAAAATGAGTTTTATTAATTAATATTAATTTTTGAATATGCCTTTTTCCCTTTCTTGTCAATGAGTCTTTTTTTTTTTTAATAATAAAGATTTTTAAACACAACACTTAAGCAAAACAAACCAGACATTGTTCAACCTTCCACATATATACATAGTTTCCTTATCTTTACCAAGAAAGGTAGTGGTCAGACAGGTGCATTTCTACATTTCTCCTCTTAAGGCCAAGCATAGTCATTATTACACACTATTTCACAACATTCAATTACAATGATTGATCTTTCCATTTACTTGATTGCCACTCCTTTGTATCTTAGTTTCCTTGTTTGCTTACAAGATTCTACTGTCGTTTTGCTGAATTTCTCATATTTGCCTTAATTTGAATTTCTTTCTCAAAGAAAGTGGATTATAACTTTGTAATTATTCTACTTCTTTCCTGACCCTCTTTTTTTCCTGAAACATCCTTCTGAAACTTTAGCTTATAGTTCTCATGCTCTTTTTACCATGCTTGTTTAAATACTTACCTTTTTCTTAGGAAATTGTTAGTTCAATACTTCATTGGAATAGCTATGGCTCTTTGTGAACTTCTCAACATCTTTTTACTTATCAGCTATCTAAATTCTTTTTAGTTTTAATAGAAAAAATAATTCTAGATTCATATTCAAGATTTTTTTTTGTCAGCTTCTATGTCTTTGATTATTCCTTCTTGAAAAAGCAACTAATTACAGCAAAATTGCTGGATACAAAATAAACCCACATAAGTCATCAGCATTCTTATATATCACTAACAAAACCCAACAGTTAGAGTTACAAAAAGAAATTCCATTTAAAGTAACTACTGATTGTATAAAATATTTAGGAATCTATCTGCCAAGGGAAAATCAGAAACTTTATGAGCAAAACTACAAAACACTTTCCACACAAATTAAGTCTGATTTAACCAACTGGAAAAATATCAAATGCTCTTGGATTGGGCGAGCAAATATAATAAAGATGACAATACTACCTAAATCTATTTATTTAGCGCTATACCAATCAGACTCCCAAAAAACTACTTTGATGACCTAGAAAAAATAACAACAAAGTTCATATGGAAAAACAAAAGGTCAAGAATTTCAAGGGAATTAATAAAAAAAAAAAAATCAAATGAAGGTGGCCTAGCTGTACCAGATCTAAAATCATATTATAAAGCAGCAGTTACTAAAACCATCTGGTATTGGCTAAGAAATAGACTAGTTGATCAATGGAATAGGTTAGGTTCAAAGGACAAAACAGCCAATAATTTTAATAATATAGTGTTTGACAAATTCAAAGACCCCAGTTTTTGGGATAAGAATGCATTATTTGACAAAAATTGCTAGGAAAATTGGAAATCAGTATGGCAGAAACTAGGCATTGACCCATACTTAACACCATACACCAAGATAAGGTCAAAATGGGTTCATGACCTAGGCATAAAGAATGAGACTATAAATAAATTGGAAGAGCATAGGATAGTTTACCTATCAGATCTGTGGAAAAGGAAGGAGTTTATGACCAAAGAAGAACTAGAGATCACTATTGACCACAAAATAGAAAATTTTGATAATATCAAATTGAAAAGTTTTTGTACAAACAAAACAAATGCAAACAAGATTAGAAGGGAAACAATAAACTGGGAAAACATTTTTACAATCAAAAGTTCTGATAAAGGCCTCATTTCCAAAATATATAGAGAATTGACTCTAATTTATAAGAAATCAAACCATTCTCCAATTGATAAATGGTCAAAGGATCTGAACAGACAATTCTCAGATGAAGAAATTGAAACTATTTATATACATGAAAATATGCTCCAAATCATTATTAATCAGAGAAATGCAAATTAAGACAACTCTGAGATACCACTACACACCTGTCAGATTGGCTAGAGTGACAGGGAATGTTGGAGGGGATGTGGGAAAACAGGACACTGATACATTGTTGGTGGAATTGTGAATACATCCAGCCATTCTGGAGAGAGATTTGGAACTATGCTCAAAAAGTTATCAAACTGTGCATACCCTTTGATCCAGCAGTGCTACTACTGGGCCTATACCCCAAAGAAATACTAAAGAAGGGAAAGGGACCTGTATGTGCCAAAATGTTTGTGGCAGCCCTGTTTGTAGTGGCTAGAAGCTGGAAAATGAATGGATGCCCATCAATTGGAGAATGGCTGGGTAAATTGTGGTATAGGAATGTTATAGAATATTATTGTTCTGTAAGAAATGACCGGCAGGATGAATACAGAGATGACTGGCGAGACTTACATGAACTGATGCTGAGTGAAATGAGCAGAACCAGGAGATCATTATATATCTCAACAACGATACTGTTTGAGGATATATTCTGATGGAAGTGGATCTCTTCGATAAAGAGAGCTAATTCAGTTTCCATTGATCAAGGATGGACAGAAGCAGCTACACCCAAAGAAAGAACACTGGGAAATGAATATAAACTGCTTGCATGTTTGTTTTTCTTCCCGGGATACTTTCTGAATCCAATTCTCCCTGTGCAACAAGAAAACTGTTCAGTTCTGCACACATATATCCTATATTGTATCTAGGATATACTGTAACCTATTCAACATGTAAAGGACTGCTTGCCATCTGGGGGAGGGGGTGGAGGAAGGGAGGGGAAAAATCGGAACAGAGGTGAATGCAAGGGATAATGTTGTAAAAAATTACCCTGGCATGGATTCTGTCAATAAAAAGTTATTTAAAAAAAAAAAGAAAGAAAGAAAGAAAAAAGAAAAAGAAAAAGCAACTAATTAGATGTGTGTGTGTGTGTGTGTGTGTGTGTGTGTGTGTGTGTGTGAGAGAGAGAAAGAGAGAGAGAGAGAGATAATAAAGACACAAAAACAAAGTAAATGACCATTAATTGGGAAATCAATAGTAAATGGTGGTGTGTGAGTATAATGGAATATTATTGTATCATTATTGTATTGGTGGGTTTTTAGGATGCATATATATATTTTTAAGCTGTTTTGTTTTAGGGCTAGGGTATGAGAGATGATCCATCCATTTCCTTTGATCTTTTCATTCTGACATCTTGTATCCATTTCCAAAGTCCACATATCATTTTCAGATGAGCATGTCTGACTCCTCTTTTCTCAATTGGTACTTGTAATGTTGATTTTTTTTAAAATTAAATACAAGATTTTACATTTACCTTTATTAAATTTTATCACTGTCATCCAGTATTGTGACCCATTGAAGTCTTTTAGAGACCCGAATTTTGGCCCCTGGGTATGTTAATTTTCTAAATTTGATAAAGTTGCCAACATAGGCCTTTGCCTAAGTCTTAAGAGCTGTGCCAGGTGAAGGTAGATAAACATTCCTATTCTTTAAGCATTGACCTTTCATGTGGAGCAGAACAAGAACAATAGTTGAGGTGGGAGACTCAGGTAATAGACACCTGGTATATTGTTGTCCCCTGGTGATCAATAATGAATAAATGGATGAATGAAAGTATTTATTACATACTGGCTCTGTGCCTGGTTTAACACACTGGGGTTATTAAGATGTTGTTGCTATTATTGTTTGTTTTTTGTTCTCAAAAGAGCATCATGATATCAGGGAAGTCATGCCATTACATACAAGGGAATTGGATTTAAATGAGGGTGAGCTATACAAAGTCATCAGCCTCATTTTCTCCTTCAGAGCCATAGGGGTTCAGGACTACTGGAGATGGCCCTGGATGAAGTGGGAGACCTTGACCTTTTTAATAGGTCTTGGTTTTAAGTACAAAAGCAGACTGTGCTTTTCTTCTCCCCCTTCACCCACCCCAGGAGGAAAAATAAACATTCTAATGAGGAAAATCCTATTCTCTGGGAGTGGTAGAGGAAGAGTCTAAAAAGTTAGAAATGGTGTGTTGGGCCTAGGAAAAAGATTGACATAACCTGTTTGGGAACATTGGTAGAGTTGATTTAATGGTTCATGGCCCCCAAAATAACTGTAGCTCTGTCCTTAAAATTTAATTTTTTAGAGTTACTTTGTTACATTGTAAGATAGAGTATACATATATTCTTTCTATTTTAAAGATTAGGAAATTGAAGTTTTATAGAGAATGAAAAATGATTGGTTAATAGATTTAAATCTGGAGCTTAATGATCTTAGAAAAGCATGGATAGACTTGCACAAAATACTGAACAGTTAAATGATCAGAACCAAGAGGATATTGTATAAACTAATGTTATTTTAAGAACAACTTTGAGGGAGTAAGTCATTTTGACTCTTATAAATAACCAAATTAACTATAGCAGATCCTATAAAGGCAGACCATCTGCATCCAAAGAAAGAATTGATAAATAGAATGATTTTACACACACACACACACACACACACACACACACACACACACATATTTGTGTCTAAGGTAGCCATGGAGGATGGGGGAGAAAAGGAAAAAATTTACATAACTATCATATATTTAAAAGAAATAGCAAATTGTACATAATAGATTTGCAGTTTTATGTGTAATCATCTTTTTTTGTTCTACTGTGTTATAGAAATGTTTTTTTTAATTGAGTTCAGAATAAAATAAATATATATTTTCTAATCTGGAAAGGACCTTTGTCAATCTATAAACATTTGTCAAGTACCTACTATTGTGTGATAATGTACTAGGCATGGTGCAAACCTAGACTGTAGAAGCCATTGATTTCTTTTTTTTATTATTACAGCTTTTTATTTACAAGTTATATGCATAGGTAATTTTTCAGCATTGACAATTGCAAAACCTTTTGCTCCAACTTTTCCCCTCCTTCCCCCAACCCCTTCCCCCAGATGACAGGTTGACCAATACATGTTAAATGTTAAAGTATAAGTTAAATACAATATATGTATATATGTCCAGTTATTTTGCTGTACAAAAAGAATCAGACTTTGAAATAATCTACAATTAACCTGTGAAGGAAATCATAAATGCAGGCAGACAAAAATAGAGGGATTGAGAATTCTATGTAATGGTTCTTAAGCATCTCCCAGAGTTCTTTCACTGGGTTTTGCTGCTAAGCCATTGATTTCTACTTTCATTTTATCGTAAGAAAATTTGGGCTCAGGCTAGGTCTTGAAGCAAGGCAGCTTGCCTTAAAATGCTGCTTTCTTTCTGCTACTTAGAATTCCAGATTTGCTCCTCATAAATTGTATGACTTTGAGGAATTCACTTTTCTCTTTCTAGACCTCAGATTCTTCTATAAAGTGGGGAGTGGAAGGGGGGGAAGAAGGAGGTTAACCAGCTAAGGTACTCTTCCTCTCTTCTCTCTCCATGCCTCCCACCCTTAAATCCTATGCCTATGACTTGCTTGAAGTTACATGGTGAACAAGGAGTACAACTAGTGTAAGTAAACTGCAGATTTAAAAAAAAAAAAAAACACAGAAAATAGAATTTATGAATGAACATACTGAACTCAGAAAGACTATTCCAGGATAAACTATGTGAAAAATTATTGGTCCTCTGAACTGAGGTTTATATTAAATCATTGATTTTCTATTTTTAAGAAGTTATTTAGAATGTAGTACTGATGGTTAAGATCATCAGAATCTTAGCATTTCATATTGGAAAGTGTCTCAAAGGTCATCAAGTTCAATTTCCTAGTCATTATAAGGACCACTTCTGCAGCATCCTCTAGAAGTGGTCGTTCAGCCAACCCTTGAAAACCTCATTGATACTGAAGAATATCTACCACCAAAAGCAGCCTCTTCCCCTTTGAGAAATGTTTACTTGTTCAGTGGCTTTTTCTTAATGAATTTTAACTTGATAGTTGAAACCTGCCTCTTTAAGTTTTCTTTTCTTCAGCCTAAGTGTAATGATAAAAATCTGGGATGAGGAAAAGAGAAGCTGAGTCTTAAAGTTCCTAAGTTGTTCAATTTATTAGTTTGGGTTAGAAAATACCAAGAAATTGAATTCAAGACTTCTTAGTAATCAAGGATTCATGTAGCAATCAGACCAACTGTTTATGTCATTTACACAGTGATTATACAGACTTATTTTACTCCTGATTGGTTGGGGCTGCTTATATCAGTAGTTCCTCATTAGAGATGAGGAACCATTTGTGATGGGCAAATACCTTATCACCAGATTGACTTGTTTTCTCCCCCTGTTCAACAAAAGATCACAGATTAAAAATTTTGTGGTTGGATTTTAACTCACAGAAATAGGGAACTTTTATAGATTTTACTAATAAGACCTATTATAATCGAGTCCAAATTTGATACACAAACATTGATTCTGATTAGATATACTTAATTAGATACAATTCTCAATCAGTAATTAAATCATGGAATTTCAATTATATAATTTGACAATAGACACCTGAAATTACAAGTTTAAGGGATTTCAAAGTCACATAATGAGAGGACCAACAAATACATAATAGATTGCTTATTGATGCATAATAAATTTAAAATAATATGAAATAAAATAGGGAATCAATTTTCAATTTCACATTTCCTCCTTTGATTCTTTGAGACATGCCTCCAATGAATCTTATAATTCTTACAACTCTATAAACCATATTAATATGCTTAGGAATGATCAGTATTCACTGGAATTAAATAAGCAATTTGACTATAGAGAGCAACAGTCACATGGTTCAACATTTTATGCAAAGCCAGCCTAAAGAGGTTTGAGTATTTTTGGTACTGGTTGATGTTAGAAATAGCTCAGCAAAAGGTGTCACATCTCTTTATATCTTCTCCCTCTGCATGTTATGGTAGGATCAGGCCCTCATGATTCCTTCAATAGTGCTTTGAAGGTAAGCAGCCTATTCTACAGACTAAAGCCTTGTTACCTAAGACGAATGCATTGACAAAATCCATTCGGAGCTATCCTCTTCCATAAGTTAGCTTTTCAGAGACAGTAGTGCATAAGAAGATCAGGGTTGCTCATGTTCCTGGCCAGGTAGACCAAAATCCCACGACTTAACAACCTTTGGAAAATCTCATGGTAGACAAACATTCTATCACAAAACTGACTTATCTTTCTCCTTCCCCCACCTTCCACAATTAGCAAAACCTCACAAATTAAATTTTTATGATTGGATTTTATCTCAGAAGAATAAGAAAGTCAAGCTCTTATATTTTTACTTATGCAATTATGCAATTAACTCTGAATTTGATTCACAAATATTGATTCTGATTAGATATGCTGATTAAATAATAATTCTCAATCAATAATTAAGTTACTGAATTTCAATTATATAATTTCACAATAGGCAACTGAAGTCACAGGCTTAAGAGAGTGCAAATAATGAGGGGGGGCAACCAATACATAGTGGACTGACCATTAATACATAATAAATTGGAATTCTAAAACAATAACATGGGTTGTCAATTTTCAGTTTAATATAGGCATACACAATTTCTTTAATTGATTTTCATATGGCATAGTTTTTGATGCATTCTTTATCAACACAGTCATTCTTCTGGTCGCATTCCAGTTTGCCAGTGACAAACTATAACATGGAGACCAAAATACTTAAGATAACTAGATAGACTATTCATCCAAAGTCCATCCATGCTTTCAGTTGTGAGAGAAAATGGGAAGGAGAATACGGTTGACAGCTAGGTGGTACAGTCTGAATGTCACATCTTGTTTCAGACACTTATTAGCTGTGTGACTGTTGACAAGTCACAACCTTTGTCTACCTCAGTTTTCTGAAGTACAAAAGGGTTTAAACTAATAGCATCTCCTTCACAAATTGTTGAGAAGACTAAATAAAAGAGCATATGTATATGTGTATGTAATAATATATAAATGCTAGCTATTACTTTTATATGGTTCAGTACGACTCATCACTAAAACATATCATCATCATCTAAGAGGATACCTTGACTTTTTTCTGGTTTGTTTCATAGGTACCTTGATCGATATTTGGAGGAATTCATGACATCTGCTGAGAAGTACTTCATGGTTGGCCAGAGAGTCATATTTTATATCATGGTGGATGACTACTCTAAGATACCTTGGATAAAGCTGGGTCCCCTTCGTACATTCAAAGTATTTGAAATCAACAGAGAGAAGAGATGGCAGGATATTAGTATGATGCGCATGAAGATCATTGGGGAACACATTATAAATCACATCCAGTATGAAGTTGACTTTCTCTTCTGTATGGATGTGGATCAGATCTTCAAGGATGATTTTGGGGTAGAGACTCTGGGGGAGTCAGTAGCTCAACTACAGGCCTGGTGGTATAAGGCAGATCCCAGTGAGTTCACTTATGAGAGAAGGCCTGAGTCTGCAGCATACATCCCTTTTGGCCAGGGAGATTTCTACTACCATGCGGCCATTTTTGGTGGCACACCCCTCCGGGTTTTGAACCTCACCCAGGAATGCTTCAAAGGAATTCTACAGGACAAGGAAAATGACATTGAAGCTGAATGGCATGATGAAAGTCATCTCAACAAGTATTTCCTTCTCAATAAACCTACAAAAATCTTATCACCAGAATATTGCTGGGATTACCATATAGGCACCTCCTCAGACATTAGACTTGTCAAGATCGCTTGGCAGTCAAAAGAATATAATGTGGTTAGAAATAACTCCTGATATTTTTGATGGGATGGTATTTCTGGATTAGAGTGCCTAACATTCTGGCTAATTCCTCAAAGCAGTTGCACTTAAAAAAAAAAAAAAAAAGCAAAGCCAAAAATTTATTTTGAAAGTTATCACCTTACTCAAAAGCAAATTCGCCAAACTTCTTTCTTTATAATTTTCAACCTTCGGCATGGGTGATACTGGATAAAGAACGTGTCAAAGGAAATTAGATGTAAATACACACTGATTTTTTTTTTTAATCTACTGTGGGTAATGGGGAAATATTTTGACTTTAATAAAATAAGACTAAAAAGATTATATCATAAGTATTCAAGCCAGAAACACTTATTCCATAAGTGAAATTTTAATCACCCAAAGGTTGGTGAGGAAGATCTAAATCAGGGATTGGTTCCTTACAACTTTGTAATATATCCCTCTCTTCACCTAACCTGAAGAAGAATGATGACAACCTGCCCTGTGCCAATACTTTATAAAGACTATGGGATATGTATGACACAACCTAAGTTTACAATTCTTAGTTGACTATCAAGGGGTTTGTTGCCTGAGCCCATTTGAGGACTGTGGTTATTCCTGATGAAAAGTGATGTTTTTGTGTGCAGTTTGTAATAACATTAAGAGCCGCGACTATATGATCATGGGGAGTTTCGTAATGAGACCCAAGGTCTTTATCTCAGTGACTCTTCCAGGACTAGGTATTAAATATCTATCAGCAAGAGGCAGATGGACTCCTAAACAAGTATTAAACCATCTGCATGAACTGACAGGGCAGAAAATGTAAAATAATGTCTGGCAACTGGTCTGTGGCACTGCTACCTGAGATCCCTATGGTGCACTAAACATGGTAGAGATGTGAGATTGGTATTTAATGACCTGTGTTACAAGAGTGAGGAAGGTATCCTGGCTTCTGGCTCCCAGGAGACTCAACAAATTCACAGGGCTACCTAATGACTCTCTACCTGGCCAGTGTTTTCCTTCTCCATAGCATCATCTTGTTTTGTACTTGCTTTAGCTACAGTTTCCATCTGTGTTTTTTATACCCAAAGTGAGGACAAAAGGTTGGGAGAACATAAAGACAGAGAAAGGGCTAGTAGGGTACATAGCTATTCTGTAAGAAAAGGAAAAGAAGCTTTAAGTTCTTTACCTTGGGGTTTCTCTGAACAAAAGAAAGCAGATGTAAATGCTTTATTATTCATCTAGTGTCAACTTGTACTACTTCAAGAGACAGGACAATGAATGAGTAGTGATATCTGAGTGAGCAGCAAGAGTGGAAGAAGAAAAATACACCAAGTAAATGACTGTGGGTCCTCAAAAATGGAATTCCATAAGAATTATTATGAAAGCAAATTTAGATGGTAATGTTAGCCTTTCCAAAAACATCATTCTTACAAAAGACATTGGTATTCTCTGAAAGAAACTGTACATGTTCTTAGACCTCATTGATAATTGAGCCATTAGCTCACTAAGAAAGCAGGAGAAGGAATGTATGTTGATATTTATTTTCCTAGCTTTCTTTCTGTTCCAGCTAAAGTTATTTTCTGTGTCCTCAAGGGCCCATTTGTCATTGCAAAACTCATGTTAACTACCATCCAGAGGCTATTTTGACACAGTGTAATAGTAGTTAATGGGAACATTCTCCTGTTTCCTTTCCCTATCAAACACTTTCTTTGTAAAAAAAAAATAATAATAATAATAATAAAATTTTAAATGCCTGCAGGGAAAAGTAGGTCACTTGTCAATCCAAAGTCTTTTGATCTCTATAAATATAGTCAATCTATTTTAGACTAAATTTGGATAAAGGAGGGCTAAGATTTCCACCTGTCACTCAACATGGTGTATCCTTAAGTGTTTTGGTTCCAGGTTTAAGGAGCAACTTTAAGAGGAGTTGCTGATTAGCTCTCTTGCTTTTTTTTTTTCTTTAAAGGAAAGAGTCAGTCATTGGAATTCCAATTGGAACAAATTCAGTATATCTTTAATGATTGCTCTTAAGAGCTTTTAATATCATTTAAGATGTAAAACAAAATAAATTATTTTCTCAGAATATATTGGTGTGTTCATTGATATACCATAATTAATCACTTCATCATTTTTCACATAACTTTGTCTCCCACATTGCATTGCCTTCTATAACTTATCGTTCTGCAAAATATACCTTTCCCCTGGGATCTCTTCTTACAACTCATTGGAGCAGGTAAAAGGTGACATTTAAAGGTTCCTTCCATCTCCTCTGTTTAAGGAAAGAGTCCAGGCAATCCTCCCATCATTTCTTAGCTGCTTATCTGTCTTCATCATGTTCCAATGATGAGTGCCTTCCCTTTTCACCTTCCTTTTAGCTTCTCTTCTAATGTGTGGTCTTTATGTGAGTTCTTTGAGATCTGAGACTATCTTTTTGCCTTTCTTTGTATCACTGGGTACTTAGCACAGTATTTGGCACATAGTTGGTGGTTTTAATAAATGTTTATTGACTATATGCATGCATTTCTTTCCCAAGAAATTGAACAATAACAGTATTGGTAGTACTCTCAGAGGGTAAAATTGGCCATATTGAATCTGGGGTTTTTTCATTTTAGGACTCTGTAGGTTTGTATAATCATTTCTAAGTAGCATATAGAATTTAAAAAGATTCAGTGGTATTGAGTGAATAAATAATGAAAGACATAATTATTAAGCTCATACTATGTACAAGTTACAATTGGGGTAGAAATAGAAAAGGCAGAGACAGTCTTTTATCAAGGCACACTATGTAATTTCTACATGCTAATAGGAGAGACAACACATAGCTTTGAAGTCTATGTCAACTGGGAAGGTGGTATGATTCTTAGAGTGCAACAGACAGCATAATTTTTCATATAATTCCTGTAAAGATGACATTAGATAATACATATTCTCCTTTCCAGAATGAGTAGAGTGAATATCTTATAAGATAGTGCTTTTAAAAAAAAAAAAGAAAACTTTTATTGTCCTCTTTGTCTTTTATTTGAAAGCTAGATTTTCCATATCCACCATTTCCTTCTACCACACATAGTGTTTGACCAATAACTTTGTTATTTTATTTATTTAAAAATGTATTAGCATATTTTTTACTCATCATCTTCATTTCCCAATCTTTGTCTTCCAGCAAGCCATTCCTTATAATAAAAATAAGAAAGGAAAGAGAGGGAAGCAATTCAGCACAACTGATCATATCAAATGAGTCTAAATAAATACAGTATTCCATACCCATATACTCTTTTCTTTCTGTCTTTCTTTTTCTTCACTCCCTCCTTCCCTGCCTCCCTCTTTATTTCCCTTCTTTCTTTCCTTTTTTACTCTCTCCCTCCTTCCCTTCCCTTTCTTCCTTGCTTTCTTTCCTTCGTTCTTTCCTTTCTGCCTCCTCCTTTCATTTCTTCTATTCCTTTCTTTCATCCTTTCCACTTAATTTATTTATTATATATATTTTTTGGTTCTGCTTATTTTATTTCATATCAATCTCCACATGATTATTTTTAGTGTATTCCATCTCATTGTAATTATCCCCCAATTGATGGGCATCTAATGTGCTTCATGACAGAAAAGGGAACAGCCTCATGTTATAAGCATAGCTCAATTCCAAAATAAAGTTGTAAGTATGAAATAGACTGGGGAAATGAGCAAACTAAAATAAACTGACCATAGAAAGTTTGTATGAGGACAGAAAAGACCAAGAGACAAAATCAGAAAAAGATAATATCAAAACAACTACAAGCAAAACAATAGGGAAATTTTTGAATTGGATAGGTCAAAAATTCCTGAGATGTCTCAAAAAGGATTTAAAAAAAGGTAGAACAAAAATTGGGGGGGAGGGGGATGAGATTGATGCAAGGAAATTATGAAAAGTCAACATCTTGGCAAAGGCACAAAAACTCACAGAAGAGAATTCTTCAAAAGCAGAATTGACCAAATGGAAAGAGGTACAAAGATTCCCTGGGGGTGGGGGGTGGGGTGAGGAGGACATTCCTTAAAAATTAAAATTGGGCAAGTGGAAGTCAGTAACTCCATAAAACATTAAGAAAGTATTGAACAAAATCAAAATAATGGAAAAAATAGAAAAAATGGGAAATTTTTCATTGGAAAAACAGCTAATCTAGAAAATAGATCCAAGAGAGATATCCTAAGAATTATTTGATTTAAAAACAAAAATTCAGCCAATATCATTTAAAGAAAACTGCTCTCATCCTAGAACCCGAGTAAAGTAGAAATTGAAAGAATTTATCTATCACCTCCTGAAAGATACCCAAAATGAGAAATCCTAGAAATATTATAGTCAAATTCCAGAGCTCCCAGGTCAAGGACAAAATATTACAAGTAGCCACAGAGGGACAATTTAAATATTAATAGTATTACAGTCAGTATCAGACAAGATTTAGCAGCTTCCACATTAAAAGTTTACAAGGCTTGACATGAAATTCTGGGGGGGAAAGGGGCAAAGGAAAAAGGATTACAACCAAGAATCATCTACACAAAAAATCAAATAACTGTTCAGGGAGGAAATGGATATTTAGTGAAATAAAGGACTTTTAAACATTCCTAATGAAAAGGCCAGGACTGAATAGAAAATTTGATTTTCAAATATAGGATTCAAGAAAAGCATAAAAAGGAAAACATGAAAGAGGAAATCATAAGAGATTCAATAAGTTTAAACTTTTTTATATTCCCAAATGGAAATGATACTTGTAACTTGAAAACTTGGGCAATTATGAGTATATATAGACAGAGGGCAGGGATATGAATTGACTACAATGATTTCAAAAATATTAAGGCGTAAGAAAGAGGGATACAATGGGTGGGAGGGGGGAGAGAAGATAGAATGGGGGTAAATGATCTCATTAAAAAACCACAAAAGAGCTTATATATCAAAGAAAAAGATGAGGGTGGTGTGGGCAATGCTTGAACCTTACTGTCATCAGAATTAGTTTAAAGAAGAAATAACATAAAGTCCATTGGATATAGAAATCTATCATACCCAAGGCAGAAATAAGAGAAGGGGATAAGAGAAATGGCGTGACAGGGAACCTACTGATAAAAGAAGGCAGTGATCAGAACTAAAACAGACTTTTGAGAAGGGACACAGTAAAAAGAGAAAATGGCCAAATGGAAAAAGAAACTTATAATCAATTTCTCTAATGAATATTGATGCAATTTTTCTTTTTTTTTTTTTTTTTTTTTTTTTTTTTTTTTTTTTTTTTTTTTTTTTTTGCTGAGGCAATTGGGGTTAAATGATTTGCCCAGGGTCATACAGCTAGGAAGTGTTATATGTCTGAGGCCAGATTTGAACTCAGGTCCTCCTGACTTCAGGGATGCTGTTCTATCCACTGCACCACCTAGCTGCCCCAAAGCAATTTTTAAAATAAAATATTTGCAAGGAAATTAAATCAATATCTCACAAAGATCATACCCTATGACCAGGTGGGATTTATGCTAGGAATACAATGCTGATTTCATATTAGGAAAACTATATGCATTAATGTCTAAATAGATGTTTAAAAAAAAAAAGCTTTTTTGACCAAAAAAAATTCATTTCTTCTAAAAATACTTGGAAATATAGAGGTAAATAGTGTTTTCCATAAAATGATAAATAGTACATCAAAACCCATCAGTAAGCATTATCTATAATGGGGATAAACTGGAATCTTTCCCAATAAGCTCAGAATGAAGCTAGGATGTCCATTACCACGAGTTTTATTCAATATTGTATTAGAAATCCTAGCTATACCAGTAAGAGAAGAAAAAGAAATTGAAGAAATTAGTATAAGTAAGGAGGAAACAAAACTATCACTCTTTGAAGATGATATGATGGTATAACTAAAGAATTAACTAAATAACTTGTTGAAATAATTAGCAACTTCAGCAAAATTGCAGGACATAAAATAAACCCACATAAACCATAAGCATTTCTGTATATTTCCAACAAAGTTACTTTCTAGAGAAATTCCATTTAAACAACTTTAGACAATTTAAAATACATGGGGGTCTGTTTACTCACTGAGATAAACCCAGGAATTATATGAACACAATTATTAAGCACTTTTCACAGAAATAAAATCAGATCTAAAAAATTGGGGGAAATTAATTACTCTTAGATGAACCAAGCCAATATAACAAAAATGGCAATTTTACCTAAATTGATTTACATCTCATAAATTTTGGTATTTGATTTATAGTGCCTTACTAATGAAACTGCCAAAAAATTATTTTATAGAGCTAGAAAGAATAGTAACAAAATTCATCTGGTAGAATAAAAGGTCAAGAATATCAAGGGACTCAATGGAAAAAAAAAAAAAAAAAACTCTGTGAAAGAAGGTGGCCTAGCAATGCCAAATCACAAATTGCATTACAAACTGATAATTATCAAAACCAATTTTGACTATGAAATTGAATGGTGGATCAGTGGAATAGATTAGGTACATAATACACAGTAGCAAATATCTTGGCAATCTAGCATGTGAAAACAGAAAGATCCCAGCTATTGGTACCAAAATTCATTATTTGACAAAAATTTCTTGGAAAACTACTTTGGCAGAAACTAGGTACAAACTTACATGGTATACCAAGATAAGATCAAAATTGGTACGTGATTTAGAAATAAAGGTGATGGCATAAGCAAATTAAGGCAATATAAAAAATTTATATCAAATCTATGAATAAAGGAAAACTTTATGATCATACAAGTGATAGAAAACATAACAGGATATAAAACTGCTAAATTTGATTACCTTAAATTAAAAAGAATTTGCAGAAACAAAATCAACACTGTAAAAATTAGAAGAAAAGCAAGAAACTGGGAAACAAAATTTACAGGATGTTTTTCTGATAAAGACCTCATTTCTCAAACATATAGAAAATGAATGCAAATTCATAAGAATGAATCATTTCCCATTTGACAAATGTTCAAAGGATATGAACACATAATTTTCAGGAGAAATAAAATCTATCTATATTCATATGAAAAGATGTTTTAAATCACTAGTGATTAGAGAAATGCAAATTAAAACAACTATGAATTTTAAAAGAGATAATAACCTAAAAGGGGTATTAGCCTATAGAATAGAGTATTAGGGTTAAAAAACCCTTTAAGTATTATATAGTCATTCTCCATTTGTGAAATGTTAAAATCAGAGGGAGGTTAGACTAAGTTTGAAGACAAAATTAATAATGAAACATGAACTTGAACTCCGAGTTTCTAATTCCTATAGTAACATTTTTTCCATTCTGCCCCACCCTGAAAATTATATGAATAATCATAGAAAAATAGTTTTCAAAATAACCTCTGATTACATATTGTATATGCATCAGGCAATACAAATTTATTAAGTACCTACTATATGCCCAGTACTATGCTAAGTTCTGGTCATATAAAGATTTGACAGTCTTTGCTCTCAAAGAGCTTATAGTCTAAGTCAAGAGATGGCATACAAACTACTATGCATAAACAAGATATATATAGGATAAATTGGAGATTATCAGAGCAAGAGGACACTGTTATTAAGGAAAATTGGGGAAAGCTTTGTGTAGAAAGTGGGATTTTATCTGAGACTTGAAGGAAAAAAAATGATATCCAGGAGATGAAGAGAGGAGAATTCCATGAATAAAAGAAAACCAGTAAAAAATGATGGGAATTGGGAAAGAGATTCTTTTAATAGTTGATAAACTTTTATTAAGTCCTACTATAGGCTGACACTTGAGTAGAAGTAAAAGCCAGGGAATTTGTTATTTTGAGCTAAGACTGAGCAGTCCAAGACTAGTGTGGATTCAAGAGTACAGTATAAAAAAGACTAGTTCATTAAAATAAAACTAAACTAGCTAAATTGCAGAAGAGAGAAGAGTATATTTAGAACAGAAGTGATCACCTATGAAAGAAGTGAATATAGAAAAATTAGGCATCATGGTGAGAATTAGAATAGGGTTTGATATTGCAAGGTACAGGGAAAAGTGGAATAACAATATATGTTGAATTTCTGGGCAAAGGTATAGCCAATTCTGTATGTGGCTGAGATAGGATGAGGAGTATGCCATGAAAAATAAGCAAGGTAAGAATTTGGAGGTAAAGATGTTTGAGGGAGTATCAATATGCACATTGAAGTCTCCCAGCATGAGGGCAGGCATTGGAAAGCAGAGGAAAAATTGAGTCAAGTACTGAAAGCTTATTATCATCAGTTATTTGGTTCAGCCAAGAATTATACATATATACACATACATATATATACATGAAATCAGATGCTTTCCAAATATATGTACACACATATTCATATACATACATCTATATCTATCTATACATGTTAAGTAACAAATTATAGTGAGTAGAGCATTGAATTTGGAGTTAGGAGAGACTTGGGTTAGAATCTCAACTTCCACACTTAATAACTATATGATAACCCCAGTCACAGTTCTGTCATCAGCAAAATGGAGATAATTACACCTGGAGAACCTGCCTCAATGGTCATGTTGCTGTGGTGATCAAATGAGATAATATGTAAATTGTTTTCAATTTTAAATCTCTATATCACTGTCAGCTATTATCATCCCTACTTTAAAGAGCATGAAATTGAGGTTTTGAAAGGTTAAGAGGTATAACTTGCCCACATTTTGCTCTGGATTCACAATATATTGTTTAATCTCTTCTTCATCTCTTTTTTCCCCATCTTAGGAATGAAAATTGTTCTCCAAATAAAAAAAATTTAAAAATAACTTTTTTTTCTGCTTTGGTCTTTAGGAATTTACTTGTAGGTAACCTTTATATAATACTTACGAGCAAAAGTGTTGTTTTTCTTCTGGTGACTTCAAAATCTGGCTCAAACCTATTTTTCCAGACTGGTTTCACATTATTCCACTTTATGTAACTCTATGTTCTAGCCAAACTGCCCTCTTTACTGTTCCTGGCATGACACTTTAATTTCCTGGTCCACAACATTCCACCTCCTTCCTTTGGACCTTCACACAAACTGTCACCATGCCTGGGATTTTCTTCCTTCACCTCTTGGAACCCTCAATTATCTTCCATGCTCACTTCAGATGCCATATCCCATAAGAGGTGTTGCCTGATGCTTCAAATGTTTACTGCTTTCTCCTTCCTAAGTAATGTGCTTTTGCTTATTATATATTTTATAATTGCTCCTATATATCTGTAACTTATTCCCCACCCCCCAAATAAAATGGGAACTCTTTGAGGACAAAGAATATTTGGCCTTTGTCATTGTATATCTAGAGCTTAGCATAGTCCCTTGAACCTGAATACATAGTTTTTTACAAATTAATTAAATAAATAAATGAACTTAATTCAGCCAAACTAATACATTATATTAAAAAATATTTTTCTTAATTTAATGGAAAAAAACTAGAATTTCCATAACATAGTATAATTTTAAAAAAAAACCAATAATAGCACGCAAAACTGCAAATCCATTATGTATAATTTGCTATTTGTTTTAAATATATAATAAAGCTATTTAATAAATTATTTAATATTTAATTATTTAATATAATAAAGCTATTTTTTCTTCCCTACTACCCTCCCATGGCTACCATTAGATACATATGCTTATGTATATACATATACATACATGTAAATTTATTCTATACATATTTTGATTTATCAGTTCTCTCTCTGGATGCAGGCAACATCTTGTTATATCTTTTAAAGTTAATTTGAGTATTTATAATAGTCAAAATGACATTTGTTCAAAGTAATTTTTATTATATTTATTACAGTTTTTTTTTATTTTCAAAACATATGCATGGATAATTTTTCAACATTGACCCTTGAAAAACCTTATTTTTCCAAATTTTCACCCTCTTCCCCCTACCCACTCCCCTAGATGTCAAATAATACAATATATGTTAAATATATTAAATATGTTAAATCCAATATACGTATGCATATTTATACAATTATCTTGCTGCATAAGAAAAATCAGATCAAAAAATGAGAAAGAAAACAAAATGCAAGAAAAGAACAACAAAAAGAGGGAAAATTCTATGTTGGGATCCACACTCAATTCCCTAGTTCTCATTCTGGATATAGATGGCCCTCTTCATCACAAGATCATTGGAACTAGCCTGAATCATTTCATTGTTGAAGAGAGCCACATCTATCAGAAGTGATTATTGTATAATCTTCTTGTTGTCATATACAATGATCTCTTGGTTCTGCTTACTTCACTTATCAGTTTATGTAAGTCTCTCCAGGCCTCTCTGAAATCATCCTGCTGATCGTTTCTTATAGAGCAATAATATTCCAAAACATTCAAATACCATAACTTGTTCAGCCATTCTCTAACTGATGGGCATCCACTCAGTTTCCAGTTTCTTGCCACTACAAAAAGGGCTGCCACAAACATTTTTTGTGTATGTGGGTCCCTTTCCCTCCTTTATGATCTCTAGGAAATAAGCCCAATAGAAATACTCCTGGATCAAAGGTATGCATAGTTTGATAATTCTTTAGAGCATAGTTCCAAATTGCTCTCCAGAATGGTTGAATCAATTCACAACTCCACCAACAATATACTAGTCTCTCAGTTTTTCCACATTCCCTCCAACATTCATAATTATCTTTTCCTGTTATTTTAGCCAATTTGAGAGGTATGTAGTGATGCCTCAGAGTTATCTTAATTTGAGTTTCTCTGAACAATAATGATTTAGAGCACCTTTTCATATGACTAGAAATGATTTTAATTTCCTCATCTGAAAATTACTTGTTCATATCCTTTGACCACTTATTAACTGGAGAATGGCTTGAATTCCTATAAATTTGATTCAAATGAGGCCTTTATTAGAATCCTCAAATGGAATTTTTCCCCTTAGTTTATTGCTTTCCTTCTAATTTTGTCTGCATTGGTTTTGCTTGTATAAAATATTTTTAACTTAATATAATCAAAATTATGCATTTTGCATTTAGTAATGTATCAAGTTCTTCTTTGACCACAAATTCCTTCCTTCTTCACAGATCTGAGAGTTAAACTATTCTTTGTTCTTCTAATTTGCTTATAATATTACTCTTTATGTCTAAATCATGATCCCATTTCAATCTTACCTTGGTATATGGTGTTAGGTGTGGATCAAAGTGTAGTTTCTGCCATATTAATTTCCAATTTTCCCAGCAGTTTTTGCCAAATACTGAGTTCTTATCCCAAAATTTGGGTCTTTGGGTTTGTCAAATACTAGATTACTCATTGACTATTTTGTCTTGTTAACCTAATCTGCTCTACTGATTGACTACTGTATTTCTTAGTCAGTACCAAATTGTTTTGATGATTGCTGCTTTATAATATAGTTTTAGGTCTGATATAGCTAGTCCACTTTCATTTGCATTTTTTTCACTAATTCCCTTAAAATTTGACTTTTTGTTCCTCCAGATGAATTTTGTTATTATTTTTTTCTAGCTCTGTGAAGTAATTTCTTGGGAATTTGAATGGTATGACACTAAATAAGGAGATTAATTTAGGTAGTATTGTCATTTTTATTTTATTAGTTTGGCCTATCAATGAGCACTTGATATTTTTCCAAAAGATTAGATCTGACTTTATTTTGTGTGGAAAGCATTTTGTAATTATGTTCATATAGTTCTTGACTTTGTCTTTGCAGGTAGACTCTCAAATATTTTATATTATCTACTGTTATTTTAAATGGAATTTCTCTTTGTATCTCTTGCTGCTGGACTTTGTTGCTAACATACAGAAATGCTAATGATTGTGGATTTATTTTGTATCCTGCAACTTTGCTAAAGTTATGAATTGTTTCTAGTAGTTTTTTTAGTTGATTCTCTTAAGTATACCATCATATCCTCCACAAAAAATGATAGTTTGGTTTTCTACTTACCTATTCCAATTCCTTTAATCTCTTTTTCTTCTCTTAGTGCCAAAGCTAACATTTCTAAGACAATTTTGAATAGTAATGTGATAGTGGCCAAAACTTGAAACAAGGTGCTGTCACTGGAATTAATAGAGACAATGGTTATGTACTTAATTCACACCTTTAAGAGAGTTTACACATTAGTTCACATTTTTAGAGTTCACACCTTTGGGAGAGTTCATACCTTTGGGAGAGTTCACACATTAGAGTTCACACCTTTAAGAGAGAATATATAAGGAGGAGCTCCCACAAACCCACTAGAGACTCTGGGAGATTCACAAGTCAGGATTCACTTCGGGAAATTCATAAATCAGGATTCAGTCCAGGAGCTCCCACAAGTCCAGAGAGAACCCACAATCCTACTCTCGGAGGAGGAGCCAGATTCATTCCATATTCCACTTTTGTGCTGGCTGGAGGCTTTGGATTCAGAGAAAGGTAGAGGCTGAAGCTGGGAGAACCAAAGGACTAGCAGCAAGAGCTCTCAGAACCAAGGAGAGAGATAGGCCTCTAAGAAAGCTAACGGGACTATTTTGGAAGAGACAATAAAGGATCTGAACTTTTAATAGCTGATTGCATTTGAGGTGATTATTACTCAGAACTGAAAGGAAGGCTGCCCCCAAAAGCCCCCCAAGAAACCTGCTCACAGAGAACAATTGTATTTTAGAGAAGAGAATATTAGAGTGGGCAACCTCGTTTTACCACTGATCTTATTGGGAATGGTTCTAGTTTGTCCCCATTACATCTGATGCTTGCTGATGGCTTTAAATAGATGATATTGATCATTTTAAGGAAAACTCCACTTATTCCTATACTTTCTAGTGTTTTTAATAGGCATGGGTGTTGAATTTTGTCAAATGCTTTTTCTGCATCCATTGAGATAATCATATGATTTTTGTTTGGTTGGTTATTGATATAGTCAATTATGTTCATGGTTTTCCTAATATTGAACCAGCCCTGAATTCTATAAAACTTCCTGGTATAAAGCCTAGTTGGTCATAGTGTATTATTCTGGGGATAATTTGCTGTAATCTCTTTGCCAATATTTTATTTAAGATTTTTGCACCAATATTCACTAGGGAAATTGGTTTATAGTTTTCTTTCTCTGTTCTGTCAGAATCTACCTGGTTTAGGTATCAGCACCATGTCTGTGACATATGTCTATGTCATAAAAAGAATTGCATAGGAATCTTTCTTTTCCTATTTTTCCAAAGAGTTTGCATAATATTGGAATTAATTGTTCTGTAAATGTTTGGTAGAATGTAAATCCATCTGGCCCTGGTGATTTTTTTCTTAGGGAGCTGATTAATAATTTGTTCAATTTCTTTTTCTAAAGTGGAACTATTTAACCAATTTTTTTCTCCTGTTAATCTGGGCAATTTATATATTTGTAAATATTCATCCATTTCATATTTATTGGCATACAGTTGGGCAAAATAGCTACTAATTATTTCTCTAATTTCCCCTTCATTGGTGGAAAGTTCATCCTTTTCATTTTTGATACTAACAATTTGATTTTCTGCTTTTCTTTTTCTGATCAAATTAAGTAAAGGTTCATCTATTTTTTTTAATAAAACCAGTTCTAAGTTTTGTTTATTAGTTCAATAGTTTTTTTTACTTTCAGTTTTATTAATTTCCCCTTTTATTTTCAGAATTTCAAATTTGATATTTACATGTGGGATTTAAAATTTATTCTTTTTAGTTGTGTGCCCAATTCATTGATCTTCTCTTTCTCTATTATATGCATGTAAGCATCTAGAGATATAAAACTTTCTCTAAGAAGTGTTTTGGCTGCATCCCATAAATTTTGGTATATTATCTCATTATTGTCATTCTCTTGGATGAAATTATTTTGACTGTATCTATGATTTGTTGTTTCACTCATTCATTATTTAGGATAAGATTATTTAGTTTTCAATTAATTTTTGGTCTATTTTTTCCTTGGCTCTTTATTACATGTGATTCTTATTTTATCATGATCTGAAAAAGATGCATTTATTATTTCTGCCTTTCTGCATTTGATTTTGAGGTTTTTATACCCTAATATATGGTCAATTTTTGTATAGGTTCCATGAACCACTGAGAAAAAGTATACTCCTTTCTGTCTTCATTCAATTTTCTCCAAAGATATATTATACTTAATTTTTCTAATATTCTACTTGCCTCCTTAACTTCTTTCTTATTTATTTTGTGGTTCAATTTATCTAGTCCTGGGAGAGCAAGGTTGTGATTCCCCAATAGTATAGTTTTGCTGACTATTCCCTTAACAATTCCCTTAACTTCTTCTCTAAGAAACTGGATGCTATATCGCTTGGTACCTATATATTTAGTATTGATATTACTTCACTATCTATGATACCCTATAGCAAGAAATAATTTCTTTCCTTATCTCTTTTAATTAGATCTATTTTTGCTTTTCCTTGATCTGAGATCAGAATTGCTATCCCTACTTTTTTTTTTTACTTTATCTGAAGTATAATACATTCTGTTCCAGCCTTTTACCTTTACTATATATGTATCACTTTGTTTTAAATGTATTTCTTATAAACAATATATTATAGGATTCTGGCTTTTAATCCAGTTGGCTATCTGATTCTGTTTTATGGGAGAGTTCATCCTATTCACATTCACAGTTAAAATGTTTAATTCTGTATTTCCCACCATCTTATTTACTCCAAATTATGTTTTTCTTTTTCCTTTCCCCCTTTCCCTCCTCCCCAGTATTTTGTTTCTGATCACCGTCTCCCTCCAACAGTTCCTCCTCCTTTCTTATACCTTTTCCCGACTACTTCTGTTTTCCATTCTATTAGCCTCCCCCTTTCCTTTTCCCTTTCCCCTCCCAACTTCTCTATAGGGTGAGACAAGTTTCTCTGTGAAGCCAAATATATCTGACATTCTCTCTTTGAGACAAATCTGACGAGAGTAAGATTCACACAATGTTTATATCCATCCTTTCTTTCCCTCAATTATAATAGATCTTCTTTGCCTTTCCGAGATGTAATTTCCCTCATTTTACCTCCATTTTCTTCTTTTTTTCCCAGTACAATCCCCTTTCCTCCTCTAGTTTTTTTTTTAATATTATCACAATAAAATCAAATTATACTTGCTCTCTCTAAGTATACTCATATCAGAGGTATAGTTTTCAAGAGTTCTTTCCTTTTTACCTTTTTGTTTTTTTTTCCAATTCTGTATTTGGAGATTAAATTTTTTGTTCAGCTCTGGTCTTTTTAACAGAAATAAAGGAAATTCACCTGCATCATTGAATGTTCATCTTCTTTCCTGAAAGATAATGCTCAATTTTGCTAGATAGTTGATTCATGGCTAGAATCCAAGTTTCTTTATCTTTTGGAATATCAGATTCCAGGCCCTTTGATCCTTTAAAGTGGAAGCTGCTAGGTCATGGGTAATCCTGATTGTGGTGAAATGTTCTCTTCTTAAAAACTTTGACTAATAGAGAACTTATTACCATACTACTTGCTGTTATCCTTTCTAGAAAGTTTTTCTCTATTTACAATCAAATTCTTCTTCATTATTTCCACACTTTAATCCTATTTCTGTCCTCTAGTATCATCATTCTAATGACAATCCTTAACATCCTTGAAGACCTTCTAGTGTTCATTTGAATATTCTTCTCCTTCAAATTAACTACTCTCAGTATCTTCAGTGTATTTTTTCTATGACATGATGTCCAGATTCTTTAACAAGCATTTTTTGAATGGTTCTTAATATTGTGCATGGCACTAGGGCAAGCATCAGTACAAGTCCTTACCCATGGAGCTTATTCTTTTGTATGTGCTAATGATAAATAGATGACTCTAATTCAAATAATCAAACATGATGAGTACTTTAAAAGGTCACAAAACAAATTGCTAAGTAAGACTCATGTGTGATGACCACATATTTTAAAATCAGCCAGAGTCAGGAATTCAGGTTAAGGGAAAATCTTCAATCTTTATTCTTTGTGGAGGTGAAGGGGGATGGCTATAGCAGTGTGAGCAGCTGCGACAGGAACCCAGCCAGCAGTCTCTTTCTGCCTCTCTCTCTGCCCTTCTGCCTCCACCCACCAAAATTGTCCCTACGTCATTTCCTATACAACACATCAGGACTTGCACAAAGAGAGGGCGGGGGCCATTCTTTCTCCAAGCATATATATTAATAGAGCATACTCTAATATCATTTAATAATTAATTAGTTAATTGATCAATTAGTAATTTCAATTACTATTTAGCCTCACGTGCTTGGGACCTCAGTGCATCAACTCAAGCCTCAGCCCATTACACTCATGGATGATGAGATTGTTACTAACCAGGAATATCATGGGAGACTTCACAAGAGGAAAATAATAGGTTTAATTTTCTTAGATTTTCTTGTAGAAAAAGTAGAAAGATATGGTTACATGAATTCAGAACAAATTGGGTATCCTTATTACAAGAGTTGTCATCAATGGTTCATTATCAACATGGCAGGAAGCTTCCAATGAAATTTATTTTGGGGATAATTCAATAATTTGGTGGTGAATGGGTGGAGGATGGTGAAGAATCTTGAGTCATAATATATGAAGATCTATTGATAGAGCTGATGGTGTTTAACTTGAAAAAGAGTTCTGTTGGAGAACTGGACATGATAGACTTTTTTTTCAGAGTTGTGGCATAGAAAGGGAATTGGATTTGTTCTGTTCGACCCAGATGGCAGAAGATAATAGATATATAGATATAGATATATCTATATAACATATAGATTCTATGTATAATCTATATTAATATATAATATTATAGATATATGTATATATCTATATAATACATAGATAAATTTGATAGAGGTTGCAAAAAGATAAAGAAAATGAATATTAGGGGGGAAAATACTTCCTAGGATTTAGAGCTGTCCAAAAGTGAAATGAACTACCTTAGAGGTGATGGGTTTTCTTTCCTCCAAGTTCTTCCAGAAAAGGTTAGAAGACTACTTCTTGATTTTGTTACAGTGAGAATTCTCTTTTGGCATAAGATGAACTATTTATCCATCAAGATCCCTTCAAACTCTTAAATTCGTGTATGTTATGACTGTATGAAGGACATACCCTTTATTTTGAATTTTAAAGAATACGTGAAATGAAACAATAACAAAGACAAAAACTTATTACTGTGCAAATATAATGACCAAAATTGGTCTCAAAGAAGAAATATGAAAAAGTATTCTTCTTCTTTGAAAAACTGCTCATGGGTAATCCGGATTGTAGTGATCTGTTCTTTTCTTAAAAACTAACTAACAGAGAACTTATTACCACACTACCTACTGTTATGGGTGTAAAAAACTTTTATATGTTATCTGACTCAGTATTTTGATTAGCTTTGAGGAATTTCCTTTTCTCTCTTTCTTTTTTATTTTTTTGTTACAAGGCTTGGCTCTCTAGGTAGGAGAGGAGGTAAGTGGCATGATGGATGGAACCCTAATTCTGGAATCAGGAAGATATGAGTTCAAATGCAGCCTCTAATACTTCTTAGCTGTGTGACCCTGGACAAGTCATTTAAACCTGTTTGCTTCAGTTTCCTCATCTGTAAAATGAACTGGAGAAGGAAATGGAAAACTATTTTAGTATCTTTGCCAAGAAAATTTTGCCCTAAAGGGGAACTTGACAAGTCAAAAGTATCTGAAAAAAATGACCAAACAGAAACTCTAGTTAGGGGAAAGGAAGAATGCATTGGGAAATGAAGGTAATATAACAACAAAAGATATAAACAAAGATTTTAAAAGTAAAGACAAAATAAAAATTCAACATCTGAGGAATGAGAGACTGGCAAATCTGAGTTTAGGGAGAAGTTGTTTGGATATAAAGAAATAAGAGAATGTAGAAAGCATCAGATGAAAAGGAAACAGTGCAGGTTGGTTAGAGTACACAGTTCTATTATCTTGTTTGTGGACCTCTGGACATGCTTCAGGTTATGGTCCCCATAGAGATGTAGTGTTCATTCAGTGCCAGGTCTTGGAGAACAATTACTGCATATAAGGGAAGAATTATTGAGCATAAGAAATATTTCCATCCCCACTAATCCCATATAAAATCTAAATTTGAGGAATGACTTTTGTAAAATTAATGCTCTAGTCATATCTTTTCCCCCAAAAGCCAATTTTTTTATTGCTTATTATTGCATATTTCATTTATTTTAAGTAATTGCCTATTTAAAAGGGCATTGAATAAGAGTTAAAACAAGGAGTGCAGTTGGTTTATTAAATTATATTGGGGAAAAAGATAAGCTCAAAGAAGGGAGAAGACCAAATGTTTGGAACAGAAGGCATGATGACTGAGGACAGAATAATGCAGAATGGCTAAACTTTTTAGCTTGCTTCTGTGACTACTTTGTTTCTGTGGACTATAAAGGAAAAAGTGAAATGGTTAAATGGGAGCTGATGAGTAAAAGTAGCCAAGGTAAGGAGGGAAATGAGAAGAAGGCA
The DNA here is from genome assembly GCF_016432865.1 of Antechinus flavipes. NCBI lineage: Eukaryota > Metazoa > Chordata > Mammalia > Dasyuromorphia > Dasyuridae > Antechinus > Antechinus flavipes. The sequence continues at coordinate 463,011,721 of NC_067399.1, read as the reverse complement.
ATAGCTATCTTCTATGAGTTCAATGTTTCTTGGTTTACCTGAACCAAGGTGTCGCAGGGTACTGAAGAAATCTGTAAACGTGGGAACTGAGTTGCTGTCAGAGATCTTTGAAAGATTGTGAAGAACAAGAGGTCCTATAGGTTCTGAGAAGAGCAAATGTCCCAGTCCCCAAAAACAGTTAGAGTGGACTCTGCATGTGGGCTGGGTGAGCTTAATTTCTATTCCCCACAGTTCTCTCTTTGGGTGCAAATGGCTCTCTCCATTACAAGACCATTGAAACTGGCCTGAATCACCTCATTGTTGAAAAGAGCCATGTCCATCAGAACTGATCATCACATAATCTTGTTGTTGCTGTGTGCAATGTTATTTCTATTGGTTCTGTTCACTTCACTTAGCATTAGTTCATGTAAGTCTCTTCACACCTTTCTGAAATCATCCTGCTGGTCATTTCTTACCGAACAATATTGCATAACATACATATACTATAGCTTATTCAGTCATTCTCCAACTGATGGGCTCTATTCAGTTTCCAATTCCTTGCCACTACAAAAAGGACTGCTATAAGCATTTTTTGCACATGTGTGCCCTTTACCCGCTTTTATGATTTATTTGGGATACAGGCCTAGTTGAGACACTACTGGATCAAAGAGCATGCATAATTTGATAGTCTTTTGGGTATAGTTCTGTATTACTTTCCAGAAAGGTTAGATTAGTTCACAACTCCATCAACAATGCATTAGTGTCCCAGTTTTCCTACATGTCCTCCAATATTCATCAGTCTTTTTCTGTCATCTCAACCAACCTGAGAGGTTTGTAGTGGTACCTAAAAGTTGTCTTAATTTGCATTTCTTTGATCAATAATGATTTAGAGTATTTTTCATATGACTAGAAATGGTTTTAACATCTTCATCTGAAAATGGTCTGTTCATATCCTTTTACCATTTATCAATTGGAAAATGGCTTATAGTGCTATAAATTTGTGTCAATTCTCTATATATTTTAGAAACAAGATCTTTATCAGAACTCTTGGAAGTTTTTCCCAATTTACTGCTTCCCTTCTAATCTTGTCTGCATTAGTTTTGTTTGTACAAAAACTTTTTAAGTTAATATAATCAAAATTATTCATTTTGTATTCCATAATGTACCCAAGTTCTTCTTTGGCTACAAATAATAGCCAAAGCTCCTTCTCATTCTTTTTTCCAAACCCATAGAAGTTCAATGGCAAGACAAAAATCAAGATGAGTGGTGATGACCCAAGATGCAGCGGGTGATCTTCTAAATTAAAATCTTGCCCAGGTCTCAATTTGTCTGAGACCACATTCATTCAGTGGCTAAGAGGACAACTTGAAAGCATGGTAAATTGAAATAGATATAAGTAAATGTAAATAAATATTCAACAAAATTGAGTTAAAGTCAAAACATAAAGGAACTTCAAAGCACAAGCTTGGATAGACCTAAAACAAGACCTTGGTGAGGGGAATCAAAACATTCTTGAGTGGATCTGAAGGAGCACAAAATTATTCTTAGTCATCCTCAGCATTCATGGACAATTTCCAAGGTTAGGGCAACTTTCTGGATTCAAAGAATCTTTAAGCATATACATTTGGATTTAAAGAGTATAATAATTTAAAAGTTTTCTGAATGATATAATAAATGATAAATAATAATCAAAAATAAGAAGCTAGAGGAAGAATCTCATTTTTTCCTAACTCTTTTGTGACATATAAATTCTCTTAGTCTATTTGTGAATCCTCTAAATGTAGTTTAATCTGTAACTTGACTTAGTTTACCTATAGAGTTTGTTTGATGAGTTTTGTTTCCTTAGGAGATATATGAGATTATGACTCTGTTTAAATTTGTTCAACTTCTGTGACATTGAAGCAAGAATGGGATTATGGATTTGTCTTTACTTTAACTTTTATGGCCTAATAGAAATGTATAAGATTGCAATACATAAATAAATTATTTTTCTGTCATTCTGACAAACCTTTGCCTGGAAATAGCCTTGTCAGAATCCTCATAATTATTCAGGTTTTTTTGGAGGTCTGAATTTGTGCTTGAGCATAAAAGTAAAACCTACGTTTTTACTTCCACAATTTCTGCATTGTGGTAAATATAAATTTGACAGTAGTTACCCACAACATGAACCCAGAGAGAAGATATTTTTCACATAAAAAATTTGGTGAGCCATGAAGGGATAAGAAGTAACATTGGAAAGATTAGATTCCACTACAGCATTTCTCTGGTTTGCACAAAGATTTATTTACCCTGGAGAAATTTTAAAGGAGAAAAATTCAACCAGGCCGTAAAGACCGCTATTCAAAAAGAAAAAAAATTCACAGAAAAGGAAGTTAATTTGTTTTTTATGTATGTCCTCTGTGTTTCTGCATATTTTTGATTTTTGTTTCTTGCATTTGAATAATGTCTGCTGAAACTTTTGGGGTGCTCAGTTTGATAGCTAACCAGATATTCTGATAAGCAATTCTCTGTGATTCTAAAACTAAGATTGAATTGAGAAACTCTAAGTTTCAACAGGCAGGATAGGGTATTTTCTCCCCTTAATCTCAATACCTTGTGCCTTTTTTAAAATCTTATTTTCTGCAGGCATATAAGCAAACAATTTGTGTGTTGTGGCTATTGCCTCTGGTTCAATCTAGATTAGGCACAGTATTTCTGACCATTGCTTAAGTCAGGGGTCCTCAAACTATGCCCCATGGGCCAGATGCAGCAGCTGACGACATTTATCCCCCTCACCCAGGGCTATGAAGTTTCTTTATTTAAAGACCCACAAAACAAAGTTTTTGTTTTTACTATAGTCCTGCCTTCCAATAGTCTGAGGGACAGTGAACTGGCCCCCTATTTAAAAAGTTTGAGGACCCCTAAAGTGATCCTGGTTCAGTTTCTGTGGTCTAGTATAAAAAGCACTGCAACAGGTTTCTCAGAAATTTCCTTTCTGATGTGGTTCTGATTGTGATTTGATGCAATGGTGTGGTCACTGTTTGTGACCCTGGTAAGAATGCACCTCTGTACCACTTCACACCTCTCAGACTTAGATGGCAGGAAAAGATAATGATAAATGTTGAAGGAGATGTGGGAAAACTGGGTTACTAATACTTTGTTGGTGGAGCATGTTAATGGATTCAACCCTTCTGGAGAGCAATTTGGAACTATGCCCAAAGAGCTATCCAACTGTCCTTTGTCCTATCAAAATAGCCTTTGATCCAGCAATGTCTCTACTGCTTCTATATCCCAAAGAGACCATAAAAACCAGAAAAGAACATACATATGCAAAAATGTTTGTAGCAGCCCTTTTTGTAGTGACAAGGAACTGGAAACTGAGTGGATGTCCCCAGTTGGGGAATGGCTGAATAAGTTATGATATATGAATATAATGGAATATTATTATTCTATATGACATGATGAGCAGACTGATTTCAGAAAAGCCTGAAAAGACTTACATGAACAGATGATAAATGAAATTAGTAGAACCAAGAGAACATTGTACATAGCAATAACGAGATTATGTGATAATCAACTGTGATGGACTTGGTTCTTTTTAATAATGAGGTGATTCTAGGTAATTCCTTGTGATGGAAAAAGTCATCTGCATCCAGATAGAGGACTATGGAGATTGAATGTGAATCACAACAAAGTATTTTCCTCTTTGTTGTTGCTCTTGTTTCCTTTCTTTTTTTATTTTTTCTCCTTTTGATCTGATTTTTCTTGTACATCATGATATATATGGAAATATATTTATAAGAATTGAATATATGTAACCTATATAGGATTACTTACTGTCTAGGGAAGGGAAGAGGAGGAGAGGGAGAGAGAAAAATTTGGAATACAAGATTTTGTGAAGGTGGATGTTGAAAACTATCTTTGCATGTATTTTGAAAAATAAAAAGCTATTATTATTATTTTTAAAAAGAATATACCTCTGGCACATATCTCAATATTATATTGCAGATAGGTAAGAAATCATCTGTGGATCTCATTCTTTCTTTTTACTGACTCTTACAGAATTTGTAACAATACCAACAATAAAGCTTGGACTGACATATAAAAGCTTATTTTGAAGGGCTCAATAAATTGACTCTACTCTAGTGAATTAGCTTAATTTAAATTAGTCTGTAATTTAGTTTCAGTGAATTAGTTTTAGCAATAACTGATATAGTAGAAAAATTTGCTTCTAAAATCATTCTCTTTTTTTTTGTTCCCTCAGATTCTAGTAAAAAATGGGAAAAGAGTCCTTATAAGAAATCCAAATTATCTAGAACTCAGTTTAGATATCTTTATGAAAAAATTTTTTAACAGGATTAATTTCAAGAGACAGATATCCTTGGTCTCAAAAATGATCCTTTGCTATAAGAAATTATGTTACTATAGAAAATCAATGTCTTTACTAAATAACTTATTGATACTTTGGGGCAGAATTTTTGAGCATTTAGGGAGAATAATTTTTTTAATTAATTAATTTTATTTTATTTTATAATAACTTTTTATTGACAGAACCCATGCCAGGGTAATTTTTTTTTACAACATTATCCCTTGCACTCGCTTCTATTCCAATTTTCTCCCTCCTTCCCTCCCTCCCCTCCCCTAAATGGCAAGCAGTCCTATATATGTTTTTTTTTTAATTTTATTTAATAATAACTTTGTATTGACAGAATCCATGCCAGGATAATTTTTACACAGCATTATCCTTTGCAATCACTTATGTTTCATTTTTTCCCCTCCCTCCTTCTTCCCCCCCCCCAAGATGGCAAGCAGTCCTATATATGTTAAATATGTTGCAGTATATCCTAGATACAATAGATGTTTGCAGAACCAAGCAGTTCTCTTGCTGCACAGAAAGAATTGGATTCAGAAGGTAAAAATAATCTGGGGAAAAAAAACAAAAATGCAAATAGTTTACATTCATTTCCCAGTGTTCTTTCTTTGGGTGTAGCTGCTTCTGTCCATCATTTATCAATTGAAAGTGAGTTAGGTCTCTTTGTCAAAGAAATCCATTTCCATCAGAATACATCCTCATACAGTATTGTTGTTGAAGTATATAATGATCTCCTGGTTCTGCTCATTTCACTTAGCATCAGTTCATGTAAGTCTCTCCAAGCCTCTCTGTGTTCATCCTGCTGGTCATTTCTTACAGAACAATAATATTCCATAACATTCATATACCACAAGTTACCCAGCCATTCTCCAATTGATGGGCATCCATTCAATTTCCAGTTTCTAGCCACTACAAACAGGGCTGCCACAAACATTTTGGCACATACAGGTCCCTTTCCCTTCTTTAGTATTTCTTTGGAATATAAGCCCAGTAGTAGCACTGCTAGATCAAAGGGTATGCACAGTTTGATAACTTTCTGGGCATAATTCCAGATTGCTCTCCAGAATGGATGGATTCGTTCACAACTCCACCAACAATGCATCACTGTCCCAGTTTTCCCGTATCCCCTCCAACATTCATCATTATTTTTTCCTGTCATCTTAGCCAATCTGACAGGTATGTAGTGGTATCTCAGAGTTGTCTTTATTTGCATTTAGGGTTAGGGTTAGAATAATTTTTTTTTTTGAGGATAAAAAATTCTGTCCTAAAATTGAAAAACAGGCTGTTCAACAATTGACTCTGAAAACTATTCCTAAAAATGTGTCTAATACCTTTAATAATCAGAACTTTTGTTTCTGGAATCATTCTACAGGATCCTAGTCTAATGATGTTGATTGGTTGTTGTATTTCATTCTTGAAGAAGACCAAAATGATATTATTGTCAAGTACAATGTGTTTGACTGAGGCTGATCAAACCAATACAAGCTCAAAATGCCCTGCTACAGGTCAGACACAAATAGTCCCTCTGAACATTAACAGTGCATCTCATGTTTCTTCTGAGCTGATTCAATTCTGCTTTGCTTATAGAACAGAGTACCTTCTCTAATGAGGGCATGCTATACTGGGTGGTCCTGTGCCAGTGTCTTCCATGTCATACAATTGATTCTAAAGTTCTTTTGAGAGACTTTGAAAGTATCCTTGTATCACTTTTTCTAACCACATTGTGAGTGCTATGTGAGTCTTCCATAAAATAATCTTTTTGGCAAGTGTACATTTGGCATTTAAACCATCAGTTATAACAAATGGTAAAGTTATAAATACTGTAGATATGTTCTCTTATCTTGGCAGTATACTTTCCAGTGATGTCCACACTGATAATGAGATTGACACACACATTTCCAGAGCTAGCTTAGTGTTTGGGAAACTCCAAAGGAAAATATGGGAGAGGAGTGGTATTAGATTGACTACCAAAGTGAAGGTTATAGAGCCATTGTAGTGAACCTCACTATTGTATGCCTGTGAAACCTGGACAGTATACCAGCACTATGCCAGGAAACTGAATCACTGGGCACATTGTTTGAAGTCTAATGTTATATGTCTGCATTATTGGCAAGAAGACCTTAGTTTCTAGTCCTTAGAAGGAACTGATACTTGAAACCCTGAATAAGAAACTGGATAATTCAATGCTATTATGTAAATTAATATCATTTTCTATCTAAATCATCCCTCTTTGCTCTTTGTAATATACTTCAATTTTAATCTTCTAGGTTAAGGAGGGCTCTGGTAAGAATCTTGTTAGCAATAATTGAGAGAAGAAACTTCACCCCCATGATTGTCACAGGATGATCTGTTTCCACTTCTTTTATAGAAATGGACAATGGAGGGCATACTAGCCCTGAAGTCAGGAGGACCTGAGTTCAAATCTAATCTCGGAAACTTAGCACTTCCTAGCAATGTGGGGATATGTTCTTAATCACTTAACCCCAATTGCCTCAGGAAAAAAAAGGAAATGGAAAATGGAGACATCCTTGAACTACTGGGCGATAATCTCCTCTTGCCATATAACCCAGACAACATCAGTTAGTTTATGCTTGAGCTAAAAGTGTTTGCTTTTACCTTGTTTTGGAATAGAATCAACACCAGACATTTTGCCACATGACAGAAGCCTAATGACATTCAAAACCTCTTCTTCAGTTGCAAATTTGGTGAGAGGGATTGACTTCAACCTAAGGTATACAGTCAATGGCTTTAGCATTGATTGATGATGATCTGTTGAGAATATTATGGAAGTAAGATTGTATGGAAGAAATGCCCAGTTCTCTAAGATCATGGCCTTATCACTAATCAATATGGCTCTATCAGTGCTGGGTAGTTGAGATACATCACAGTTGTTATTATCAGCATTAAATTTAATTTCAACTGCCTTCTTACTAAGAATCCCATATCTCTAAACTTTGCTTGCTCTTTACTTTTGGTGGTTAAATGCTGCCTTCTTAGAGATGGAGGAAAGAGACTGAAATCTAGGCTAACTTCATGTTGGTCCCTATTATTATGGCTGTTCCAGAAAAAGCATGTATTCATTTCCAGTTTGGGTAAGTTGCCATTCATTTGATAGCCTTTACCTGCTAAATTCTCTTGCAACAAGAAGTTTATGGTATTTTGTGTTGTCTATAAGCATATATACATCCCATGTACAAATGATGAGTGGAAACATCTTTGCAAAAGTTTATGAACACTTTTTTTCTGTTTTGACCACAGGGTAGGATCCCTACAGTAAGCAGACCAAGCAGACAATTTTTAAGGCACTTTTTCTAGCTCCTTCTTCCCACCAAGAGGTAAGCAATTGACTATTAAAAAAAAAAAAAAAAAAAAACTACTCAGATACCTAGGTAGCTGCTGATTTTCACTGCTGCTTGAGTGCAAAACCATATTATGGGCTGTCAGTATGCAGGGCTGTGATTACAGTTCCCAGTGTATCCAAACTTGCTGCTTTGTCACTTGTCCATTGCCACAAGGCTTTGAAATGGGTGAAAATGGTAAAATGGCATGGATGATGTCTTTTGACTCACATATAAGTTGGATTTAAGTGAAGCAGAATTGCATAAAATCATGGGCCTCTCTCTTTCAGAGATTGAAGTCTAGTGGTAAGACAGAAGTCAAGATGATAAGTAATGGCTTAGGATACAGTGAAAGACCCTGGCATCTTCAGTGTCTAACCAAGATGTAAGTGTTCAGAATGCCTGCTTTTGCTGCCTTCCTGGACACTGAAACAAATTGTTCACATCCACCAATTCTACTGAAGGAAGTTTTCATATACTTTACATCCCTGTAATTCACTAATGGGTTTGAGGCCCCTTGGTAATGCTCAGTATTATTTCGTCCATCTGCCAAATTTTTTTACCAGAGTGTGGCCACTACACATGCTATAGTTTCTTGGAATCACAGGTGAAAGTTGGGTGGCAGTTAGACACCAAAAGTAAATGAGCAACCCTAAAAAGGGGTCAGCAGCCCTTATACCAGAAGTACAAGTCTTCCCTAACACCTGTACACCCAATGCTTCCTATATAATCAAAACCTAAATGACATCGTTTAAAACTGATTTTCATTGTTGTTCTTCAGTGATATCTGTGCTCTGTGTATAATAGACTGTGGATTTTCCCCCATCTCTGCATCATTTATTGAATGATTAGTAGATATAGTTAATTAGTAGTTCCTCAGACAGTCTTTGTCACACTGTCTCAAAGTAGAACTGGCTGTCTCAGCTAATAGTTATCTCCCCTTTATTCTGTCTTGAAGTAAAGATCAGATGTCCACTTATCCCCCTACTAGAGTTAGCTTTGATGACTTTGGAGGAACCATCCAACTCTAAGATTCTGTGATTCTTTAAAGCCTCTTCTGAACTAACCAACTGAACAACTTTCTCTTCTCAACCCTCATCTAGCATTTATTTCTTTTTGATTCACCTCTTATATAATAGAGTACAATAAAGCTAACCATGTGAGTTGCTTAATTCCTTACTAGGCTAAAAGTTCCACAAAACAAGGAAAATATCTTATCTACATCAGAAGAATGCTTTACATAGTGTAGGAGGCTGTTAAACATTGATTATTGTTATCTCTTTTTGAGTCAGAATTTCCAAAAATAGGACAAAGGAGATTCCTCCTTTCTTGTGTTAATGAGAGGTTGGGCTTCCCTGGGAAAGAAGGGGAATCATGTCTATCTGTGTGTCATTAGCCAGAAGAAAGTGGGGGTGAGGGGAGAACTGGCCTGAGCTGGTCAGGTTGTAAGGAGGAAAGATAGAAGAAATATTCATGAAAAGTATTTTTTTCCCACCAGAATTGTGATTTCATCAAAGTAAAGTGTTTCAAGTGAGGAACTGATATAGATAATAATAATGATGATAATAAGTGATAGTGATGATGATGATGATGATGATGATATAAAATCTTTTAAGATTTGCAGAGCCTTACAACTATTATCTCATTTTGTTTTCATAACAACCTTGCGATACAGTTATCATTGTTATCCCCTATTTTACAGATGGAGAAACTGAGGATAAGAGAGGTTAAGTCCTTGTCTGGGGTCACACAGTTAAATGTCTGAAGCTGAATTTGGACTCAGGACATCCTGACTCCAAGTCCAGCATTTAATCCACTGTGCACCTAAGCAGATTAGCACCTTCTCCACAATTCTAATTTTGGAGATTTGCCTGGGTATACTAAGAACTTTGATGGCTTACCTGAAGTCCCATAGCTTATATTTGAACTCTGAGCCAAACTATCTGCCACACAATGCCCCTCTAGTGAGACACTGACTCTATGACCTATAAGAAAAACAATTTGTTTGTGAATCTGCCTTTAAGCTTCCAAAGAACTGACACAGAAAACACTATATGGGGAATCAAAGAAATTACTCCTAAGAGGACCTCTGGGCAGAATTCTCACACCTTTTTCCTTTTCCTATGCCTTTGACTGAGGGGTACTTTTTATCAAGATGACATTCAAAATTGAAAGGCTCAGTCTTATTGTCAATTTATTGTGTCTGAGTTTCAAAAGCCTTGCCTGGAGCCTACTGGTAAATATATAAAAATCCAGACCATGGGAAACTCATGTCAGGTATTACTGGTTTTATCAACCTTTTAATCAAAATGGGAATTGGATAGATATATTTGGAAAATGCCAACTTGAACTCCATGGATCCTATTTTGCATTTTTGACAAAGAAAACAATACTTGTATGGGCAAACTAAATATATCTTGTTTGGCAAGAGTTTGGGTCTTCAAATAGAGAATCAATTTAGTTAACACTTTTGTTCAGTTGCCATAGGCCAGTGGAGTGAATCCTTTGAAAGTGACCTTAGAGTGAAATGAACAGAACCAGGAGATCATTATATACCTCAACAACGATACTGTTTGAGGATGTATTCTGATGGAAGGGGATCTCTTCGATGAAGAGATCTAATTTAGTTTCAATTGATCAAGGATGGACAGAAGCAGCTACACCCAAAGAAAGAACACTGGGAAATGAATATAAACTGCTTGCATTTTTGTTTTTCTTCCCGGGTTATTTCTACCTTCTGAATCCAATTCTCCCTCTGCAACAAGAGAACTGTTCGGTTGTGCACACATATATTATATCTAGGATATACTGTAACCTAGTTAACATGTATAGGACTGCTTGCCATCTGGGGGAGGGGCTGGAGAGAGGGAGGGGAAAAATCGGAACAGAAGTGAGTGCAAGGGATAATGTTGTAAAAAATTACACTGGCATGGGTTCTGTCAGTAAAAAGTTATTTAAAAAAAAAAAAAAAGAAAAAAGAAAGTGACCTTAGAATCAAAGCATACCTTACATCAGCATCCACTCAAAAGGACAGCTCATAATCTTTCCCAGAATCTGATTTAATGGATCAAACAGAGGATGTCTAATAAGAAGAACAAGATAATGTAATAGAAAAATAAGTGAATAGGAAGAAAAATAAGTAATAAGGAAGATTTACCCATAGATACAAGGGGTATAAGACATCATAGTTTTCTATAGCACTGAGAGAAGAAACTGTAAGGGGAACATATATAGTCTGGGAACACAAGAGGAAAAGAGATCTACATATGTCAAAGTAACACATGTAGGAAAGAACTTATGTGTAAGGTACATGTAAGTAGCCTGGGAAATTCAAAATTCTGAGTGTACATCCAAGTTCTTTTCTGTCTCACTGCTAAGGTTCTTTGCTACTCTCTTGCTAACTAGTCAAGTGATGTTAGCTGCTACAACCAGTTATTCTCTGTAGGTTCTTGGCTGCCATCTATTGGATTGGTAAACCCAGAAACATTGCAATAGCCTTCAGTTACTTTGTGGTCTCCTCTTTTAATTCTTGGCTATCTTCTCTTTTTGAGATGCATCTCCAAAAACCAGACAGATCAGTCCTTATACATTTTTTCTGTACTGTAAACTTGTTTGCCTCTGGCTCCTAGATTACGGGTCCCAGTCTCGTTTTAATTTCAGTTTAGAAAATTTCTTTCAATTCCCATAGTTCCAATGCAAATTCATGCAAATTTAATATCAGGAACCAGATCTCTTGGGTCTGGGAGAGCTAGTGACTTTTTGCTTACATTCCTGCCAACAACAACAATTACCACCACCATCACCACCAAAATAATAATAATAATAATAATAATATGCACTTCTTTGAAGTCTAAAAGTTTTAAAAAGCACTTTACATAGATTGTTTCATATGATCTTTTAGACTACCCTATGAGATAAATGCTATTTTGATCCCAGTTTTTACCTGGGGAGAAAATAAGTGACGCATTTAAGCCTTAGGGTCATATAGCTAATAGATGTCTAGAATTGGATTCAAATTCAATGTTGATTTTTATGGTTGTTGTTTATTTATTTGTTTTTCTTTTTACTTTGAGTGGAATAGTCTATTCTTTGTATCATCTAGCTTCCTCCCTCTCTATGGAAATCCAGCTTGATATGGACCCATTTGAGAGTGAAATCAGCGGAAGTGGGGGTGAGAGGAAAGGAAAGGGAGGCAGGGATTTATTTAGTTATTTTGAATATAGTACTAATGAGAACAAGGTGCCATCCCAACTTTCCAAGCTTGCTCCATACTGTTAACCTCCCTATATAGCCTATATTGTTTTGTCGAGGTTTTTTTTTTTTTTGTTTGTTTGTTTGTTTTAATATTTGGCTGCTTCTGATAACTCCTAGGAAAATACTTACTTCTCATTACTTTCCTATTTATCTTGATCATTAAACTTCTTAATATTTGCTAATAAGTATTTTATGGCAAGCCATAAAATTACATTTTCCTTGATGGTAGATGAGCATTCCAGGATACCTTGTATTAAGTTGAGTCCTCAATGCAAATTCAAAGTGTTTGAAGTCTTTAGTGTGAAATCATGGGGAAAATGTTAACATGATGTACATGAAGACCATTGAAAACCATATTGAAGGCCACATTTAGTATGAAGCTGATTTTTTTTTTTCTATATGAATGTGGAGCAAGTCTTTGAAAATGAATTTGGTGTGGAAACCTTAGATAAATCTGTGGCTCAGCTCTATATGTAGTTCTACAATACAGGTTCTGATGACTTCACTTATGAAAGTTTGAATCAGCTGTGTTTATTCCTTTTTGACATTGGAGATTTCTATTACCAACCAGCCATCTTTGATTGTATACCCTTAAAGGTTTGAACTTCACCCTGAAGTGTTTCAAAAGAATTATATATGACAAAGATATGGGCATTAAAACAGTGAGGCAATAGAAAGCCACCTAAACAAATATTTCCTTTTCAATAACCTCACTACAATCTTATCCTCTAACGATTGGTAGGATTACAAGAAACAACCATCTACAAATATTGAACTTGTAAAGCTTTCTTGGCAATCCAAAGAGAATAATGAATGTATCACTAGAGTTCTTTGATTTTTTTTCTAATCTGGATAGAAGACTGTATTTGGCTAGATATTCCCTCAATATGTAACTCTTAAAAATAGTTTAAACTTTAATTTGCCCCTGAAATATAACTGCTTTTAGAATAGCTAATCTGTATTTTTGGATTTTTTAAAATTTGCTATAATTCTGGATCTTCTAATTTCAGTGATAATATATTAAAATTTTATATCTGTAACAGTTACTACTCTTAATCCCCACTGCCTACTGTCCAGTTTATATCACATTTCACTATTCCCCCAGGGAATGGTGGTGATGGTGATGAATGATGGTGAAAAAACTAATAATAGATATTCTTTTTTTCTTTTTTTATTAAAGCTTTTTATTTACAAAACATATGCATAGGTAATTTTTCAGCATTGACCCTTGCAAAACCTTCTGTTTCAAATTTTCCCTTCCTTCCCCTCATCTCCTCCCCTAGATGGCAGGTAGTCCAATACATGATATATATATATATGCAGTTATCTTGCTGCACAAGAAAAATCAGAGCAAGAAGGAAAAATGTGATAAATATTCTTAAAGGAACCTTTAAATGGGTTAAGAATATCTATCATTAGTTCAAGCCCCCATTAACTGTACTCCTCCCATATTGAATCCTATATTCAAGGTTGCCAGGTCAAGATCCTATATCCAAGTATTATACTGTCTGTGTCTAGAGCTTAAAAGGATTACTGAAACAGACCAAAATTTCAGAACTAATTCAGGGTAGCTACAGGGCTATAGAGATTGAAGTTGGGGGAATGGACTTTGTCCACACACCCAGATCAGTGCTTGGTATTTATGCTCTATACAAACAGATTTTTACTGGATGGATACTAATAGAAAGAGAACAATTATGCCTCAGTCAGATAGGTTTAAAAACAGACATTTTCAGCTATTCAGTGAATAGAAAAGAGGGAGCTTCCATTCACATGTAAAGAAAGTAACTCAAGTCCCTGCCTTTGTCCACATTTATGCCTCCATCTGGGCATGCTCAAAACATGGCTACATATCTTTTGTGGGTAAATGAAGAAACATTAATAAAAAAGATCAAAGGAAATAGAGCCAGAAATAATTTCTTCAAATAAAGTACTCACGGTGGTGTGGGGCAAATGAGGATTGTACTCATTTATGATCAGAGAGTGTTCAGTGTGACCCTCATGTGGAAGGTATGTAAAGCACCAAGAAACACAACTGCTCTATGATGCAAAGGTTTTTTTTTTTCAAATTTAATTAATTTTATTTGTGAAATTAAATTAGTCCTGCATTAAAATATTATATTTCATGAAGTATAGTATTTAAAGCATAGTCATAATAATTTGGTGGGAAGTTTTAAAAAAAAGTCATATGCTACTAGGCTAATATTCTATTCAATAAAAAGCAAATGTGCTTCTGAAAATTTGTAAGATCATAAATTTAGAGCTGGAATGAACCCCAGAGGCCATGTAGTATCACTCTCTGGTCTTCTGTACTTGAGGGTCTGAGGCTGAAAGGTTAAATAATGTTCTTAAATGCTAAGAAACAGCAAATCTGGAACTTGAAATCAGGTCCTCTGGTTTTAATCCCAATTCTCTTTCTACTTTACTATGCTGCTTCTTTTGTATTGTTATGCCACAGTTTCCTTTGATTATTCTACCTCAATTTCCCTGAATTGTTCTGCCTGGTTGCAACATCCCCCCTTCTAACCTTTAAGACTGCTATAACTTAGGAAACTGTGGTATAACAATACTTAGTATGATAAGATCTGGGGATACAAATAAAGTCCCATAGTTGAGGTAGATGGAGATAGATTATCATGGGAACTGGTGAGGTTAAGGAACTGGAAGGCTGGAATATTCAAAGAGAACTAGATTTAAGATAGAGAAGAAAACTGTGAATCAGGTATTGAACTTATTGAGAAGGGAAAGTGATCTGGGGTCCATAGATGAACACAACAATCATCTGGAAACAATGGAGTGGATTTTAAAGGAAGAGAGTTGCTTGCTAATTGAAGGGGACAGGTCCAAAAGTGGCCATGGGAAGAAAAGAGTATGCCAGCTTTTCCTCATGGTTCTGTGTATCAGATGATATGAGAAAAGGAATAGGTTTGGAGAGGGTGTTAGGAAATGTATTGTCTTTAAGAGAAAGCTAGGTTTCTGTGAACACCAGAAGATGAGAGGTATGTAAGAGGAAGGGATCCAGGATGAAGGAAAATTTGTTAAACTAGAGGATTCCTGATGCCACGATGGAAAGAGAAGGAAGAGGAAGATAGGGACTTAAATGACCAGCAAATGAAAAGAATTTAAAAAAAAAAAAAAAAGGCTTATTCCATTAGATTTGTTATGGAAAGAGCCATCCATATCCAAAGAGAAAACTATGGAGACTGAATGTGGATTATAAGTATAGTATTTTCATTTTTTTGATATTTGTTTGCTTGGTTTTTTTTTCTTTCTCATTTATTTTTTTCCACTTTTGTTCTTATTTTTCTTGCACAATATGATGGATATGAAAATATGTTTAGAAGAATTGCACATGTTTAACCTATAATGCTATCTAGGGGGGAAAATGAGTAAAGGGGAGAGGGAAGGAGAAAAATTCGAAACAAAAGATTTTGCAGAGTTGAATGTTAAAAACTATCTTTGCATGTATTTGGAAAAATGAAAAGCTATTATAAAAATGTTTGTTGAATAATTGCTCAGAGATTAATTGCTCTTCTGTTCTCTATAACCATTAATACTGAAAAACAATGATTAATTTGTCAATTGAGACCCTTGTTTCAAGATTCTGGATTTTTCCCTTTGGTATTTTCTTTGCATTCACAACCTGTCTGGGACTTGGTTTCTTCATCTGTAACACAACAATGTTGGATGAGGTATGCTATAATATATCTTCCCACTCTAAAGTCTATGATCCCATGATCTTGTGAAAAGGGCATGGGAAAGAGGAGAGACACAAATTAGAAGAAGCTGAGCAAGAAATCTCATTTAAGTCTCATTCCCTAGGCTTTTCCTGTAGCCAGGGTTCTCAATATGCAGGTAAGAGATAGAGACAGAGAGAAAGATAAGAGACAGAGACTGTGGTCGGGGAATGTGGGGGAGAGAGAGGGAGAAAGCGTGCTATCAACTCCTTTGACAATCTGGTGAAACAAATTATCTAAATATTATAAAACAAGTACCTTCAGAGGGAAGAACTCCTGCTAAGAAGAGTCAGAAACTACATAAGCTCTGTAGAACTGACTGTTGCTATTAATGCCAAAGAGACAGCTGGGCAGGACTTCAGAGCAGTGTGGATGAGCCATAGTGGATGAAAATGGCAAATCAATGGCTAGAGGAAGAAAGATAATCAAGTTAGCAAGTGCATGCATTCAATAAAGATATGCATTTAATGTAATTTGATAGAAAAGCAGATGCAGATGGTGATGTAACCTTTTGAAGCATAATTATGCTTACAAAATAGACTTTTCAATTGTATTCTTTGAAGAAATTTTTTTTTCAATCTCATTAAAAAAAAAAAAAAAAAAACCTCTTCTATGATTCTGCCATTGCTTCTAATGTTTTCTTCCATTTATCCCCACACCTCTGTACTTAGTTATGGGACTAGAATCTCAGAAAGATCTGAATTCAAATGTGGCCTCAGATATTTACCAGACATGTGACCCTGGCTAAGTCATTTAACTTCTGATTTCCTCAATTTCTCCACTTATAACATAAAGATGATGATAATAATAGCACCCAGGGTTGTAGTAAGGATCATCTGAGATGATAATTGTAAAGTGTTGGGCACATAGTAAATATATCAGTGTTAGCAACTACTATTACTATGACTACAATAAGATGCCAATGGCAATGACAGACAATGATTACTACTATTACAGTCTCTATTTCATCATTACTTCCTATTCAATTCATGTCACCTTCTATTCAATTCTTATTCCCTTAACTTTTAAATTCAGTGGTCTTTTCTTATGCTTCATTTTCCTTGGCTTCTCTACAGGTTTTGGTACCATTCATGACCATACCCTTCAATGGATTCTTCTTTTTCCCTGATCTTTTTGATGCTAATTTCTCCTGGTTCTCCTTTCACTTTGCTGGAGTAAGCCCATTTCTCATTTTGTTACTGTTGAGTCTTTTCAGTTATGTCCAGCTCTTCTTGACCCCATTTGAGCTTTCTTGGCAGAGATAACCATTTCCTTCTCCAGCTATCCTAAGGTACTATCCTTAGGTAATCTCATTCATCCATAGAATCACAGGATCACATATATCAAGCTGAGAAGGGAAGTCGGAAGCTATCAAGTAAAATCCTCTTATTTTACAAATGAAGAAATTGGAACACAGAGAAATTAAGTTCCTTACCCAGACAATACATTTAGTGGGTGTTAGAGGTGAGGTATGAACTTTGTTTTTTCTGACTTCAAAGCCAGTACACTATGCACTATGTGGGTTCTTCTTCCCATTGATTCAGCCATTACCACTATTCAGTTGATTTCCAAATCTATATATCTAATCTTAATCTTTCTTCCAAATTCTATCCTGCATTTTACCTGCTGCTGGATTTCTCCAAGAGCTGGATAAGGCTCTCCAAAAGATACATTAAGCTCAACATGAACAAAACTGAATTGGCATTTGGTATTTGTTGGATATTAGATTCTCTGGGGAAAACTGGGGGGAAATTGCATGAAAAAGAAAGAAGGAAAGGAAATATACATTTATGTAAATTCACACTGGGCAAAAGCATATTTCAGTGGAGGGAGAATAGGATCCTACATTATAAGATGTTCAAATTCTATTTTTGAAATAAGCTGTATGTCCTCAGCCAAAAGTCACTTAAAGCTATATGCTGGTTTATTTATCTGTAAGACACAAATTATATAATACTGTATCCAGTTCATAGGTTTGCTTTGGGAAGGCATTTTGTAAGCTACAAAATGTCATAGAAAGTGAGTCATTATGTTGATGAGAGGACATTTTGCTACCTCATTTCTTTTGTTCCAGTTCCGGTTATTAAAAAAGTTCTATACGGGGACAGCTAGATGGCACATGGCTAGAGCTCTTGTGAAATTATGTTCCGGTAATTCCAGGTCCTGGAATCAGGAGGACCTGAGTTCACATGTGGCCTCAGACACAGTATTTACTAGCTATGTGACCCTGGACAAATCACTTAACCTTAATTGCCTGAGCAAAAAAAAGAAGAAAAAAGTTCTCTATTACCATCACTTCCAAATAAAATCTTTCCTTTATCTTTATTTATGTATTTTTTTAAAGTTTTTTTTTTTCTTTTGAGGCAATAGAGACTGACTCCAGGGCCAGCACTCTATCCACTGTGCCTTTTAGCTGCCCTCCCCTTACTTTTAAATAACCATACACATACACACACACACACACACACACACACACACACACACACACAGTTAAGGGAACCCATCTGATGTATGAACTGCAATTAACAGAAAAGAAGAAAAAGGAACCAGAGTTTCCTCTGACCTTGTGCCTCTATATCTTGATTGCACGTGTCCCTTGCAGTGTAAAGAGTATTAGGTTGTATTAGAGAACCTGGATTCAGCAACTTGTTTTTCTATTTACAATGTGAATGGCTTTATGCAAATCATTTCCCTATTTATGGTCTCAGTTTCTTCATCTGTAAAATAAGGAGGTAGGAGCAGATCTCCAATATTCTTTCTAGTTCTAAACAGACACCTATGATAAATCCCCCATCTGAATTAGTTGCCTCTTACTCTATGAATCAAGGAGGGCTCCTGGGTCTAAGAGAATACTACTTCTGCTTAGACAGTTTAAGTCCCACTTTAATAAGGCCTCCAGAGTCTGCCATAGGGATGTAGCTGAGTGCAGAAAACCCAACCTACCAGGGTTGATAATAATCAGACTCAAATAAATCTATGATTTCATCAATATCAATGTTCCATCCAGATCACAATTTACGCCTTTCCATCTTGGGGTGATTCTTGCTTTCCTTCAGATATATTTGCTGGGAGTTTTTCCTCACATTCTCTTATATAATGAATATCATCAAGAAAATCTCTTCATATCTTCCAAGCTGGGGCACTTCCCATGGAGTTGAGTGTGTGTCTTCCTTCTTCCAGTAGATAACCTGCTTGAGTCCCTTGCTAAAGGGCTTATAGCCCATACTTGGTCCTTTTATGTCCCCATGAATGGGGCTTTTGTCAAAGATGACTGGCAGCTGAGAGGTCAGTATATTAGATAAGTTCTACCTCTTCCTAAGATTGGCCAGTTCTCTCTTGGATTTCAGCATTTGGGGTTGGAGGAGGAATGGTAAGCAGAAGGTAGAAAAAAATGTTTCACTCCCTTCCCCTCCTTGGCAGCAATGCTACATTCACATACTTGCTGAAAATTTGCTTGCTGAGATGAACCTGAAACTGGATCTGTTTTGCATTTCTTTCCCTGAGCACAAGACACCAAACAGTGATTCTAAAAAATGGAAATATTGAGGATACCAATGAAGCACATAGGCAGTCCATCATTTCTAACTCCTTGCTCTTATTACACAACCAACTCTTCTTTGTCATTTATATATTTCTTTGATTGTAGAAACTTATGAGGCAAACTAGTTGAATCTTTTCGTTTTACAGCAGAGGAAACTAAAATGGGAAAAAGTGAGGAAGTGACTTGTCAAGTTCACACAAGGAGTAAGCATCAAAAGCAGGATTTGAACCTGGGTCCTCAAACTCCACAGCCTTCATATGTTCATGTATATTCAGTGCTTCAAAGTTTACAAAATAACCTATATCAAACCTATATAAAAATTCTTGCTTTTCAATGATGAAAGACAGGAAGAGAACTTGGAATCCAAAATTAAAAAAAAATAACATTTTAAAAATTTGCATTTAATTGGGAAAAATATTTAAGAAATATTTTAAAAATAAATTTACAAAATAATTTCCTCATAAATTATTATGTAGGGCACTATTGCCAGAATTATTTTATACATGGGAAACTAATGTTCAGAAAGATTAAATGATTGGTACAAAATTATAAATTCACTGTCAGAGTGATTTAAAGAGATTCTTCTGGTTTTACATTAGCACTCTTTCTACTATAAGGGAAAGGAAGGGAAAAAGCATTTATATAGCACCTGCTGTGTGCCAGGCACTGTACTAAGCAGTGATTACAAATATAATCTCATTTGATGCACACAACTTTTTATTATCCCCATTTTACAGTATAGGCAAACAGTCTTATTCATATACCTAATAAGTATCTGTGATGGGATTTAACTCAGGTTTCTTGACTCCATGTCCAGTGCTCTGTCCATTCACCTGCTAGGCACATAAAAGTCCCAAATCTTAGAGTCACAAACTCATGGGAGCATTGCCATAAAACTGACTTCCATTCCTTAAGCCTGACTGATCTGGTAGAGACTCAGTTCGTCAGGCCTGATGGACCCTTCATCATTCTTACTTATGTGAACAGACCTTCTATATATAACAGCAGGACATCTGAATTCTGGTCTTATTGATCAGATCTCTGATTACTTCCTCTGTTCCCAGGGTGCCCATCTCTAAAGAAGAGTTTGATTCCTACTTGGAGAAGAAGAAGAGAAGGGGACACAAGGCTATCTCTTCTATTCTCCTTATAAAAAGGGATACAGGACTAGAA
The DNA here is from genome assembly GCF_016432865.1 of Antechinus flavipes. Lineage (NCBI taxonomy): Eukaryota > Metazoa > Chordata > Mammalia > Dasyuromorphia > Dasyuridae > Antechinus > Antechinus flavipes. Next base: position 462,991,348 of record NC_067399.1, on the reverse strand, counting down.
TATGTGTATGTGTATATGTGTGTATATACACACAAACATATATATATGTACATATATACATAACAGATATAATATACACTATATAATAGATATAACATATGTGTCTATATTTGAATATGTATGCATGTATCTGTATAATAGTCTAATTATATGATATTTAATATATCATTAATTAATATAATTAATACATATAATATAATAATTATATAACTATATAATAATTTATTTATCTACCCATCTATTTATAACAGCCCCTGAATACTGCTAGTGTAGCACATTATTATTTTTATAGATTCAAATTGCTTTAATTGATGCAGTGGATAGAGAACTTGGCCTAGAATCAGGAAGATATGAATTCATATCTAGCATCCAATACTAACCATGTTGCCCTGGGCAAGTTACTTAACTTGTTTGCCTCAGTTCCTCAACTGTAAAATAGTTATTATAAAGTTACCTATCTTCCAGGGTTGTTGTGAAAATCAAATCGAATCACTGAAAAGTGTTTAGCGTAGTGGTTGGCATAAATGTTTATTCTTTCCCCCAGCTCCCTTTCCCTTAAAGAAAAAAAAGATGTTCTAAATTTATATCCAAATACTTGACTCTATCCCACCAAATGCTAAGCAGAAATCAAGCAGAAGTCAGAGAAGTTGTATAGATTAGAATATATAATAGAATACAAACTGAATGAAGTCTGTTTCAGCTCAACCAAGAGAGAGACCTTTTTCCTTTTTTTCCAAAAGAAAACTTCCTGAGGTCTCTAGGGAGAGTCTGTGAAGGAGTTAGGTGGACAGACAGAGAGAGGCCTAGAGTCATGTCAACAGAATTATTAAGTGACTGCTAGGGCCAGGTGTTGTGCGAAGGCTAAGGGGTAAAAAAGGAAGGCAGACAGTCCCTGCTCTTAAGAAGTTCATATTCTAATAGAACTTCTTAAGAGCAGGGACTGTCTGCCTTCCTTTTGTCTCCCATATTCTAATAGGGAGACAATATGGAGACCAAAAAAATGATGTCCAAATGAGCTACATAGAGAATTAATTGGAGGTAATCTCAGAGGGAAGCATTAGCATTAAGGAGACTCCTATCTTCCTGGAGGAGGTGAGATTTGACTGAGACTTGAAGGAAGCAAAGGAAGCCAGGCAGAGATGAGGGAAAGAATTCCAAGCAGGGGAGATAGCTAGAAAAAATGTCCATAGTGGAGGGGAGTAGAGTGGAGCAGAGAAATGCAATAGCAGAAGCCGTTGTTACTAGATTGCAGAATACTTGAAAGAGTGTGATGTAAAGTGTGAGGCTGGAAGGTAATAAAAGGCCAGTTAATGAAGGACTCTACAAATCAAACAACGTTATTTTGATCCTGTAAGTAACCGGGAGCCAGCCACTGGAGAGGAGTTAAATGGTCAGACCTAAGCAGAAGTTGGGACTAAAGTGGGGAAAGACCTGAGGCAGGAACACCAAGCAGGAAGTTTTCTATTTCTGATATCTAAGATGGAATGTTATGCAATAGAACAGCTTTCAGAAAATATTTATAAATTAGGGGTGGAATTGCTTCCAACTTGAAATAATATGATTTTATGATCCTATGACCTGATAGGTTCAGAAGTGAATGAGTTTTCTTGGAGGTTAATGGGCAATCACAGGCCAATTCTGTAAATTGTCAGAGGAGTAGGAGCCAGTGATGAAAGAAAGGGAAAATAATGATAGCATTTTGTTAGGCAGGCCATATTCCATAAAGGAAAAATGGCAAACTAAGAAAACTAATGTTTTTGAGGCTCCTGTCAGAAAGAGAAGGGAGCACATATATTGTTGCTTGTCCTTCATTCTCGAAGAGAATCAATGACACCAGAGCTATGCAAAGTCATCAACCTCACTTTATCCTCCAGAGTTATTGGAGTCCAATGGTAAAACATAGGTCAGGATGACTGGCAGTGGCCCCAGATATAGTGGGAGACTTTGACTTTTTTAAGTTAAGGTCTTTCTCAGATCTCAGTTTGTCTGAGGCAACTCCTGAGTTCAGTAATTAAATTCAAATTAAATTAAATTAAATTGAGCAATTAAAATCTAGGTAAGAATTAAAGCCAAAAGGATGACCTAGTTTGCCTTCACAAAAGAATCCAGGCATATGTAGGAGAGATCATGGAGGTTGAAAGGTAGATAATGGTAACTAATTGGGTTTGGGGGTAGGATGAGAGTGAGGAATCCAGGATGATATTTAGGTTGAGAGCCTACATAGAATGGTAGGACCCCTGACAGCATCAGGAGAGAAAACCAGAACTGAAAAACTTTAGAAAGAAGTTTATTAAATTGTGGGGTGGGGTGGGGTGGGGAGCTGAAAAAGGTAGTCTGTTCCACTCCTCACCCCATAGTTTCTGGAAGTTTAAATTATATACGGTTCAAACTAAGGAAAAAGGAAACCGTAGCTGATTAGCCAGCACAGAGTTTCCAAATAAGACAGGTAGGTTGCTTGAAATTATAATTGGGAAAAAATGTCTTACATCAGCCTTAGGATCTGGATTCCCTGGAAGATTTTTGGGATCAGCATTACCTGAAGTGCTTAGTTAAGCATTAAACAAGTCTGACCTCTAAGCAGCAAATCTGGTTTCTTAGCACACACAGCTAAATTCAAACATTGTTTCAAAGTCTTCCCACAACAGTAATAGGGAAATTAGGAATAGGACATTTCAAACAGGACGTCTTGTAGACATGCTAAACTCAATATGTCCTCAAAGAACTTACATTCAATTGGTAGGTCAGAGGGAGGAGGAAAGAAAAGTAATAACATACATAGACATGTGCACACATATGTATATATGTTTACAGAAAGAGAGACATACATATACACATTCGAGGTGTCCCCAAAGTCTTGGTAAAGTTTAAGCTTTAATAGCTTAAAACCCTATTAAGGTTTTAGGGGCAGCTCGGTAGTATAGTGGATAGAGTACCAGGACTAGAATCAAAAGACTCATTTTTCTGAGTTCAAATCTGGCTTCAGACACTAGTTAGGTAACCCTGGCCTAGTCAATTAATCCTGTTTGCCTTAGTTTCTTCTCCTATAAAATGAGCCAGAAAAGGAAATAGCAACCACTCCAGTATCTTTGCCAAAAAATCCCTAAATGGGGCTACAAAGAGTTGGATATGACTGAATAATAACAAGAGTTTTAGGATATAAAATAAATGAAAGTTATTTTATTTTATTTTAGGAGGAAAAGCTAGAGGATCTGTAAAGACTTCTTGAAGAGAATATAAACAGGAGAATGTAAACTATCTGAGGGCAAGACTTTTTTTTCATTGAATCCCAAGCACTTAGCACAGTGCATTACATACATCAAGCATTAAGATTAAGTAATTAATGTTTATTTTATTGGATTAGATTTGATTTTATTCAATAGGAGTTTACCTACAATTTAGTAGAGGGAAAAATTAGTATAGAAACAATTACAGTTCAAAGGACAATAACATAAATACAAAATAGAAATCAAAGTAAAGTTCTTTTACTCGATCTTCATTAATAATTCATTTTCTTAAACACCATGATTTGTAGACTATTGGAATTTTCTGGCTAGAAGGGACTTCTTAGGCATTCAATATTTGTAGAAGATGAAACAGAAAACTAGAGTTGTCAATTGCCTAATTTTTTTACATTTTTTTCAATTAACAAGAAATTATTGTCTCTCCTTCCTATTCAATTGGAAAAGAAAGAAAAGCAAAACCCTTGTAACAAATCTATATGATAAATTAGAACAAATCTGCTACTACCCATGGCTCAGTCTTTACTTTGAGATAATTGCTTTGTTTTAAGGCAGTGGTCAGCAAGTCTCTGGAATGGTTAACCATTATGTTGATTAGTTTTTAAATTTTTCAAAGATATTTATCATTATGATGTTGTTTTTGTATGAATTATTCCTCTGGTTCTGCTCATTTAATTCTGAATCAGTTCATACAAGCCTTAACAGGTTTCTTTGAAACTGTCCGATCATTACTAAAATGCATTTTTTTAGTTCATATATCTACTCAGTAAGTAATCTGAGGTTTGAAACCAGGTCTCAACTCCCAAAGCATTGTTCTCTACCCTACACAATGCTTTAATTTATATTTAAAAAATAATCAGAAGAAATTTAATTTATGAGTGAGTCAACTTTGTTGTACAGATTTTTCAGTGAAGAATAGACAGGGCTGAAAATCATTCAATCGCATACATATTATTGCATTGAACTGCTGGTATCATCACACTATCCAAGTGATCCTGTTCTTTTGTGACCTCTTTCATGATAAAGAATGTCCCTCATTTAAGCCATTGCATATAAGACTCACTAAGATCAAAATGGAGGCCCTTATCACAGCTCACTCCTATGCTAAAAGCACATGCCATGAGACTTTATTTTGGTCTTGAAACAATCTATATTTTTTTTCTATAGGTCATCTAAAACCTGACTTTTTTGGCCTCAGAAAAAATGTATTTTTCTTTGTTCTGTCATACTTCATATATGCAATGCAAGTTGCTTGGCAAAATGGCCTTACCATCATTTTTCTCCCTGTCTTTCATCATTGGCCCCTGTTCCTTTGACAGTTTACAGAATTGGCCTGTAACTGCCCATTAACCTCAAGAAAACTCATTCACCTTCGAATATATCAGGTTATAAGATCATAGGGTCATCATATTTCAAGTTGAAAGGGATTATACATAATCCAATCTTACCTTTAATTTTATACATATTTTCATCTAGAAAGTTAATAATAGAAACTTAGTGATGTAAAGAATCATGGTCAATAAGATTCCAGGAAATACCATTCCAGAATATATTCTCTTATAATAATCTCTCTGTGGGTATGTTTTCTGCAAATCTAACACAGCAGTGGGAATATATCCTATTGTGTATACTTTTATTAAATCTAGTATTTAAATTGGACAAAGCATGAAACAGGTTTGGGAATAGTCACAGCTTCCAACTACATCAGCATGAGGAAAATAAGACCAAAATGAAGGTAATGTTAAAAGATATTTACAGAAAATTAGTATTTGAGAACTATGAGCAAAAAAGAGGCTGTAACATCTTGAAAAATAAGTTGCTATTTTCAGTAAATCAGAGATAAACTTCAACAAACAAATTAAATGAAAGATGAGTGCCTCTTCTATGCAAGTCCCTATGCTAGGCTCCATAGGGATGCAAAAGAATGGGACACCTGTTATTGATTAGGCAAACTCTGAAGCAGGAAAAGGGAAATCTCTGCCTAGATAAAGACTGGGCAGGATCCAAACTGGAAGATGAGCAATCACTTTCTCCAATGTGAGTTAGGTGGTACCAGGATATCAAGAGACTGAAATTCAAACTCTTGAAACATGTGGGGAAAACTGGCAGTAGGAGCTGAGATTTAGGAGAGGAAAGCCTTCCAGATCAGTTGGCAAGACTCAGTGAGTAGGAGGGCTGGAGAGCCAGTTATGTGTCTGGCTCAGTCTGATTCCACAGTTTGGATCTTTTTATGGAGGCTGCTTATACTTTTGCCTCTTCATTCTCTGGCTTCCTTCAAGTCTTACCTCAAACACAGCTGGTGCCTTCCTCTCTGAGATTACTTCTCATTAATTCAGTATATATTTTATATGCATGTCTATGTCTCCTTAATTGTTTACATGTTGTGTCCCTCATTAGACTATGAATTCGGGGGTTAGTTTTTTACCTAGCATAGTGTTCAGTGTATATAGTAGGGCTTAATGTTTTTTATTGAATAAAAACAAGCAATTGTTAAGATCTACAAGAAAAATAGGAATTGACACAAATTTGTAAAACCAAAAGTTATTTTCCCAACATATGGAGAAGCAAAGGATATGAATAGACAATTCTCAAAAAAAAAAAAAAAAAAGACACATCTTCATAATAACTATATGTAAAAATGTTTCAAATACTAATAAGAGACCTGCAAATTAGAACACTTTTAAGGTCTTATCTCACACTCATTAAATAAGCAAAAATGATACAAAGTGAAAGAAGTCAATGTTCGAGTTACAGTAGGAAGTTGGACACCTATAGGAATTTGGAACCTAATACACATCAGATGGAAATAAGGATTACAGCAACCATTCTGACTGGGACAATCAAGGAACTATTCCTGGAAGAGGTGGCATTTGAATCAAGTTTGGGATAGTTTCCCAGTTTACTTCTACCAAATGTTTTCTCTCAACGAGGTGTACAGTGTACTACAATCAGAGGTTTGAGCAGCACATTCTTTGAGAATGACGTCAGAGAAGACAATAGCATCATTCCCACAATCTGATCCCAGTCTCAGATCAGTCCCAGTCACTCTTCTGACAGAACTGGTTTTGAATCCCAGTTCTTATTCCCATGAGAAACTTGCTCTCTGTAACCCTCAGCTCACCTTTTGGTGAAATGGGAAGAACAATACTCTCCTTAGATATTTCATAAGGTATTTATGAGGTAACTCAATTGTAAATATTTAAAATATGAAAAAGGATTAGGAAAGCATTTTTTAAAACTACATTCTCAAAATATTGTCCCTTCCAGCTCTAATATTACTATTTCTGAAATCCTTTTCAGCTCTAACATTCCAAGTCCTATATGCTACTACCCTGTTCACTCACCCACTTTTTATGATACTAAGCAGAAGTTTAGGTTATATTATGGTATAAGAATGGACTGCCCCCAAGATATTGGCAGTTTAGCCTGATCTGAAGAATTACCATTGATACACAACTTGGGTATTTCATCTCTATGGTGATACTGAGTCAGTTTCTTAGTCTACTAAAATATGAGTTCCATTCAATTTTTTTTCCGTAATTATAGAAAAGTTTTTTCCAAATTTAAAAATTTAAAATATTTTTTAAAATTAAAATGCTATCTATTTTTATAGGAATCATCATGGAACTATACCTCCTGGTAAGTGGGGAGGGTTGTTTGTTTTTTTACATATATTCTAGATTACAGCCAAGTTTGGTGACAAGTCAGTGAGATGATTTTAATGGTGGCAATGTGGTATAGTGGGAAGAACTTAGGATTTGAGATCAAAGGAACTGAAGTCAAATCCTGGCATTGCTGTTTATTGAACAAGTCACTTCTCATTTCTGTGCCTCGGTTTCCTCATATGTAAAATGAAGAGAAGTCATAATGACTTCTAAGGTCCCTTCCACCTCTAAGTGTATGAGCCTACAACTCAGCCTATGGCTCCAAGTTAGGTGAACATGAAAAATACCACTGAGACCAGCAATGGAAACAATTGTAGATCGGAGAGCAGATGGTCATGCTGCCCACTTAGGGAGGTGGATGAAGGCTCATCATAATCCAAGGTGTTTGGTATTTGGCGAAGGGGAAGACAGGGCTTCGTGTGGCAATGGATTCCTCAAAGATTGGCTAGTTAGCCATTGTGGAATGCTCAAGGCTTAGTTATTCACTGTACTTGGTAGGCATTTGCCGCCATACATGGGCCTCCTAAAACAAATGATCATAATCCTCTCTACGTTAATTTCCTAGAAGTTCTACTTTTTAAACCAGAATCCCCTCAGCATGAGGGATCCTCAAACATCCCTAGAAGGCAGGTGGGGGCAGGAGAAGGGGAATTATTATCTCTATTTTGGCAAAGCTTCTGCAGCTCAGAAGCCGTGAATTACTTGACCATGTTCAGATAATAAGGTAATGGATGGGGTAGAGGACAGGAATCCAAGTCTCCTGCTCCGAGTGAATAGTTTCATTTGCCAACAGGATTATAGAGGTATTCTTTGATCCAAAGGATGGAATCGTTTCCCATTACATTCCACGCCCCCTGCTTCACCAGCTTTACCTTCTGTTTGTTCTCAGGAAGAAGCCAGACAAATTCTTCAACACAAAAAGCCTTACTCATCACCCTGGCTTGCCTCCAAGTAAGAATCAAATCTTTTCTGGTACATCAAGTAGATATCCTCCTGACTTACTTAATTATGAGGTTTACACTTAGCAACAGCATGGCAAGTGTTCCAGATGTGTGTGCCTACCGAGGGGCAAAATCTTTGAAGCCTTTATTTTATTCTTCCTCCCCAAAAGGTCTTGTATACAAAAGGAAGCTCTGATAAGGATCAGGCACAGACAGTGAGAAAGTTGACATATTTGACCTTATACCTAGAGGCCTGTTTTACTGGGAAAAAACAGGCCTTCCGAATCTGTTTGGAAAATAAAATTAAATTCATTTGCCATAAGAGGATGTTTATTTATATCTCTGGCCCTTGTCCTAAAGCAAAGGATATGGAGTTGGAGGTGGGAAGAGGAAGACAAGATCCAGATAAATGGAAGGATGGAAAATTCACATTTTTTTTTGAGACAGCTTATTTCCTGCTTAATTGTATACATTCATACACACACACACACACACACACACACATACGTATGTGTATAAATACATTACTATGTATAATGAATACAAATACATTTATAAATATATATATACACTTAAAATATATCTACATATGTATTATATATGATTACATATGTGTATAATTTTTTTTGATGAGGCAATTGGAGTTAAGTGACTTGCGCAGAATCACGCAGCTAGGAAGTGTTAAGTGTCTGAGATCAAATTTGAACTCAGGTCCTCCTGACTGTGGAGCTAGCAATCTATCCACTGTACTATCTAGCTGCCTCCATATGTGTGTGATTACAAGAGGGACTGTGTCTGTTATTTGATTGGTTAGAAAACTCCCAAGTAAGGAAACTTTACTTTCTCTACAAATACTGCAACACAATCTTAGAGAGTTGCCTATGATTCCAAGAGGTTAAATGCACAGCCAGTATGTGTCAGAAATAAAATATACTCAAGTTCACCCAGCTCTCTGTTTGTCTATTCCTCTGTCTTTCTGTCCCTTTCCCTCTCTCTCTCCTGCCTTCTGTTTCCTCTCTCTCTCTCTCTCTCTCTCTCTCTCTCTCTCTCTCTCTCTCTCTCCATATAAACGTGTGTGTATATGTGAACTTTAAGAAAATTAAACCCCAAAATTACAATTAATCAAAAAAAAAGGTAAGGCACAATCATTTAACAACAACAGTATGGGGCTTTGCACTTGTAGCATAAGTCATCTAATTTTTGAGGCAGGCATAAGTCTGCTGAGACTAAGAGGTTAGAGTTCTTGGCCAAGGTCACCCAGATAGGGAGGTGAGAAAGGACAGAAAGAAGAGTACTAGCTAAGTTTTACTATGAGTTCATACTCAATTTTTAATTGAGGATGAAGATAGGCCCATACAGGAAATTTAAAGTCCATGAGACTCAAACCTAAATCAGACCTTAGACATAACTTAATGTTAAATACCTTTACTTTACTTACATATGACATACATTCTAAGTCCCAAAGAGGTTAAATGAAACTTGCCCAATATCCTAAAGCACATAAATAACAGAGCTCAAGTATTCCAACTCCAGTCCCAGAGCTCTTTTCATTACGTCATCTGTCTTGTGATTACTCTTCATTTCTTGTTTCTCCATTTCTTCATATGGAATAGAAATCTGTCTCCCTAAAACTGTAACCCACTGATTCAAATTCTGCCCTTGAGAGTAGGTATTTGAAGACAGGCTCCCTCTTAAGTCCTCTTTTCTCCAAGACTAACTTAGTCTGTTGTTTCAGTCGATATGTTTCAGCACGATATCATTTCCAGGCTTCTCACCATGCTTTTGGATGAACTTACCCTCTTCTAAAATTACCTCCATTTGGTTACTATTCTTTTTAAATTTCCCATAACTGGTCAACAATATTGTAGATGGGGACAAAGGATCATGGGATTATCACCGCTCTTACCACGAACACTATGCCTCTATTATCTCAAGCCAAGATTACATTAGTTTTTGTTTTTGTTCTTTTAACTACTAGGTCATACTGTTGACTCATTTAGAGCTTGCTGTCTGCTGAAATTCTTAGGGTTTCCTTTTCAAGATGATTAAGTTCAGTTTTTGAACATGTATGAGTTTATTTTGCCTCTGTTAATCTTCATCTTGTTAATTCCCTCAATGAAATTCTTGTCTATATTTTCCCATAAATTCTCCAGTATGGGTCTCTCCAGTATGTTGGTGGCTTCCTCACTTTCTCTAGATACTACAAGACCAATGGAGCGTATAAACCGTCTTTAGCTTATTCCTTGTTATTGTCAAGTGATAAGCCCATCTTCCTTTCGGCTTAAAATTTTTGATGACATCTTTTACTCTCCTTCTTACTTTTACTCTCCTTGCTTATAATATCTGCCTCTACCATGTGCCTTGGATTCTCAACTTAAAAGACTTCAGTGACTCTAATATTGTATGGCTTAGAGCCAGACATCATTAGCTATCCTTCCCAGCATCCAAAATTTGGCAAGTATGCCTTTTGGGTCTCTACATTCAACTTATTGATAATTTAGCCCTTGGTTCAAAGGACCAGTTGTGTGGGACTCTGTTTTCATTAATGGAATTGATTTCTTAACACTGTTTGCTTGCATAAAGTGTGGGTGATGTTGGTAAGAGCTAGAGAGAATAGAAAACTAAGCTCTTTCATATTTCAGCCTCAAGAGATAATGTTCCAACCTCTCTTCAAATCACTAAAGGGAGAAAAAGACCTTTAAAAGACCCTGACATAGAGAGGGGCTGGAAATATCTAATATATTTCCATCACCAGTGTGCTAGACTAGAAATTTCAGGAAAATTCCCTTGGGTGAGATCTGGAACTCTCTCAATTGAGCTGAGTTATCTCCTTCTCAGTGAGTAAATTCCTTCACTCTCTATTATCTGGTATATATTCTCTGTATACTTTTCTCAAACTTCTATTTGCTATTTGTTTGGACAAATGGGCTTATTGTCTATTTGCTGATTTTATACATTGCAGAACTGGCATTTGATTGGAAGTCAAGTCTTGAATATATGGGGGCATTTCTTTCCAACTAAATAATGGTAACAAGGAATAGGACTTGAACCCCAAAATCATATTCCCTAAACTATTAATATTTTAGAGAGCAGATTCTATCTCAGTACCCTGTTTTCCAAGGAGACCAGTCTCTGGACTCAACCTCTCCCTTTCCTTCCTGGCAAGAATAAATGTCTCCCTTTGAGGAAGGTGAGGAAAAAGACACTAAAGATATTTATTCTTGCCTCCCTATTAGCTACATCTAGACAGATCCATGGAGATACACATAACCCATGTGTCCATATGGGAAAAAAATAGGGCCACAGCCCCCTTACAAAATAAAGTGTTGAATGGGACAGAGCTACAGCTATGACATGCTCTAATTGATTAATCTACGGATGCCAGTGTGGAAGCATATCTTCCAGGAAAATAAACATTCATTACCTTGATTATTTGAATTCAAAATAATGGCTCTTATGGTTCTCATTTCTAAAGTCCTTAAAATTTTACAAAATATTTTTTTCATAAAATAATGGTCAGTCACCAAGCATTTGTTAAATGACTACTGTGTGTCAGACATTGTTTTAAATGCTGGAAGGCAGATGCAAGTGTTACCACCACCATTTTAGAAATTAGGAAAAATAAAGGTAAAGACATATGATTAAGCTGAGAAGTAATAGAACCAGAACTTGAAACTAGGTTTTTGAAATAATAGTTGATTTTTGCTGCCTTTATTTCCTAATCTCTAAATGGGATGAACTCATCTCATCAGAATGTGGCCTCAGCCTATGCCCTAATTGTGACTAGAGACTTTGTAATAACAAGTTGAGCTACAGCTAAAAGCTGCAGGTGTTCCATTATCTTAGATAAACTTACTACATTACCTTCCTGTTCCCCCACCCCAACCTTTTCATTAGCATTTAAGTACCTAATACGGTAAAGGGTGTGTTATTGAATAGCATTCTTGGGGTAGATTTTCTTGTCAGAATGGGAGTCTCAACTCCCAGCCAATGGGAAGAAGGGCCAGGAAAAGAGCTTCTACCGTGTTTCCCTGATAATAAGATAATAATAAATTAATCTTATTAATTTTTTGGACAGAAAAACACCAGAGGGCTTATTTTCAGGGGAGGGCTTATTTTAATGAACATTGACAGCAATTTTAATAAACAGGTAAATGTGAACAAAAAAAAGTACCTTTATTCAATAATGTTTTAACCCCATCATGCTCCCTGAGTGCTCCTTCTATCCTCCATCATGCCCCCTGAGTTCTTCTTTTATCCTCCATCATGCCCCCTGAGTTTTTCTTTTATCCTCCATCATGTCCCTTTTATCCTCCATCATGCCCCCTCACTCTCGCTTACATCCCGGGTTTTTATGTTGTCCTGCCTCAGCTCTCCTCCGCGGCTCTGCTCTCAATGGTGCCAGCAAGCAAATCACTGGGGAAGAACAGGATGACGCGCTCACTGCTGCAGCTCTGATTGGATGCAGCTCAGAGCACGGCGTGCATTTCACCCAGGAACAGGGGGAGGGGGACGGTGCATACAGAGGGTACTGTAATGTAGCATGTAGCGCAGGGGATCACCTTCACTACAGTAGCAATCTCAATAGGGCTTATTTTCGGGGGAGGGCTTATTTTAGAGGAATCTTACACAGTAAGGGGAGGGCTTATTTTCGGGATAGGTCTTATTATCAGGGAAACACGGTACAATAAGGTCTATATAATCTTGTGTTTTGCAGTTTATGCTTTGCACTCTTTTACTGACAATACCTTGTCTATTGGAAGTTGCACTTTCTCATGAGATTATAATAAATCCTTTTTTGTTTTTTTACCTTGAGAATCTCTAATTTTAATTCAGGTAGGGGATCGTAGCTGTCTTCCACATCTCTCTCTCTTTCTTTTTTTGAGGCAATTGGAGTTAAATGACTTTCCCAGGATCACACAGCTAGTAATGTCAAGTATCAGGTCCTCCTGACTCCATGGCAGGTGCTCTATTCACTGCCTCATGGTTACCTTTTTGCATTTTTTGACATTGTTCATAGCTCCTTCTTGAGTATCATCACCTCTTTGATTTCCATTGCTCTGCTCTGTTGTGGTGTTCTACCCATCTGATCATTTTATCTCTCTCTTTTTTTTTAATGTTTACTATTTTTTTAAAAATTATACCTTTTTATTGACAAAACATGTGCATGGGTAATTTTTCAACATTGATCCTTGCAAAAACTTCTGTTCCAACTTTTCCCCTCCTCCCCTTCACTCTCTCCCTTAGATGGCAGGTAGTTCCATATATGTTAAATATGTTAAAGTATATGTTAAATACAGTATATGTATACATATTTATATAATTATCTTGCTGCACAAGAAAAATTGGATTTAGAAAAAAGGTAAAAATAACCTGAGAAGAAAAATAAAAATGCAAGCAAACAATAACAGAAAGAGTGGAAATGCTATTTTGTGGTCTATACTCATTTCCCAGTGTTCTTTAGCTGGATGTAGCTGGTTCTGTTCCTTACTGATCAATTGGAACTGATTTGGATCCTCTCATTGTTGAAGATGGCCACTTCCATGGAAATTTGATCATTTTCTCTTAATGTTTTTAGTTCAATACCCTTATGTTCCCTCCTAAATCTTCTCTTACTTTCTACTTCCTGGTATCTGTTGATAGCACCATCATCCTTTCAATCATCCAACATCTTCTGTTTCTCTTTTCCCTTCTTCATTGCTAACACTCACCTTTCATCATTTCTACTTTCACTACATTTCTTGAATCAGGCCCCTCCTCTCCATTAAAAAAGCCATTATCCTAATTTATATCCTTACCATGTCATGCTTAAACTATTGTAATAGCCTTTTTAATTCCCAGCCTCCAGTTTCTTCTTTTACCAGTTCATATTTTATGCATTTTATTAAACCAATCCCAACCACACTATTCTCCTGTTAAAAATTCTTCAGTGAACTTTTACTGTTTCTTATTCTCACATTTAATGCCTTGTTGGTAGAAGTTCATTGCAGTCTGACTCCAAGTCCTTTACTCTTTCCCACTAAGCTGTATTGCTTAGATGAGCTCATAGGATTTTAAAACTGTAAGGCAACTAAGAAATGTGCCGATGTCACATTCACATGATAGTAAACCAAGAAGGATTGGTAGCTTGTAGAAATAGACATTACTAGAAAATTAGACATCTTCTCCAGGCCTCCTCATTTTTCATCAAATCCTCTAATCATATTGAGTATATATCTTTTAAATATTGATCTCTATTCCATCACCTCTTTCTCTATAAAACAGTGGATTATAGTTGAGGAAACAAGATGGATGGTAGATTTTTTTTTTTTTTAAGAGAACCAGTCACAGGAGATTGATGCCTTATGGGCATATTATTAACTTTGGATCTGAATGGCATCATTGAAAAGTGACATCTCCAAGAGTTTATTAAGCAAGAATCAAAACCTACATAACCTATATAAGATTGCTTGTATCTTGGAGAGAGGGAAGGTAAGGAAGGTAGAGAGAAAGAACATTTGGAACTTAAAATCTTACAAAAATCAGTTGAAATTTGAAAAAAAAAAGTTGAAATCTATATTTACATATAATTGGAAAAATAAAATACTACTGAATAAAAAAAGAAACAAGATCTATCACTACTAATGTTAATTTTAGTAATTGTAACTAACTTCTTTTAAATCTAAAAAGAATAACTATATGCCATTTCTCTAAAGTGATGAAGAACATAAATTATAGATGCCTTACTGGTAAGTACCTTTGTTCTATAAATCTTTTCTCCCCTTATGGGTTGGTGCCTGGTTCTGGTTAGATAATGATAAGGTGGCCATGATAAGTAGGAGTCAGGAGGCTAGGTAAATAGGAGATATGCTACATAGAAATATATTATCATATTGTATTTATATTATATATAATGTTATTTATTTTAGCATTAATGCTATATAATATATACAACATTGTATTTAGAAATACATATTTTATTAGATAAGTGTATGTATGTATGTATATGTATACACACATATATGAATAAAATATATGATATCCACACACACATACGCTTTAGCTCCAAGTGAGCACCTAGAAGAATGGTTAACCAGTTACTAGGGAAGACCCCTGACTTAGGCACTCAGCAAACTGGTCAAGCATACCTACACATTGGCATCCCCATCTTGATGACAGGACACATTCGGAGACTGAGTTTTAAATCTCATAGATTTAATTTTCCCTAAATGGCCTTGCTGTTTTCAGCCAACTATTTTAAGACTTTACCTCATTCAGGACCTTTTCATCCCTATTTAACATGGTTTATTTTTGTCTTTCTTCCACAGGAGCCAACATTTCAAACATATCCCGTGCTTCACTTTTTACTTTCAGGAAGGATGCAACAAAAGAATCTCTGCATCAAAAGAAGCCTACCTGTTAGACCAGTTTGATTTTGAGTAAGGACAAAATCTCTGCCCTTATCTTCCCTCCTAAATCTTCTCTTACTCCCTACTTCCTTGTATCTGTTGATAGGACCATCATCCTTTCAATAGTCCAACATCTTCTGTTTCTCTTTTCCCTTCCTCATTTCTAACACTCACCTTTCATCATTTCTACTTTCACTACATTTCTTATGTATATATAGGAAATGGATACAGGGACCAAATCAAAATGAGATGGTAAGTTTGTTCCATGGCATCAGCCTGGGGGAAATTCCAAATGTTGGGAGAGAGAGGTTGGATTTTTTAAAGTCTCTGTCTCTTTTCAAATACTCTGACTTATTTTAAAAAAGAAAGAAAGAAAGAAAAGGGGGGAAAAAGGCAACTTCAAGCCTGGGTTCTTATATAAATTTAATGAAAAAAATTTGGTATACTTTTCTTCTTTCCAGATAGAGTGGAGTGGAAAAAGTCAAAGAATTTTTTTAGAGGTAACTATTATTACTGCTCTTTTATAATTGAGAAAACAGGCACTCAGAGAAGGTTAATGACTTAGTCAATGTCACAGCTGAACTGTGTCACTGAACCAATATGCAATTCCAGGTCATCATCATCATTGGAGTCGTCATCTCTTTCTCCTCTCTTCTTCCTCTCTTCCTCCTCTCTTTCTCCTCCATCTCCTCCTTTTCTTCTCTTCTTTCTCCTTTTTCTCCATCTCCTTTTCCCCTCCTCCTATTCTTCTTCCTTTTACTTCTTCTTCTCCCCATCTTTCTCCTACTCTTCCACCTCTTTCTTTTCCTTTCTTCCTTCTCCTTTTTTCTTTCTCCTTTCTCCTCACCTTGTCCTCATCTTTTGATATCAAGTTCTGTGTTTTTTCTCCCCATGCCCTTTGTCTACCTAGCAATGGTTTCTTTGCATCTTCTACCAGCAAATGTTTCTATCCTTTTATTTTTCTCTGGTGGAGAACAATCGAAGGGATGAAAATAAGACAGAACTGGTGAATTCAAAGGAAATCTGGTTTATTTAATGGAAATTCTATTTGACTATGAATTCCTGCCTGATGTATATAGCCATTTCTGATTTATAGTAAATTATATGAAAATTACATGTTTTAAACCAAGTATCCTTGAATATACAGAAAAAGAAATGAAAGCCCAGAGAGATGAAGACAACTGAAATTTTATAGCTAGTTTGTGGAAGAATGACAATCAGAGAATTTCCAAATGAAAATGATTACAGTTATCCTAACCCCTCCATTTTATAAATGAGGAAGCCAAAGGCCAGAGGGGTTAAGTGACTGACTTACCTTGAGTTTCTAAGCAGTAGATAGTATAGCCAGGTTTTGAACTAGCTAGTCCCCAGCCCTAAATCTAATACTAATTTCATTACCTCACTGCCTCTCTGATAAAGCCTAGCTCTCCTGACAGCTTTGATAGAAGCAATAAAAAGATTTACTTTGAGAGGGAGGAAGCACTTAGATTGAAGCATATTTTTTCACTTTATTTTTTCTTGTGTTTTTTTCTCTCATAACATAGCTAATATGGAAATATATTTTGTATGACTTTACACATTTAACTGATATCATATTGTTTGCCTTCTCAGTGGGTTGGAGAAAAGCTGAAGAGAGGAAGAGAATTTAGAACTCAAAATTTTTAAATTTGAAAATTCAAATAAATAAAATGTATTTTAGAAAAAAGAAAAGGAAGAAAAACTTCATGAAAATCGCAGAGAATTTAGGAATCTCAAATATCTGAGGGATGTGACAAAAATAAAGACCTTGATGTTCTTTCTATCCTCTTTTTCTCAATATATTCCCAAAGCCTACATGAATTTTTGTTTTAGAATGCGAACCAGTTTTGAAGCAAGCTTCCAAGTTAATGTGTAAAAGTAACTAGAAGTGGCGAGTTTTTCCTTTATAACCACAACCATGGTTTCAAATAAATAGCCTGGAAACATGAGAAAAGATACAACTGGTGTCTCCTGAGGTCTTTCCTAATTGTTCTAAGCAGTCTCTTTTGTTCTCTGGAAAATGGCAAGGCTATGGTTTGTACTCAAGCTTCCATTGTAATAAATTTTTAGGGGGTGTAATTCCAAATTATACTTAATTTTGGTGGCCAATACCAGCCCCCATCTATGTAAAAGTGGTTTTTTTTTTTTTTTCCGCTTTACTTTCATTTTGCATGTTTGTTTTTGGTTTTTTGCTGAGACAATTTGTTGAGACAATTAACTGACTTGCCCAGAGTCACACACCTGGGAAGTGTTTAAGGGTCTAAGACCAGATTTTAACTCAGGTCCTCCTGACTTCAGGGCTGGTGCTTTATCTACACCACCTATCTGTCCTTGCATGTTGTTTTTTCAAGAGAACGCTTAGACATCTTAACTATGATAGATTGGTATGCTCCAATTGTGTGGGAAGGCACTTATATGAAAAAATACCTAAAGCATCATTACAAAGAATAAAATATCACCATGGGCCTTTTTTTGGCCTTTGGAAGAAAGGTGCAGAGAATAACTGCTTTCTTTTTCTGTATATCTTGAATATCAGACCTTTAAAAGAGGGATTTATTGCAAATTAGGTATGTAAGGTTCAGAAGCAATTTGAAGACAATGCCATGATATTCAATAAGCCCCCAAACATCAAATATTGGGATAAAGACTCTTGGAAACCTATTTTCCCCCCTATTTTCCTTTCCAATTCTAAGTGTCTTGCTCTTGTTTGGTCAAGAACATTTCAATTTGATGTTAATTAAAACTTTTTGTTTTTGTCTCTCATGATTCTTTCCATTTATTGTTAGGTCAAGAAATCTTCTGTCCATAGTTGTGAAAAGCATCTGCTTCCCTTTCCTTATAAATTGTTTAAAACATTCCCTTTTGTACCTGTTTGTATACATTAAAACTCACTGTAATATATGCTATGAGATATTTGACTAAGCCCAAATTTCTCTCAAGCTGCTTTTCAGTTTTCCCAATAGTTTACATAGAATAATGAACCTTTACCCTACCTATGAATGTCCTTGGGTTTACTCTGAAATTGCTTGGGTTTATTCTGAAATTGCTTCTGAATCAATTTGTTTCAGTTATCAACTTTTAATTGTTTTGATATTACTGCCTTGTGGTACACTCTTTTAGTTTTAGTACTTCTAGGTATTTAGCTTTTTAAAACCTCAGTTTCTTCATATGTAAAATGGAAATGATTGTAGTAGCTATCCTCAATGGTTTTATTTTTGTTTTTTTTAGGCTCAAATGATATAAAGTATATGAAATGCTTTGAAAACTTTAAAGAACTATATGCATTATAGTCATGGTTGTTGTTATTGTTATCGTCTTCCTGCCCATTTCTGTCTTCAGAGGTTTCATAGCAATGTACTATTTGGCTCTCAACCAGTATATAGGGCTAGTTTTCTCTTTTTTTTGGGATTCATAAAGTGACTGTCCTGAATCCTCAGGTGACAATATTGTCACTTATTAATACTTCTTGCACTTAGAATGTCCCAAGCCTATCTAATTTTTTTTTCTGCTTTATACCCGTGCTCCATAACTTGATGGTCTAATCAGAGAGGCTGTTCAGATTGTTGTAGGATTCTTTCTGGATTCAAATAAACCTTTCACTCTTATTGGCTTATGGTGACTCTGTAGCTATTGATCTCTTTCTTTCTCCAGTATTCTGAGTTAATATACTAACATTAGCCCCACTCCCTAAATCATTCAGATTTTTAGAGTCATTTCTATTTGTCTGTGTTTTTTTTTTAACTTGAGAGATCAACTTTTCCACTCCTAGCTCTTCACATACTTTTCATATTGGTCCACCTTATTACTAGAAGCTTTGTCTATCTTAAGCTACCCCTGTCCTCCCTTCTTCCCTTTTCTCCTTTTCTCTCTCCATCCCTCCTTTCTTTCTTCCCTCTTTCCTTCTCTGTCCCTCCCTCTGAGGAGATAGCATGCACAATGGAAAAAACATTGATTCTATTATCAGATGACTGCGGTTAGATCCTTCCTCTGAAACTGTGACCTTGGGTGTGTTCCTTTACTTTCCTGAAGTTCAGTTTCCTCATCTGGAGGATGAGGGTTGGGTCAAATGGCTTTTGAGGTTCTTCCAAGCTCTGGATATATGAACCTATGAGCAAATATGTTTTTTTCTGAACAAATTTGTTAAGCTGATGTTGAATGAACAGAAGAAAAACTTGATGCTCTAGATAACAGATTGTTAAGCACACCTTTGCTGTTTCTCACTAAGATAGAATAACTTGGCAAGAACATGGGGCTGGCTCAGCACAACCTTTCCCTACCAATAAAACATGGCTCAAAGAGTTTATTGTACATGGGCTTCAGTAGCACAATCTTGTTAATACTAGGTATCTTACTGATAACATCTGTGAATATAAAATTGCCTATTTCTCATTTATGTCCAAAGTATGGATATAAAACCTTGAAGAAATTGATCAAATCTGCTGATAAATGTTTTATGGGGAACCAGAAGTTATATTTTATATCATGCCAGATAGCTTCATGAAGATTTCTCTAATTGTGTTAGGTAGATCCTGTTTGAATATTCAAAGTCTTCGAAATCACTAGGAGGATGAGGTGGGATGATAACATGCTAGGGATAAAAATTATTGGGGAATATATCATAATCCAGGATGCAGTTGACTTTCTTTTCTGCATGGATATAGATCAAATCCTTAAGAATGAATTTCGATTGGAGACTATAGGTGAGTTGGTTGTTCAGTTCCAGGTTAAATAGTATTCATAAAATTTTAATGATTTTAATCATGAGAGGCAACCTTATTCAGCAACCTCTCTTTAACTAGAGGGATTTCTATTACATTATTTCAGTCTTTGGAGGCACATCCCTGCAAGTACTAAAACTCACCCAGGAATGCAAGTGGACTTCAGAACACTTAAGAACAAAGAGAATGAAATTGAAATTGAGGGGCATGATGAGAGTTACATAAACAACATTTCTTTTTTAAACAAACTTACATAAAATCTTATCACCATAATACCAATGGGACTACAACAGTGAGACAATTCACATGCTAAATTAATCAAGATGAGTTGGCAGTCACACAACAATAACATGATTAAGAATAATTCTTAATTTATGATCATACCATTAAATCTAACCATTTCCTAAGGAAAGAAACAATTAAGAATTTTTAAAATAAAAAACCTAGTCAAAAAAGTCTTCTTAAATAGTACATGCACACATTCTTTTTGCTCTCTGAAATAGCAAACTTTCTAACATGGATAATGTGGGATAATAAATAAATCTATGGTAACTGGATGTAAATGCACATTAACTTTATGTCTAAAGGGTACAAACCAATTTAATCAACAGTTGTTAATCACTGAGAAACACATTTGCAAGAGAAAGGCAGTTGTACTATAGATACAGAAAGAGACATAGAGCCGGCCGGGCCGGGGAGTCCGCGGGGCGGCCGCGCTCCATCTCCGGGGCAGCGGGCGCGGGGCCGGCCAGCGAGCATCCATTCCGGCCCGGCCCGGCCCGGCCCACCCCGGCCCTCCCCGGCCCGGCTCTCTCCTTGGCCAGGGCTGCTGGCGCACCCGCAGCGACGGCGCAACCGGCGACGCTTTGTGCCCAGCTTGGACGCGTACCCCCGGACAGGTCCCTGAATGGAAAGGCCGAGTTCCCCGAGGTGGGCAGCAACCTTGCCGCGCCAGCGGCGTCTCCTTCCTTCGAGGCAAAGGAAGAAGTGAATGGCCCCTTGGCACGGGCCCCTCTCTGGTTTCTTTGACACAAGCCGGTGTTTTTTGTTTTAATCTCCCCTGAAAAATCTCCCTGCTGAAAATGCAGGATCAGCGCCCCGAGACCAAAAATTCCCGAGGACAGGAGAATGCCAGTGGGGCCTTCCTCAGTGACCTCGTGGAGGCGGTGGAAAGAGCTTCAGTCAGCGAGTCCCCCAAAGGGAACGAGGGGAATTATGTCCCCGGGAGCAGGGACTGTGAAGAGGGGGCTCCGCGATTGGAAAGCCAAGCCAGAAATGCTGCCTCCGGGGCTGCTTGGCAACCTGAAGTGTCTGACGGTTGCAGCTTGGGCCCCGTGGAACACAACAGCTCCTGGGGGGACTTCGAGGGCTTCAGCGAGACTTCGGACAAGTCGGACACTTTCAACACCCTGGACATTCTGGAGCGATGGTCAGCCCCCGGGACGCGAGAAAGCGACCCTGACTTAACTGGATGTGCCGCAAGCTCTTGTGGCAGTCTGCAGTTTGATAGTATGAGGGAAACTGCTGCTATTTCACCTAGTAAGGCCAATCTCAGCTATGAGAATATTTTTAAGCTTGTCTTTCAAGAAGTACCAGTACAACAAATGACTGAGGATATTTGCACCTTACACCATTTTCTAGAAAAATATAACGAAGAAAATACTAGCAGCAAACCTGTAAAGAAGCATTTTTGTTCTGAGTCCCGAAAACTCTGGAGGATTCTCCAAGATGAAGATGGCACATCTACTTCAAAATGCCTCTGGAGTAAATCTCATTGCCAAGACAATTTCTTACTTGTTCTTGGAATAGATGCTGCTCAAAAAGATCTTTCCGGAGGTAGTAATCATGTTCTGGAAGATTCTAATCTGAAAGAGACCGAAGAGTTAACAGAAGTAAATGGCTTTAGTCTTAATAATTGCAAGGCACTAATTCAAACCAAGCTCTCTGGATCCTCAGCTTCTCGACACAACAACCTGTTTATGTACAACTTGTTTTTGAAGAAGACTCCTTCCAGTGGAAATATGCAATACATAACAATTCCAAGAAAGAAAAAACTTTTTACTGCCCGGAATCTAAAAATGAAATTTTTTAATAGTGATGTTTGCTAAAGAAAAATACTTTTTATCTTTGAGGAAAATATTACATTTTGCTACTGATTTGGTACTGGAAACTGGAAATCATAGACATCTTTGAGATGATAAACTAGAAATTCTTAGCTGTATTTTCCTATGGCTACCAGTTTGCATATGAATTAGTCAAGGGTAAAAATCAGGACTTTTCTTTGAAGAGCTTGCTCTTCATTTTTAAATGTATTATTTTCTGGCCACCCCCAATTTGACACTAGCAAAAAAGAACTTACACAAATTTTGCTTTAGTTTTCTAGTCAACAAATACCCAGGCAAAATCTTGAAAAGGAATGCACTGCCAATTTTAAAAAAAAGCTTAGGGATGTCATATATTTAACAAAGTTGTTAGATCCCTACTCCTAGGTAGCTATTGGAAATTCAGGCTTTGATAGCCTGGCTCTGGGCCTCATTTCATGGTAGCAGCATGAGATTAAATATCACAGATAGCTGAGGGACAAAACCAGCTCTTCCAATGGCTCTCCAATGTCCTGACTCATTTGGTGATCTTTTGTTGATGACTAGTAGAACTGAACATTCTTAGGAAAGGTTCAAACTGTGACTAGATGTCCCAAAATGTGAATATTTCAGTGTCAGCCTATTTTGCAAAGTTATTTTCTTTATTTTCAGGTGACATACATTGGCCAAGCCAGGATAATGTCCCTGTGGAGATGTCTGCTTAAATGCTATGATGCTTGTTTGAAATGTTAAAATATTGTACATAATAGGTTTAAAATATGTTCCAACTAAAAGATTTGAGAAAACTTAAAGGTATCTCCCTGAAGTATCTTAATCATAACTTAAGCTGTTTTTCCCTAAAATATTTGTTTTAAGGGTCTTTCTGGAGACATAAAACTCAGTGCTGCGTGTTATGCACTAAACCTGGGATAACTTGACATTTTCCTATGTACTAACTGCTGACCTTGACAAAACAGCACTCATGGACAACAGTTTTATTCCATTTTACACTTTGTTTTATGGAACATCCAAATGAAAATTTTCTCCGTGTCTCCATTGAAAAATCAACCCTGTTAAAAATGGCAAGAACTAACAAATCCACACTGACTTTTGTAACATTTTATCAAATAAAGTTCCCTGAATAAACTTTCAAAAAAAAAAAAAAAAAAAAGACATAAACAGTCAGACTATTTCAGTGTGGAAACAAGTTTTCCTTAATTGTTCTTCTAAAAGAGGATTCTGTAGGAAATGGATGTATGTGGAGAATTATTGAGAAGTGAAAAAGATAGTTTGATTGTTTAAAAGCATTACTGAGATATTTTGAAGGCTAATACAAATAAAAATAATTTAATGAAGATGACAGAGATCGTGGTTTGATTTCCTATGATTGTTTAAAGTACTACCCTAGGTTTATATAACTTTGTCTTATGTCAGGTGAATGCTTGTTTTGTATATGATGTGACATCATCTAAGTTTATAATGGTTACTTATCTGTTCATGGCTGATGGGTTGCAATCATTTGAGGATCTAGAATCTCAGAGTTGAAAGAGATCATAAATATTAGAACATAAAAATCTTCTTTATTTCTAATTTTTATGATGCTATTGGAAGTACCATATGGGAGTACCAACAGGGATTTGGAGGGATGTTGTTGGTAAAGGAACAAAGCTCTTGGTCCAGAAGGTTTTGAAGGTGAATTCTGTCAAAAATTTAAAGAGCAATTAACAGATACTACACTAATTCTCAAAAACAATTCCAATACCTTAACTAAGAAAATAAAACAAAGAAAAAGAACTATAAGCCAGTAGCTAAAATAATTGACACCTTTTAATATTCAATGTTGAAAACCTATTTAGTGAGAAACAATTAGACTTCTAAGTGAATATTCATTTTTTTCTATGAACTATCAACCCAGGTTTTCTCTATCCTGTACTTATAAGAGTAATATGTCTTTCCTTTTTAGTGGTTATTTTCAACAGTTTGATTAAGTTTTTTCCACTCAATAAGTATGCTTTTTTTTCACTTCTCCCATAAAAAATAAATTCTTATAACAAATACAATAAAGCAAAATCAATGTTTACCTTTGCTGATTTTCTTAAAATTATGTCTCAGTCTGTACCCAGAGTACATGAATTCTCTGTCAAGAATGAGTAGCATATTTCATCGTTGGTCTCTGGAATCATGGTTGGTTTTTCCATTGATCAGAATTCTTAAATTTTTCCAAAGTTATTTAACCCTACAATGCTGTTGTTAGTGTGCAAATTATTTTTCTGATGGTTCAGCTCATTTTGCTTTGCATCAGTTTATATCAGTTTATAAAATTTACTAGTTTCTCTGAAACAATCCCTC
This sequence comes from Antechinus flavipes, assembly GCF_016432865.1. Lineage (NCBI taxonomy): Eukaryota > Metazoa > Chordata > Mammalia > Dasyuromorphia > Dasyuridae > Antechinus > Antechinus flavipes. The sequence goes on along the minus strand of NC_067399.1, from coordinate 462,966,949 downwards.
CATAATTACTTATGATATAACAGTATTTAATTTTCTTCACATTTCATACTTTTTTGAATTATTCTCCAATTAATGTATACTTTTTTGGCTTCTAGTTCTTAACCAATGCCAAAAGATCTCATATAAATATTTTTGTGAACATATCCTTTTCTTCTTTGTTTGATTTTTTAGGATATCATACACAGCTGAATAACTTTCAGATATAATTTCAAATTGCTTTTAGAATGCCTGTACCAATTCATAGTTCCACTGAGTGCATTAATGTGCCTATTTTTCTGTATCTTTTCGCTTTGTCACTTTCCTTTTATATTTGATATAATTTTATCCTTATAAAGTCCTGAATAATGAGGTTTTGTGATAAGTGATCTATGTATTTAGGAAAGCAGAGATAAAAGGCAAGAAAACTGGTTATAGAGCTATAATTAGATCAGTTACAAGGGGATGAGGGCCCTAGGATGGTAGGAGTGAAAGAAAAGAAAGAATGCTAGAAATATTAATAGAATAATCTAAAACATAATCTAATTAGCTTTAGGGCAGAGCATAGTTGGGGGAATGAGAAAAGCAGTTGGGATAAGCAAAGGGAGTAATCCAAAATAATTTCAAGATTTCAAGTCTAAATTATTGAGCGAATGACATGCCCTGGATAGAAATAGGGATATCAGGAAGAGTTATCTTTAGGACAAAAGATACTCAAGTGGAAGACCTGCCTCTAACTGTGTGACTCTGGGCAAGATACCTCATTTCTCCGGCCTTAGTTTCCTAATCAATATGTAAGGGTGAGAAGAAGAAGCGTTTTGGTTTCCTCACTCCCCTCCTCTCTTCACTTAACCTCTTTTCTCTTTCATTTTCTCTCCATCTCCTATCTCAATAAGTTAGAAGACAGCAATATCATTGTATGAGTAAAAATTGGCCAGACTGTTGCAAAAATTTAAGTATTTAAGCCTTTGGTAGTTTGGTTAAGATGGAAAGAAAGCCAGCAGTCAAGGAAAAACTTAGATGTTCTCCTCTTGGATTTAGAAGAGAGATTTTTTTTCTCTACTCCCCTCGTTGGTCATATCTTCTAGAAAGAGAGGCATTTGATCATAAGGTGATGCCTTACCCAGCATTTAGCCAGTTCCAAAAAGTTTGGAGTGAAGAAAGGAAAAACGCTTACCTCAGGTAGACACAGATACAGTCCCTTGAGACAGGAAGCAGCTGCCAGGAGAAGGAATTCTTGTAGCAAGGGAAAAAAAAAAAAAAAAACAAAACAGTGACAATAGACTGGAGAGATAATTCACCCTAGCAATAAGGAGTTGAAGCACTCTGAAAGGAAAGGATATGAATATTCTGCATTTCCAAAACTGAGAATTCTCTTAGCCACATATATGCCGCCTCTCACTCTACTCCGTGTTTGTGAACATTTTTCCCAATGACAGTGTGTATTTGTGGAAGTACACCCCAGGTTTATTGTGGGAAGTAGGGAAGGGGTTGTAGTAACTGTTATTACTAGGTCATTTTTTTGTCATGCCCTTGCTTTGAATTAATTGTGTATAACCCCTGTCCCAAGGCCCATTGGTATGGGACTCTCTCCTTACCAGTCCCAGTAAGGGATGAACCCTCTATACTGCACGACAGGCAGGTAGATCCTGTTTAAAGGCAGTTTCAGTTCTCAGCCATTCTCCCTTTGGGATTCACATTTGGGTGCTCTCGGCTTCCATCTTTGAGAGTGTTGGAAGAAGCTAACCTCGTTTTAGATTGCTGAGGGAAAAGCCTGGGAAGACACAAGAGGAGTGGCCAGTCTCCATCATGTCCCTATTCCCAGTTGCTGTTCGAAAGACTGTGGGGGATTTCCCCTTGGGTGAGATCCAGGACCCATTCCTTTGATTGAGCTGAGCTACCCTGCTCCCGACAGGAGATCTCCTTCATTCTGTCTTCTGCATTGTCTGGTATATTCTTATGTATACCTTCGGTGGTTTCTGTTTTGCTAAGATTTGGATAAATAGTTTTTTTTGCTATCTGCTATGTGGGCTCATTGTGGTACTAATACTTGATGGGAAAGAGGCCATCTTACCTATAGAGCTTGGGGTCTAGCTTTTCCCTTCAAAATGACAAAGCAATCAAAAGTTGGCTGGAACTCCATCATACCCCCTAGATTAACAATATTTAGGAGAGCAGATAGATATACTTCTAGTCCAATACTCCCTCTTTCTGAGGGTGGCTTCTAGACTCAATCTCCTACTTCACCTCCTGGAAGAAATGAGTCTGCCTTAGAGAAGGGTAAGTGGAGAGGAAGTTAGAGATGGCTATTCTGTCTCCCTTTAAAGTACACACAAAGACAGGCTTCTTACAATACATGGAGTCTTGCTACATAAGTGAAGTCCACACTCCCCCTCCTTCCTTAAATGTGTTTATTGCTTATGAGAAACACACCAATGGGAGCTTATAATATTAGCTGTTACCACCACAGACTATATCTTGAACACAAGATAGATGCTCTTCTTTCATGGAATGTAACAAGTATTCCCTGAGAGATTCCATGCAAAAATAGGGGATGGTAAACCAGATGATGTGTAAAGTCTCTTCTAGCTCTATTATTTTAGAATTAGAAAATAGATGAATGAAGTCTGAAAAGATTTACCCAAACTGATTCTAGGTGAATTGAGCAGAACTAAGAGAACATTGTACATAGTAACAACAAGATTATGTGATGATCAATTCTGATGGACGTGGCCCTTTTCAGCAATGAGGTAATTCAGGTCAATTCCAATAGGTTTGTGATGGAGAGAGCCATCTGCACCCAGAGGGAGTCTAATGGGGATTGAATGCAGATCACAGCATAGTATTTTCACCTTTGTGTTGTTGTTTGCTTTTTTTTTTAATCTCATTTTTTTCTTTCACCTTTTGATCTGATTTTTCTTGCACAGCATGATAAATGTTTGTGTTTAGTAAATTTGCATCTATATTGAATTGCTTATTGTCTATGGGAAGGGGTGGAGGGAATGGAGGGAGAAAAAATTTGGAACACAAGATTTTGCAAAGGTGAATGTTGAAAACTATCTTTGTATGTATTTGGAAAAATAAAAAATTATTATGAAAAACAAAAGAAAAAAGAAAGATGCTATCATTTGTGGTTTGAGTGGCTAATTTCTAGACACTAAAAAGGATTCAATATCCTCTACCTCTTCCACAACATTCATTAACAAATGCTTTTCAAGTCAATGATAATGTGGTTTATTCTACAGCCACATTGGAAATGAGAAGATATTCTAACACATAACTTATGTATTCTAGCACAAGCAAAGAACAAAAGTTCCTCCTGGTCTCCTAAAGTGCTTTCAGAGGAGAAAATGGGCATTTTGTTCAAGTTAATTGTCAACATAGTCATGTAAGCATTGATAGCTACAGACATTGGAGGATAGCAATAATTCATCACAATATCTTAGTCCTTCCATTTTTTAAGTCATAAAACTGTGCTGTTAATGTGTCTCTTTGATGTGTTACTAGTTTCTCCATTCAAAGACAATAGATCTTAAGGTTGTAATGGGCTAAGATAGGGACAAACAAATTAAGGATTAGAATCCTTGGTTTTTATATTTTACTCAATATCTTGAGCTAGGATCTCTAATATTCCCCTATCTTTACATAATGAAAATAAACTCACAATGCAGATGGTTACAATCTATACTAATAATCTCTAAGTTTTTTGATTGTGAATCTTCAATGAATAAAATATTTCAAACATGTACCTAAATATATATCAATTCACATACATAAGTATTGATGAAAAAGGATGACATATCAATGAAATAAATGTCTTAAATATGTCATCTTATTAATGGTATAAAATTCATTTTCCTCTTAGCAGAATCATTAATATTCCTAGTGAGAACAATATGATTTAAAATGCTTCATAATATTTGAAAATTTTGGTGTTTTGTAGTATTCAGGTTTTTGTTTGTTTGTTTGTTTGTTTTTTTGCAGTAAGAATGCAACTCTTAGATTCCTTTTGGGTTTTGTTTTGTTTTTTTTTTTTTTTTTTTTTTTTTTTTTTGGCAAAGATACTAAATTACTGTGCCATTGCCTCTCTGATTCATTTTATAAAGGAGAAAACTGAGGCAAGCAGGGTTAAGTGACTTGTCCAGAATCATATAGCAAATGTCTGAGGCCAGATTTGAACTCAGGAAGAGTAGTTTTCCTGTCTCCATGCCCAGGATTTTATTGACTGTACCACCTAGATGTCTAATACTTTGATACAATGATGCAAAGTTCTGGTTCTAAGTTGTTTTTAATTGTTTTAACTGTTCTAAATTGGTTTTAACAGCTATCATTACTTTCAAAAAAAGATACCTCAAGATAGGTCCACTCAATTGAAAGAAGCGAATCATTTGCTGTACTTACTAAATCATATTCCTTTTTCAATGCCATATGTCAATTAAACAAAGATTTTTATTGGAATTTGATAATTCAGTTTGTTCTTTTCTGCTGCAATTTCTCTGTTCTAACAAGTTAATCAAAAAGGATTGTGTTTTTAACAAATTGGTCCAAATCCACCGAAACTCTTCATTTAGAAGATTTTTAAACAAGTTAAAAGTTTTTGTTTCCAAATTTTTTAAGTGACCAGAAAAGAGAATCTGTTTTGTTTAGTTTTTTTTTTTAATAAATGACATTAATTTTGGAAACAAGGGCCTATCTACATATGGGCCTCTCTCTCTTCCCCCTATCATTCCTTTCGTCTTTCTTGTCCCTGCCTGTCTGTCTGTCTCTCTCTCCCTCCATAAATCTCCCTCAGGGAGGCAGCACTATCACTGGATGAGCAAAAATGTTTTACTACTCATGATGGTTCCATACTATCATTAGTTAATGTCTCAAATAAGGATGTGCTGGAGCTAGCTCTTAGTGGAACTGATGTACTAAATTTCCAGTGTGAGCATTTATATCTGAGAAATTAGCCAATGTTTCAAATCAGGGCTTGATTTATCCTTTTGACTATTACATAGATGAAAAATGGTTTAAAAAAAAAAAAAAGGTTACAAAGGCAAACTACTTAAAAGTTTTTCAGAAGCACATTTACTTTGGTAGGAGAATCAATTGTTAAACATTTACCAGCATACCTCTGTTCTCAAGTCATAGAATGAACTTAGGGAGAAGGTCATTGTTAACAAGGGTAGCCCAGCCAAAAGATAGGCCAGAGTAAATCGATATCTTAAATAATTCTGATCATTTCAATTTTTAATTTTGCCCAGATTCTTGCCATCTCGGACTAGATCATCACTATTTTTACCTTATAATGTTACTTATGAAGAATTTCTACTGAGAACATGAATAGAGTAAATATGCTGCCATCTCTGATAACAATTATAATTGCATCAAGGAGGTTAGGGTTGGTTAAGAAGAAGTACTATAAATCTATTTTTAAAAACCTTGCAGGAAGCTTTCTAAACTGAACAAGACCCTCTTTATGCAAACTACTCCATTGAAATACAGTTCTCTCTTCCACATTGGGGGTGGGGAGTAGGAGTAGGAAGTGTGGATGCAGTGCATCTGCAACATGGGAAATTCATGTAAAATTTTTTGATCCTCCCTTTGTAACACAGAAGAAGTCTGAATTATTATTGAATATTAAAAGATAAAGTAGATTAATATTACACAATACTACACAGATATTTTATGCATTTTTGAATATCTAAACTTTTTCTGTGTCACTTGCTGGTCTTTGCATGTCATCTGTGGCTTCTGCAAAATTCTCCCAAAATTCATTCCCATTTAATTTTTTTACACTGACCAATGATATATTGAAATCATCATGGGGAAAGATGTTAAGCAGTAAAGAAAAAGACCAAGAAAACTGTAAAATTACCAGTTAATGGTTCTGCTAAGAGGCCAGGATCCTACATCTTATGAGGATTCTTGCTTTTATTTTGTATCCTTGCTTAAATAAACCTTAGCATTTGACGGCAAAAACCCAAGTCACCTCTTTACTTAGCATTCCAAAAAGAACCCAGCACAATTGGTGGCAGTTGTAGGACATTGAAATAATAATAACTAGGTTTGGGAAAGGGAAATAAGCTAAAAGTGAAGGATTCCCAGTATCCACATGTCTACTCACAAGTCCTAAGATGCCCTACAATTTAATTCATTGGGTAGAAAAGATAGATAAAAGTTAATAAATTATATTACACATTATGTATTTATAATATGCTATATTTATAGTCTGCCTATAGTCTGCATACAACTATAGTCTGTATACACATAGTCTAGTATGTTATATTATGAATGTTATATTTATAATAAAAGTTATATATGCAATATAAAAATTTTATTGCAGTATTGAAATTAAAATGAGACCTTGGAAATGAAACAAGAAGTGATAAATTCCCTCCTCTCTCCATATGGAACTAGCAGGTACATTCTGAAGAGGCACGGAAAAAAATGGAAAAACTGCAATCATTAAACCCAAACCATTTACAAAGAACCTTAGAGAAAAAATAAATTTGCCTCTCTGAAAAGTCTGTTTAAAATAGAAAGTCTTTCAGGGCTAAATGTGCAAAGAAGCTAGAACTTAACAACCCCTCCCGGTGACATTACTTGCCTCCCACCCCAGAAAAGAGAATTTGAAGACTTCTGGGACACACCAAGTCTTCAAATTCTCTTTTCTGCGGTGGTGTATACATACATACATACATATATATATATATATATATATATAGAGAGAGAGAGAGAGAGAGAGAGAGAGAGAGAGAGAGAGAAAGAGAGAGAGAGAGAGAGAGAGAGAGAGAGAGAGAAAGAGAGAGAGAGAGAGAGAGAGAGAGAGAGAGAGAGAGAGAAAGAGAGAGATCCCCCACCCCCCAAAAAAAGGTTCATTTTGCATTGAATTTGTTTGGCAGTTTAAATAGATGAGTGAATGTCAGCCATTTTTTCTTGTCTTTGCATATATGACTACATACAATGAATTTTTTCAGTTTCTAATGAGAATAAAGTTTAAAAGAAGCTGCAGTTATCTGTGATGAAGCCTCTTCAAACTATCTGATTGGAACTAGACTTTGAGTTCAAAAGAATTTTTCTTGGTAAGATGGCCTAAAAAAACCAACAAAAACTAGAAAAATACAATGAGTAAAAGATTCTCTTCCCTTCCCCCCCCCCCCAATATTTGTTGCATTAGAGAGACAGAAATGAACAGAGAAACAGAATTTATGATGAATTTGATAGGCTTTAGTGAAAATTATTTTAATGAGGATAAGATTTCATATTAAAGTTTCTTCAGAGAATGAATGATGACCTTTACTATGGATTATGAAATAGGTAATTTAGATTTTAAGGCATTTAGATATTCCAGCAAGCATTTTCTTGAGTATGCTCTTTCCTTTCATCTCGGAGCACTTCAAGCCATGATTATCATAAGAATAGAGACTATAATAGAGGGTAAGAATGCTCTTATATTTGATAATAGCTTTACTTATCTTGTAATGGACATGCAATTGTGTCTGGAATGCATTTTCTTTAATGAGGGCTAAGTTCCAGAATAGAAAAGATATTATACATACATACAGATAGATATATGTGTGTCTGTATGTGTACATGTTTATATATATATAATATAAAATATAACATGTAGAAAAGATATATATAAATGTCATCTACTATATTTTATCTCACAGAAGATGTAGATGTAGATCTTAGAAGCTGTGGAAATTATTCCATTTTCATTAATAATTCTGATTAAACTAATCCATATTTTACTGAAGATTATTTTTTCTGTAAAATTTGCTCTCTTTTAAAAAAAAAAGATCAGTGATATTATAAATTGTTACCAAAGTTTAATGACCCTGAATTTATGAAACATTTGATGTATGTATTTTTAAATTATATTTCAGTATACCAGTAAAGATGGTAGAACAGCAAAAAGTAGTATATCCTAGGTCTCTCACATCCAAGAAAACTGAGGAAGAATATTAGACCAAGTAGTGAATGGGAATCCAAGAATAAACCCCAATGGGTAAAGTTTCCAACCCATGATTGTGAATCCACATTATAGGCAAGTAAGCAGGAGTATTCCTACAGATTAGTACTCTGACCCTGCAAAATAGGATCAGTGGTTTACAAACCAGGGTTGGGTCTGCTGCTCTGCCACTCTGAACCCACGGTGGATTAATTGGTGGATTCAGCTCTCATAGGCAAAAAGAGCTAGGCCTGTCTACAGCTTTGTGCCTATGACTGAAGAGTAGGTTCTCATACTCACATTGGGGCATAAAGTTACCAGGGCAGGACTTGTGGGCAAGGCCAACAGCTCTGCATTCTGATGCTGGAACAGGTCTGTGGATTTAGTCCAAAAGGTACAAGATTGCTGTTGTATTGCCCAAATCAAACCAGTGTCTAGAGCCTGCAAAACAAAGCAGGAGGGAACTAATAGAAACATTAAAACATAGCTCAAATCATTCCTAGGATTATTAAAAAGCTTCCTAACCTGAGCCACTCTCTGTGATATTTGAAGCAACAGAGCATTCAATACTTGGAGAATGTAGTCACTGAAACCTAGATAATAGAGATCAGGACTATACAAAGGCATAATATCTCTCTAAAAGTGCAGAGTTTGGCCCTAATACAAAATCTCCATCTATACAGGAAGTAAGACAAAAAAATGAGTTTAAAAATTTATTGATGATTAAGCACAATTATAGAACCAAGATGCCTAAGACACAGCTCCAGGAAAGGAATAAAACTTGAAAATATTTATAAGTAAAGTTTCAAAGGAAAACAGTTTGCTATAACATGAAATAAAATCCTTGGGGAAAATGGAACAAGAGATTTTTAAAAGAAGGATTTTAAATAGTATGATAAATGAAATGAAAGCTCAAGAGGAAAGAACTGGAAAAGAAATGAGATATCTGAAGGAAACAGAAGAAAAATCAATAGCTCAGTATAAGAAGAATACAGCCTTGACCAAATAGCAGACCTTCTGAAAATTAGAATGCATCTAACAAAAGTTAATGACTCTAAAAGACAAATACATATGTTAAAAAAAAAAAAACTGAGAAAATAGAAGGCATCTTATTTTAAAAAACAATTGAATAGAAAATAGATCAAGAAGAGATGATCAAAAAATCACTATATTTCTATAACACAAGGACCTCCAAAAGAGCCTAGATTTTAGATTTCAAGAAACCATGAATGAAAATTGCTCAAATCTAATAGAACCACAAGAGCAAAGTGAAAATAGAAAGAAACCACTATTCCTCTCTTGAAAGAAATCTCCAAATTAACACTCTTGGAAACAACATAGTCAAAATTTAAATTCAGGCAACATTGCCAAAGCTTCCAGGTCAAAGAAAAAAAATTCCACAATAACCAAAAAGAATTTAAGTACTAAGGAGTTGCAGTTAAGATCATACAAGATGTGGTGTTATCATTTAAAGAAACAGTGTTTAGAATAGGTATTTCAAAAAGCAAAAGATAAAGACCTACAATAAAAAAATAATTTACCCAGAAAAATGGTATATAATCTTCTTGGGGGAGGAGAGAGGACTTGAGAAAATGGACCTTTAATTATTGTACCAAAGTTCCCTTTTAATGTCGTGACCCAGTTTCTCCAATTGTCCTATTTCATTATTCTGCCTCAGATTATAACCTTTCCCTCTTAATGTTTGATGAGATAAAGGTCTACCTCAGTTGCTCTGCCCCCAAATCCCAGGGGGCTATAATCATTCCCTCTTAAATGGTTGATGAGATAAAGGTTTTATATCTCTAGGTTATAGATATTCCTTCTTAATGTTTGACAGGATAAAGGTTTATCCATTTTAGATGTCATTAGAATATCAGTAACCTCCCTCCATTGTGTCATCCTAGGGGCCTCCCCATCATTAGGTTATCCCCACCTAGGTACCTCCCCCATTATGTCATTATTCTTCTTATCCTATAAAAAAGCTTGCTGTCCCAGTACTCAGGACTGGATTCTTTGAGATGATAGTCTCATCCCTCCCTGGGACCAAGATCCATCTGGTCCCAGTATCTCTCTCCATTTAATAAACTATTGAATTGATCTCTAACCTTTGTCTTGCTCAGTTTCTTCAGCATTACATAATGAAAGGTGACCTTGTGTTAACTCCTAAAGAGCAGCTGCAGTCTTGCTTTTGTGTTCCCAGTGCTCACTACAGTGCTTTGCACATTAAGTATAAAGCACATAATGCTTTTTCTTCACTGTAGTCTTCTTAAAACACAATTATAAATCAAATTTCTAATACCTTTTAATATTGTTCTCTTTTCCATTAATGTGCTCATTGCATAAATTATTCTCTAGACTCTGTTTCAACTGATTTAATCTAGCATATGCCTTGTACAAACACAGCTATTTCTAAATTGTTTTATCCTTGTAGAATACAGACTTCTTGAGGGCAGAGACTATGTTTTTGCCTTTCTTTGTATCTTCAGCACTTAGTACCTAGTACATAGTAAGCAATGAAATGTTTGTTCACTGATTTTTCTTTCCAATTTTTCCCAAATTCTTCATATTCATCTTTTTTTACTATGTTCTATTCATTTTCATAAATTCTCCACAGAGCACCCATACAATGAAACATTGCTCTTGTTCTTTTTTAGTTTGTGGATACAATTGTAGTACTTGGACCAAACTTATCTTTCATTCTTATTAAATGACTAATCCATCTCCTTTCTGAGTCCGGCATATCTTTGATGATTTCAGCTACTGTGCTACACCCAGAACTAAAGTTAGGAATTTCTGCATTAAGTACAACAGCCTTATGGCTGATTCTGGAGCAAATAGCACAAGCTGTGCCTTCAATTGAGAGACAGAAAAAAACACTGCTCCATGCACAGGGAGACAGGGACTCAATTATATCATGGGGAAGAATGGGAGATTGAGAGAGAAAGGGAGGAGCCATCCTATTATGTTTTTTGTTTTTCCTAATTTAACCAATTAGTCTTACCTAGTAGATGCTAAATTCTATTGCTTCTGCACCACCAAAGCATCACAATAGCTGCCACCAGCCTGCTTTATTTGGCTACTTGGGACAAAGCCCCAATCCTGCACCCTAGTTACAACTCTGGTTGCATTCCAGGACTTAGAGGTGAAAGAGATTTTAGAGATCATCTAGTCTATCCTTTTTGTCTTGGTTTATCTAATGTCTTGGTTCTCTCTTAGTTTCCTAAGTTAACTATATTTCAGCCCATTCTGGTATACAGATTCCCCTATAAGATCTTGGAGATTTTCAGTAAGGGGAAGTCCATTATTTTCTAAATTTCAGCCCATTCCACTTGTATACCACTCTAATTGTAAGGAAGTCTCTATCAAACTGACATCAATCTCTATAACTTTCACCTATTGCCACTAACCTGGCCCAAGCAGAAAAATTCTAAATTCTCTTCCATATGTGAACCATTGAATTGCCTCTAGGCAGCAATTAGGTGTCCTTTATCCTCCCCCTAAGTCTTCTTCTTGATAGGTGTGCCCACAGTTATGAAGACAGGAAAAAGCAGAAGAAAGATCTGAATCCCTGCACTTCTAACTCCAAATCCATTGTTCTTTCCATTACACACCCAACTCTCCTTGTCTTCTCCTTAGAAAAGAGAAATTGATGATTTTTGTTGCTCACTTACGTTCAGCTCTTAGTGATCCCATTTGAAGTTTTCTTGACAGAAATCCTGGAATGGTTTGCCATTTCCTTCTCCAGCTCATTTTACAGATAAGGAAACTGAGGCAAACAACATGAAGTAACTTGCCCACACAATTAGCGTCTGAGCCCATTTTTTTTAACCCAGAACTTCCTGGCTCTAGACCTGGCTCTCTAACTACTAAGCTACTTCGCTGCCCCTTAGATGATGACTACAAATTGTCAAACCCAGACTAGAGAGGTAACTGTAGAAAATTTTAATTCTTATGATAATAGCCAGGACTCCTTCCTCAATTTTTGCATAATTCCATTATGCAAATAGTATTGTTCTGAATTAGATGGCAATTGATTCCTCAGCATTATCTGGTATCTGATGGTTACATACAAATATAAAAATACAAGTTGAAGAGAGTTGAGTAGATATATACATACATACAATATTGATCTATTGATGTAAAGATACATAATGCAGCTAGGTAGTGCAGGGAATACAGCAAAAGATATGGCATCAACCACATGTGTAAAAATATTTGTGGCAGCCCTTTTTGTAGTGGCAAGAAACTAAAAACTGAGTGGCTGCCCAACAGGTAGAGAATGGCTAAATAAATTATGCTATTTGAATGTTATGGAATATTATTGTTCTATAAGAAATGACCAGCAGGATGATTTTGAAGAGACTTACATGAATTGAGGCTGACTGATGTAACTAGAACCAAGAGAACATCGTACACAGCAATAAAATCAATTCTGATGGACATGACTGTTTTCAACAGGGAAGTGATCCACGCCAGTTCCAATAGTCTTGTGATGAAAGGAGCCATCTGCATCTAGAGAGAGGACTATGGGGAGTAAGTGTGGATCACAACACAATATTTTCACTTTTGTTACTATTTGCTTGTATTTTGTTTTCTCATTTTTTTCCTTTTTGATCTGATTTTTTTCTTGTGCAGAATGATAATTGTAAAAATATATATAAAGAATTGCACGTTTAACATAATGGATTACTTGTTGCTTAGGGGAGAGGATGGGAGGAAGGAAGGGAGAAAAATTTTGGAACACAAGGTTTTGCAAGAGTGAATGTTGAAAACTATCTATACATGTGTTTTGAAAATAAAAAGCTTTTTAGAAATTTTTTTAAAGACCTTAGTCAAGAAGACTGAGTTCAAATCTTACTAAATATCTTTGCCAATAAAACCCCATAGGGGTCACAAAGATTCAGACAAGATTTATCAACTAAACAATATAAGTAGGGTGTGGGAAAAGGGAAAAAGGGGAAAGAGAGCACATCTGTTATCTGTGAGTGCTAAATATTAGGAATACAAATATAAACAAACAAGACAATGATTTTACAGAGGCCAACTATTTCTTCATTCCTTTCTAGGCTGTAGAGCTAACTCATCTCCACACGATTTTCTCTACTACATTCCTTGGGGTAACTTCAACTGCCACCCCCACCATCCTCAGCTTTTCACCTCCATTTTATTTGTCTTCTCCCTTTAGAATATAAGCTCCTTACCCAAAGACACCAGTTTCTGGGATAAGAATGCATTATTTGACAAAAATTGCTGGGAAAATTGGAAATCAGTATGGCAGAAACTAGGCATTGACCCACACTTAACACCATACACCAAGATAAGGTCAAAATGGGTTCATGATCTAGGCATAAAGAATGAGATGATAAATAAATTGGAAGAGCATAGGATAGTTTACCTCGCAGACCTATGGAAGAGGGAGGAATTTATGACCAAAGAAGAACTAGAGATCACTATTGACCACAACATAGAAAATTTTGATTATATCAAATTGAAAAGTTTTTGTACAAACAAAACAAATGCAAACAAGATTAGAAGGGAAACAATAAACTGGGAAAACATTTTTACAATCAAAGGTTCTGATAAAGGCCTCATTTCCAAAATATATAGAGAATTGACTCTAATCTATAAGAAATCAAACCATTCTCCAATTGATAAATGGTCAAAGGATATGAACAGACAATTCTCAGACGAAGAAATTGAAACTATTTATAGACATATGAAAATATGCTCCAAATCATTATTAATCATAGAAATGCAAATTAAGACAACTCTAAGATACCACTACACACCTGTCAGATTGGCTAGAATGACAGGGAAAGATAATATGGAATGTTGGAGGGGATGTGGGAAAACAGGGACACTGATACATTGTTGGTGGAATTGTGAACACATCCAGCCATTCTGGAGAGCAATTTGGAATTATGCTCAAAAAGTTATCAAACTGTGCATACCCTTTGATCCAGCAGTGTTTCTACTGGGCTTATACCCCAAAGAGATACTAAAGAAAGGAAAGGGACCTGTACGTGCCAAAATGTTTGTGGCAGCCCTGTTTGTAGTGGCTAGAAGCTGGAAAATGAAAGGATGTCCATCAATTGGAGAATGGTTGAGTAAATTGTGGTATATGAATGTTATGGAATATTATTGTTCTGTAAGGAATGACCAGCAGGATGAATACAGAGAGGACTGGCAAGACTTACATGAACTGATGCTGAGTGAAATGAGCAGAACCAGGAGATCATTATATACCTCAACAACGATACTGTTTGAGGATGTGTTCTGATGGAAGTGGATCTCTTCGATAAAGAGAGCCTTCATTGATCAAAGATGGACAGAATCAGCTACACCCAGAGAAAGAACACTGGGAAATGAATATAAACTGTTTGCATTTTTGTTTTTCTTCCCGGGTTATTTTTACCTTCTGAATTCAATTCTCCCTGTTTGAAACTGTTCGGTTCTGCACACATATATTGTATCTAGGATATACTGCAACCCATTCAACATGTAAAGGACTCTTGCCATCTGGGGGAAGGGGTGGAGGGAGGGAGGGGAAAAATCGGAACAGAAGTGAATGCAAGGGATAATGCTGTAAAAAATTACCCTGGCATGCATTCTATCAATAAAAAGTTATTTTAAAAAATAGAATATAAGCTCCTTGAGGGCAGGGACTGACTTTCTTTCTGCTTGTATTTGCCTTCCCAGCATTTAGCACACGCTTATTACTTCTTGGCTTGAAGGTTTCATTCCAAAGGGAGAACCTAATACATAAAGCAGAGCTGGAACAAGGGACAAGGATGCTGGTGAAGAGGTGGAGTTCCAAGGGTGAGGAGGGAAACTGGAGATAAGGAAAGCATAATTTGGTGTGAGCCAGAAAAGAGTTTGAGATGTTTACTAGATGCGTAGTAATCCTCTAGAGATTGAGAAACTGAAATGAAGTTTCAGGTCATTGACACATATCCTGACTCAAATCTGATTGCTCACATCTTAAGTCTTTTCCCAAAAGCAGCTCATGCTTTCTGTCCTTGGCTGTACCTAATAAATCTGCATATTGCCTGATAGAGACCTCCATACCTCCCATTGACCCAGTTCTCTCATCAAGTTCTGCATCTAGACTTCTCAGCACTTTGGTCTAAAATAAAGTACAAGACATGCATGAAGTGCCTATTTCAAAGTCAAACCAAAACTTTCAGATGTTCTAGAGGCTGCTCGATTTTTATTCTTTCTGTACCCTTCTTGTTCTTTCCTGAATACAAATGTTCTATTGACTACATTCACAAGAAAGGATCTTGGTCTTTTACAAACACTATGGCAACTGACCCAAGCAAACTTTTTGGATTTGGCCTGTTCTCCAAAATTGGATCTTGCTTCCAGTGCCCAGGGTGAGGATGGCTTTTCTCTCTGCTTGGGGTTTTCCTAATTACATCATGTGTCAATACTACCCTAGGTGAGACTGGAAAATAATATTGATTTGAAAACTAAGATAATTAGAACAGATATGCTAATTTCACATTTTTCACTGCTCAGATACTTAGTATGCAGAAACAATTTCCTGAAATATTTCTTCCAGACCTTGTACAAGTAATTGTCAACTTCTACAGTAGAGTAAATAACGGTCAGTTGTTGATATATGCTAGAATAAGGTCATATTAAAGGCTTTTATCCCACAGACTAAAAACATGTATCTGCACTCTATCAGTAATGGCTTTTCTCCCCCTTTGTTTATTTTTAAGATTCAGCATAAGGTAATGGAAAGAAGACTAGTTCTGGAGCAATAAAACCTAGATTTCAATCTCATTTCTGTTCCTTAGGCAAATGACACCACATTCTGAGCCCCAGTTTGCCCACTTATAAAAGAGAATAACAATATATTTACTAAGATGCCTCAGGAGCTTGTTTTGAGCACAAAAACAAGATAATGAACTTAAAACACTGCAAAACTTAAGGAGCTACATAAGCTCTCTTTATTCCTATTCTCTCTAGTGGTTTTTATTAGGAATAGGTGCTGTATTTTGTCAAAAGCTTTTTCTTCATCCTATTGAGATTATAATATGGTTTCTGTTGGGTTTGTTATTGATATAGTCAATTATGGTAATAGTTTTCCTAATATTGAACCAGTCCTGCATTCCTGTTATAAATCTAACTTGATCATAGTATATTATCCTGCTAATAAGTTGCTGTAGCCTTTGCTAATATTTTATTTAAAATTTTTGCATCAATATTCATTAGGGAGATTGGTCTATAATTTTCTTTCTCTGTTTTTGGCTTTTCCTGGTTTGGATATCAGTACCATATTTGTATCATAAAAAAAAAAAATTGGCAGTGCTCCTTCATTACCTATTTTTCCAAATACTTTATATAGCATTGGAATTAATTGTTTTTTAAATGTTTGATAGAATTCACTTATGAAACCACCTGGTCCTGGAAATTTTTCCTTAGGGAGTTCATTAATGACTTCTTCAATTTCTTTTTCTAAAATGGGACTACTGAGGTAATTTATTTCTTCTGTTAACCTGGGCAATTTATATTTCTGTAAATATATATCCATTTTGGTTAGATTATCTGACTAGCTGCCATACAGTGGGGCAAAATAACTTGAGGAGCTACTCTAGATAATATCAGATTGAACAGAGTCGTGGTTCTTGCTTAAGGATCTTATAAGCCACACTCTTGATGTTTCCACCAAATCTCACCTTACCATTGGGTTTTACTCCTAGGACAAATGATGTCATCCACTAGAAAGGCTTTTAATATCATAGAAGCCTCTTTCATTGATGTTACTTTTCTAAAGCATTTAGGCATATTATCTATTTATTTATTTAATATTTTCCCCTAGTTACATTCAAAACAAAAAAAAATTATATTTGTTTCTAAAATCTTTGAATTCTAGGTTTTCTCCCTAACCCCATCTACAATTAGAAACCACTTGTGAAGTTAAACCAAACATTTTCATAAAAATCAAGTTGTGAAAAAAAAAATGTTGATCTCCACCCTAATGAAAACAAAAACCCTCAAGAAAAATTAGGTTACAAAAAGAGAGAGATAGAGAAAGAGAGAATTCTTCAGTCTCTATTCAGGTACAATCAGTTCCTTCTCTGGATAGGATTTTTCATCATAACTTCTTCATAGTAGTTGTGATGATTGTATGCCTGAGAATAACAAACAGCTATTCATCCTAGAACATTGATATTATTTTGTTTACAATACATTTCACTTTGCTTGAGTTAATGGAGGATTTTTGGGGGGGTTTTCTTTCTGAGATCATCCTGCTTATTATTTCCCATAGAATAATAATATTCTGGGGGGTGGAGCCAAGTGGCAGAGAGGAGGCATGTCTTTATCTGAGCTTTTTCTATTGTTCTTCAGATTAACACCAGATCAACCCTCTGAACTGGTTTTGGAGTGACACAGATATTTGGTGTGTAACAAATTTCCAGTAAAAGATATTTGTAAGAACTTCAGAAAAGGTCTGTTTCAATTGAGCACAAAGTGAGGAAGGTGAAGGCAGCCAAGCCCAAGCTCAATGCAGAGACCCAGAGTGGGTAGAGTCTGTGTGCCAAGGAATCGATCAGGAGGAATCTACAGCACTGTTAACTACTCTATCCTAGTTGCAAGCTGGTGGATCAGCAAATTAGCTGTGAGACAGAGTCAACTCCTCTGTATATACCTCTGAACCCCAAAATAATGCAGAACTTGGCAATGCCTGCCCAGTTTTTGAGTTCTAGGTTTTCTCCCTAACCCCATCCACAATTAGAAGCACGACCCAGCACAGCCACTGTCACCTGTAGAGGAAGCTTGGACAATCTCTCCTTTGCCCTAAAAGCAAATCTTGACCTTTTTAAAAAATGAGCAAAAAAGCAAAAAGAATTCTAATTATAGATAGTTTTTATGGTGAAAGAGAAGAACAGATCTCAAATCCCGAGGACACTAAAAGCATATTATCTCCAAATGAAGCCCCAAAAGGTGATCTGAGTTGGTCCCCATCTCATAAATCTCTCTTGGAAGAATTCAAAAAGAATCCTAAAAGAGTGTTGGAAGAAAAATAGGGAAAGGAAATAAGAACATTGCAGGAGAATTTGGAAAAGGAAACACAGAAATTATCTGAAGAAAACTCCTTACAAAATAGATTTAGTGAAATGGAAAAAGCATATAATTCCTTAAAAAATAGATTTGATAAAACGGAAAAAGAAAACAACTCCTTGAAAAACAGAATGTGTGAAAAAAAAATCTATTGAATAAAACAATTCATTTAAGAATTCAATTGGCCAAATACAGGAGCTAAAGTGAAGGAAATAATTCACTAAAAATTAGACTTTAACAAATGGAAATGAAAGACTCAAAGAGACATCAAGAATTAGTCAAAGAAAGCCAAAAAAAAAAAAAAAAAATGACAAAGTAGGAGAAAATGTAAAATACCTCACTGATCTGGAAAATAGATGTAGGAGAGACAATCTAAGGATTAATGGACTTCCTAAAAACCATGATAAAAAAGAGCCTAGACATAATCTTTTAGGAAATCATCAAGGAAAACTTCCCTGATGTCTTAAAACCAAAGAGTAAAATAGCCACTGAAAGAATTCATTAATAATCTCCTGAAAGAGATCCTAAAATGAAAACTCCAAGGAATATTTTAGCTAAATTTCAGAATTATTGGATCAAGAAGAAAATATTGCAAGCAGCCAGAAAGAAATGGAGTCACAATTAGGATTACCCAAGACCTAGAAGCTTACCCCTTAAAGGACTGAAGGGCTTGGAATCTGATATCCCAAAAGGTAAAGGAACTTGGATTGTAGCCAAGAATTGACTATCCAGCAAAACTGAGCAAGATCTTTCAGGGAATAAGATGGACATTCAATGATATAGGTGAATTTCATTTATTTCTTATAAAAAAATCACAGCTAAACACAGATCTCGAGAGAAGCATAAAAAGGTAAAAAGGAAAGAACTTTTGAAAACAATAATATTCCATCATAAATCCATGTATTTAGGTATGTTATCCCATCTTAATCTTCATAAAATCTGAGCCAATCAGAGCTATCTTCTCAAAGAATGAGATGCTTAAGGGAGTTCTAGCGAGATCATTTTACCTTGGAAATCAACAAAAGCAATTTATTGCTGGAAAAGCATTTTGGTTGATCAAGTATCAAAAACCATTTTTTGGAATACATTTCCTTACAATGATGGATCTTGCTCCAGTGGCATTTCTTATAAATAAAATATCTGGACCATCATAGATTTAAAGCTGGAAGAGATCTTAGAAGTCATCTAGTCCAACCATAAAATATCTTGATAAGCTCAGGTCCTTCACTGAACTCAACTAATACTCCCCACAAGCACAATTACCATTGCTAGTGGTACTACAATGGCATGACCATAAATGAAGTGTCTGATGAATATGTTTGAGACCCAGAGATCTCAGTGGGAGGCTGGAGACAGCCTGTAACCTTTTGCCATATGATTGATTCAGAGAACACAAATGAAAATATTTCTATAAAGTGGTACATGAAATATGTGAGCTGAGAGTCAAGTAAAAGCAGAGGAAATAACACTTTTTTCTGTGGACAATAAGGAATTTCTTTTTTTTTTTTTTTTTGGTCAGAAATGGTGTGATATAGTATCCAGAGCATGGAACCTAAAGTTAAGAGTTTGTTGTTAAATTATTTCAATCACATCTGACTTTTCATAACTTCATTTGGGGTTTTCTTGGCAAAGATACTGGAATTGTTCACCATTCCTTCTCTAGCTCATTTTTATAGATGAGGAATTGAGGCAAACAAAATTAAGCGGCTTGCCCAGAATCACATGGTTAGTGTCTTTATTTAAATTTAAACTCAAGAAGATGATTCCAGATTCAAGGCCTAGCACTCTAACCACTGCACCTCCAGAGTTAAAAGATCTAGGTTCAAACCAAACTATTAATTGGCTGGGTGACCTCAGCCAAGGCATTTTTATTTTTCAAAGACTTAGCTTTCATACTTGCCACATGAGAATAACATAACCAAAGAAGGTAGGTAAATCTCTTTCCCTAGGATACTATCCTGAATAAGATATAAATTACTTAGACAAAATCTGAATTTTCCTTTTCCTGAGTATATGGTTTTTATTTGGAGAGCAGCAGTGGGCATTACTGAGCTGATAACATGTTAATGAACTGGCCCTTGTTCTTGGCTTTTAAAGAAGAATTCTCACCAAGAGATAAACACAGAAGGGAGAGATACCTGGGCCAGTGAAGAACATAGAAGCCAGACACAGAGCAAAAAAAGAAAAAAAAAAAAAAAAAAGCATAGTCATGGAAATATATACAAGCACACATCAATGGGAAACACAGAAGTACAAAGATACATAGCTCCATGTACAGGGCTTTAGATGTTCCCTGTAATCTCTACAGGGAACTACATGCTCTTAAGGGTTGTTATCAGATAGGAACACAAAGATACTTTTCAAGAGAGAGAAAGAATTTATAGAATCTTATAAGGTGGGCAAGGAGAAGGAATAATTCTAACTCCCTTGCACTTAAAGACCACAGGTTTTCTCAAAAGGAGGATTAGCATAGTTGTGAACCGTATATATTGAGGAGCAATCGATCTAACTCTGTGCTATTATAACCACAATATCATTGGATTAAGAGCAGGATAAGAGCAATCCATATGTATGGATTGTATAGATTGCAACGAAGAAAGGTGGAATCCATCAGAGAGTAGGGCTTGCTGAATGCCTTCCAAAAGTAGAAAAAGTTTTCCAGATTATCAAAAAGTCCAGGTAAAAGGAATATCTTTTATAAAACCAGTATCTTGTTAGCCAGCTGAGCTAAGGATCCATTCTTGTAGACACAAGTTTTGCTGAAGGGGAACTCCGGAGAAAGGGAAAAGATATAAGAATTATTGTTAAGACAAGCCTCAAGTTGAATGTGACTTGTCGTGCATGGACAAGGATTCAATTAAAAAATGTTCTATAAATACAACTATTACTCAGGCAATCATTTTTTTCTACTGGGGGTAGTTATCTGATCTTTTCTGAGATCTCTTGAGGGATTTTAGATTTCACTAAGAAGATTCTTCATTGTTTTGGTATTCAGGACAATATCACTAGCAAATGAGAGAATCAGAACTCAGAAATATAAAGAGGCAATATGTTGTAGTAGATAGAGAATTAGTCTCTGAGTCAGGATAACCTGGGCTCAAGTCTCCAAGAGATATTGCATGTAGGTGACATGAGAAATCATTGAACCTTTCGGGGTCTCAGGAAACTCAGGAAACAATAAGTCATGAGGAGTTGCTAATCTTTCTTAATGGAGGAAGTTTCCATGCTTGGAGCTGCCCATATGGATTAAATCAAAGCTTCTTAAACTGTGGTCACTATCCTATATGAGACTTCATAACAATGTGGGGATGTCATAAAATTATGATTTATTATCAACAAATATTTGATTTTTGTGCCTATTTTATATACTGACATATCACGTAAAAGTTTCTCAAGCAAAAAGGGGTAAATGGAAAAAGTTTAAGAAGCCCTGGATTAAATCACAGATCAAAAACTATGTGTAAGTGTAATAGGGTATGCTTTGTACATGCTCAGATCTCCTGCAATAGTGGCACTCTCTTCTTGATAGGGTTCCCTCTCCTCCTATATTTCCTTTTCCTATAGGAAGTATAAGATTCTTGGTTGACTGAGTAGCTGGAACAGACTGCATTTTAAAAATTTTACATATTGGGGCAGCTAGGTGGTACAATGGATAGAGCACCAGCCCTGAAGTCAAGAGGATCCAGTTCAAATATGGTCTCAGACACTTAACACTTCCCAGCTGTGTGACCCTGGGCAAATCACTTAACCCCAATTACCTCAGGAAAGAAGGGAAAAAAAAAAAAAAAAGAAAAAGAAAGCAAAATTGCCATACTGGAATACTCTCCTTCTTTCCTTTGTACTCTTTTCCGCAATGTTCAGAAGGTAAAGTTCACAATTCATCAAGAGTGCCAAATCTAATAGCCTTTTTTTGAATCCTCATCTTTCTGGAACACTCACAATCTTTAATGCTATTCGTCATCCTCTTTTCACAAATATTCCTTTGCTAGATCTTTATCCAGGTCATGCCCCACTAAGCACTAAGCCCTCCAAGGGTCAGTCTTTGACCCTCTTCTCTTCTGTCTCTAGAGGATCTTTTTTTGTGAACTCATCAGCTTTCTAGTTCTGCTCACTTCAATTTGCATCAGTTCATAGAAATTTTCCTAAATTTTTCTGAAATCCTCCTTTAATCATTTCTTGCAGAATAATAGTATCTCATCACATTCATATAACATAAATTGTTCAACTATTTACCCAGTCTCCTCAGTTTTCAATTTACCACTATAGAGTTGCTGTAAATATTTTTTAACATATAGGTCCTTTTCCTTTCTTTGATTTTTCAGGAGAACCCTTCAGTTTTAAATAAAATTTGGCAGGATCCCTGTAATAAAATAGTCTAAAAGTATTATTATTAATTAACAATATAAGGTTCATATAAAAAAAAAAAAAAAACAACTTGCAGTGTTCCATGGTTTCTTCTGGCACTGTTTGAGAAATATTGCTCAAAAAAAGATGCAAAAAAAAAAAAATGCTTAATGAACTGCAGACAAGGCAATAATGAGCTTTGCACTAACTTAGAAAGAAACCCAAAGAGAACCTAGTTCAACCATTTCATTTTAAAAATGATGAAAAAAAGGATCCAGAAAGTTTGAGGAAAGGTTTTATATATATATATATATACACACTTATTTGCAAAGTCAATATGAGAATCTAGCTTCCCTAGTCAGCTTGTTATATTTCTGATTTTCTTTATGAGGTTGTAATGGTGGTAAGTGGAGAAACATTATTTTAAGAGTACCAATTAACTTCCCTAAAAAAGCACTGTGGCAAAATGGGTAAAGTCAGTCAGGAAGAATGAAATGCAGGTCCAACTTCTAGCTGTATCACCGTTCAGTCATTTCAGTCATGTCTGATTCTTTGTGACCCTGTTTGGGATTTTCTTGGCAGAGATACTGAATTGCTTTGTCATTTCTTTCTTCAGCTCATTTTACAGATGAGGAAACTGAAACAAATGGGGTCAAATAACTTGCCTAGAGTCACACAACTAGTAAGTATTTGAGACCATGTTTGAATTCAGGTCTTCCTAACTCCAGGTTTGGTGCTGTATCTACTACACTCCCCAACTGTATCACTATAGACAATTAACTTCTTAGTACCCACATAACTCTGAGCATACATATACCCATATTTATATTTTATGTATGTATATGTATATATGTACATATATGGATATGTATATAGGTATAAGTGTATATGTATATATAACAGATGCATTGCTGATCTGAACTGCTACAGAGAATTTTCACAGTAGGCTCTCCCAACACAACAGCAATAAACTCTTTTCTACTTTCCCATGGTATTTTCTCCTACATTATTTTTTAATATTAGAACAACACCTTTTATTCAATGATCCTTTGAACTACAAGGTTCTTGCTTGCTCCCTTAAGTTCCCTGAGCAGCTCCCCTTTGAATAGAGACTCCCTAAACCAGTCCCTTTCTGCCTTCCTTATATTCCTAAAATCTGTACATACCCCTTACTGACCCCAGGACATTGTTGTCTTATTAGTTAGAGCAGAGACAATCCTCACATTGTCACAAATAAATGCAAGGAAGAGCCAGGGACCCAGAAATAAAGCTAATTCCATGAATACAGAATTTAATAGCTAATTCTACGTAATATCTATGAGCTGCCTTCCATCTGTCTTTACACTAGGTAGAGAAAATGAAACTATTATCACGTATTAATTTTCTCACATCAAGACACTTAAAAGAAATATAACATTGAATGTGATCTAGGGATGGTTTTCAAACATTTAGAAAAGGAAGTGGTGATCACTAATAGTCAATCTACATTGGCTTTGTCAGTAACAGGCCATGTAACCTCATTTCCTTGTTTAAAAAAACAAATTTTGATAAAACATTTGACAAATTATCTGCTGTTATCCCTGTGGTCTAAATAGAGCAAGGTGGGCTAGATAGGAATGACCAGGCTCAGATCTGGTCAAATGAGAAAATAGAAAGAGAAGTCAATGGTCATAGCCTTGGAACTAGATATTTCATTGTAAGGAGGTCAATGACCAAAAAAAAAGACCCATATACACCCAAGTGTCCATAGAAGCAAAGTACTTTTATAGTAGCAAAGAACTTGACCAAAAAAGCTACAAATTTAAGAATGACTAAGTAAGTTGTGGTATGTGTGACAGATAATTACTCTGCCTTAGAAAATGAGGAATATGATGGATGCAAAGAAGCAGGGGAAGATATATATGAACTGATTCAAAATGAAGCAAGCGCAACAAGGAAAACAACATATATTAATGACTACAACAATGTAAATGCAAATAAGAGCAACAAAATCTAAAATGAATGCTGCAAAATTATGATGAGCTATCAGCCCCCAAGAGGACATATAAAAGGCTACTTCTTGGTCCTTTGCAAAAGTTTAAGATTATTTATATGAAACACAACATATATCAGACCTCTTCAATATGTTGGTTAGTTTTATTGAACTATTTTTCCCCTCTTTTTTATTC
Source organism: Antechinus flavipes (assembly GCF_016432865.1). NCBI lineage: Eukaryota > Metazoa > Chordata > Mammalia > Dasyuromorphia > Dasyuridae > Antechinus > Antechinus flavipes. The sequence continues at coordinate 462,942,448 of NC_067399.1, read as the reverse complement.
TTTGTTATAAAGGATAGCTCTCTGGGAGAAAAAGAGGGAAGTACACACTAAGAAATGTAGGTAACATAATGAACAAAATATATGAACATAACATATATGAACAAAATCATTTTTAAAATAAGTGTCAATAGATTTATTCCAACTTGAAAATAGTGTTCCTAGCAAATGCACCCAGGAATCTGATCTTTGGACCTATGTATGCTAAACATTTTTATTAATGACATGAACAAATGCATACATAGAACACATAAAATTTACAGATTTCACAGAGCTAAAAGTAGTTGCTGAGAAATTGGAAGACACCATCCAGAAAAGATCTCAAAAACCTGGAGAATATAAATTACTGAAGAAAAAATCCATTTTTGATAAAAATTTTTAGGAAAACTGAAAAACAATTGAACATAAGTTAGGCTTAGATACCCTCTTATACTATATACAACATGTTCAAAATGAACACCTATCTTTGAATATTAAGGATCACATTAAAAAATTTGAACAAAACGAAATCAGGTTATTTTACAAAGATTACTAAGGGGAAAACTAACTAAACAAATAGACAATTTTAATACATAAAATAAATAAACTTTTGCATTAACAAAATGAATTAGAGTAAAAGTAATAGTTTTGGGGAAATGTTACCTATAAAAGTCAAAAACCAAAAAAAGTCAAAAGCCAGAACACAGATAGAAGTAACTTAGATATATAATGCCAAGATCCTTGCACAATAGAAAAGTGCTCAAAGGATATGGACAACTGTAAAATGAAAAAATGGAAGTTTTCAACAACTCTATGAAAGACTACTCTAAATCATTAATAATGAGAGAAATACAAATTAAAACTGTGAATTTCTATATCCCAGCCATCAATATAGCAAAGATGACCCCCGAAAATGAAAACTGAGCAGATCTGGAAGGAGAGTCACACTAATTCATTGTTAATGGAGTTATGAATTGGTTGAACCATTCTAGGAAACAATTTAGAATTATATCACAAAAGTCACTAAATTGTGCATTGCCTTTGACAAAGCAATACCACTAATAAGCAAAGAGGATATAGAGAGAGGGAAAATGTTCTATATTTATAAAAGTATTTATTCTTGTTTTAGTGAAGAACTAGAAACAAGGTAGATGACTGACTTTCAACATAATGGTATTTGAATGTAATGGAATAACACTTTAAAGTAATATATGATGAATTAAAAGAATTCAGAGAAACTTTGGAAGATTTATATAAACTAATGCAGGATGAACTAAGCATATCTATGAAGACAATATATATAATGATCAAAATAACATAAGAACACTGATAAAGTTCCTCTTATGGGGCTGGCATTTCACTGGATACTTAGGCCTGTATTTATTTAATGTTTTATACTTTATAAAGTATTTTACATCCATTTTCTGATTTGATTGTCACAATAACCTTATGAAGTAGGGAAAAATAAGTTTACAATCATGACATCAGAAGACTAATAATGATGTCTCATACTTCTTGGAAGAGAGGTCATGGACTACAGATGTACAATGAAACTTTCACTTTCAGATATTGCCCATGTCTTGATTTGATTTCTTTGGTTATATTAATTTGTTCAAAAGAGGGTTTTTCTTGGGGGAGAAGGGGCAGTGAATAGTAATAGAGATATAAGAGTGAGAAGGCTGATGAGCAGAACAGTCAATGACTTTATTCTCCAGGGGGGCCTGACTTTCTCCAAAAACCACTTTTTTCTCTTCTTCATACTCAGTTTCCTTTCAATAAAGCCAAAGAAACTCTGGCTGTACAATACTATGATTTCTGACCCATTTTAGTCCAACAATACATCCCCTACCTTCATGAATGTATTCTTTCTGCTCTGTGAAAATTTAAAATTATCAATAAATTCTCTTTTAAATATTAAAAATGTTAAGGAAAACCTTTTCCATGACACAGGCCTCACCGTTGGTGAAGATATTATATCTCTTTGTTTCATAACCCAATTGATATTGTTCTCAGAAAACTGTTAAACACAGCTCTCTGGTGAGAACATCTGCCACAGAATCTTACGTATCCTTAAATTATAGAGTATAGGTAGGTTAAAGTCCCACTAACTCTATCAGCTAAGTACATAAATACCTATACATTTCTATAAACACAATTCCAGATGTGAATTACCTAAGCATGTATGTATTATATATGTTTATTTAAACATTTAAACAAATTGTATATCTATGTATACATATGTTTTGTCTATGTGTGCATATCCTAACTCCAAAGTCAATGACTGCTTTTTCCATTTAGCTAGGCCTCTAAGAAGATAAACAATATGTAAAAAGAGAGAAGCAGAAAACTGAACTCTGAATTAAGGATAAAAACAATAGGTCAGTTTGTCTGAAATATAGAGATGGAGGTGCATGGAGGGAAGGAAATAATGTCAAATAAAAGTCTGGAAATATAGATTGGACCCTAACTATGAAAACAAATTGTTTTTAATAGTATTTTACTTTTCCAAATATATGTAAAGATAGCTTTCAACATTCATTTTTATAAAACTGCATTTCAAATTTTTCTCCCTCCTTCCCTTCCTTTCCCCTCTTCCCAAGACAGCAAGAAATCTGATATAGTTTAAATATGTGCAATTATAAAAGGCTTTGGATACCAAGTGGAGGGTTTAAATTTTATCCTTGAGACAATAGAGAAACACTGAACGTCATTGAACAGGGGAACAAGTGACTTGTACTTTAAGAAGATTATTTAACTGTACATAAAATTGATTGAAAAGGAAAGCATAAACTAAGGGTCCAACTAAACTGCTTTTGCAATAGTGTTGGCCAAAGATGATGAAAGCTTGGAACGTGAGTAGTGGCCATGTCAATCAATGAATTAAATCAATCAACAAGCCTTGATTAAATAAATATTAAATATTATATGCCCAAAATTATGTTAAGTTCTGGGGAGACAAACACAAAGAATGAAACAATCTCTGCTCTCAAGGAGATTGTGCTAGAAACACATACTCATAGAAATATATAAAGATTAAAAGGGTGATAGTGCAACCCTTCCTCACCTGTAATGCTTCTAATCCCTAGATTTTTCAAAAATCAAATCAATTTAGGCATCATATGAGGCTTCCACTGACCTACTTTCCCTCTCCAGGTTGCATTTTCTTTGTATTACTTTGAAATTACTTGGTATTTTCTTTGTTTTTTACAACTACATGCAAAACAATTTGTTCCTCCAAAAGGAATATACTTCTTTTTGGACAGTTTGTTTTTGTTTTCATATCCCCTGCACTTCGAATAGTGCCATATATAGTCAATGCTTAATCAATGCTTATAATTGACCAATAGAAATAAAGATGTTTGAAAGGCGCATGGGACATCTAGCTGGACAGAAATGGGTAATATGGAACTTGATGGAGTTCATAAGAGAAACTAGAAGTTGGATAAGTATTTGCTTTCAGACCCTAAGTCCACTAGCTTCACCCCAAATGTTTTTCTTTTCCTAATGCAGAAATCATTGTGATACCCAAATATCACACATCTCCCAGGATACTCCTGTCACAGCTTTCCAAATGCTAGAAATGCCCCCTCCCCCAATAAGGTAATTTCAGCACAGGGATCAGAACATCTCAAGCTGCCTGAATATAAGTTAGAGGTATCTCAACACTGTATGAATCCTCTATCAATCTTCCTAAAATGATTTTTTTCCTGCAGAAACACCCTGAATTAATAGAGATCCAAGTTTGAAGGCTCAAAATGCAACCTCAAATTATACAATCCAATTTTCTCCCACTGAGTCACATTTCCTAAGCTTGCACACCATTGTCACACATAATCATCACCAATTACTCTAAGTCCCAACATAATTTGCTCTCATCTTTATTCTTTCTGCAGTTTTCTAGACACTTCATGCCCACTCATTCCACACTTAACAAATATGAGCCAATTTCCATCTACTTTCCTCCACTGATCACCAGCACAGGGCATATGTCTTAATACCATCTTATAACTTGGGGTTTAATTGTGCACTACAACAAGATTATGTGATGATTAACTGTGACAGTCTTGGCTCTTTTCAACAATGAAATGATTCAAGGCAATTTCATTAGACTTATGATAAAAAGAGTCATCTGCATCCAGACAGAGCATTATGGAGACTGAATGTGGATCAAAGCATTGTATTTTCACTATTGTTGTTTGCTTGCTTGGATTTTTCTCACCTTTTGTTTTTTTCATTTCCCCTTTGATCTGATTTTTCTTGTGCAGCATGACAAATATAGAAATATATTTAGAAGAATTGCATATGTTTAACCTATATTGGATTGCTTGCTGTCTGTGGGAGGGGCCAAGGAGAAAGAGAGAAAATTTTATAATACAAGGTTTTGCAAAAGTGAATGTTGAAAACTATCTTCACATGTATTTGGAAAAATAAAAGCTATTTTAAAAATAACTTGAGCTTTTGTAGAGGCCAAACTCTGGAAAAGTATATTTGAAACAAGAATACTTACAAGGCGTTAATTCAGTGGAATTGATGAGATGAGGGTTCTCTATTTCACATATATACTTAGTACTCAGCATGGTGATATAATGATTCTCTAGTTCGCACATATTTAGTATGCTGTAATGATATAATTGTATTAAGATATTTAAGGCTGAGAGGACTGGAAATGAGGTTTGACCATCCTCTGGTAGCTCTCCTGACTCCAACTCCTCCATTCAGACCAAGACTGGGTCAGATTGTGACAAACACAAACTGTGAAGGGACAATAAAGACTTTGGACTCTATTCCTGTCCATCCTCCTGGTAACTATCCTGCTGAGACTAAGGCCTATCTGACCATTGGAGAACCTTCAGAAAGCTAACCCGAACATTAGGCTTCAAGTAAGTCAATCAATCACTAGACATTAATTAAGTACCTACTATGTGTTAGGCACTGTGCTAAACTCTGTTAATTGTCCTTCATTCTCAGAAGATTAATGGCATTAGAAATGTAATGTCATTGCATTAGAATTACTGTATCAAAGAGTACATGGTAGGACTGTAAAGTTGAAGGTCTATGCTGTGAAGGGCCTTGAATACCAGACAGAGGATTTTATTTTTACCAGGGAGTCAATAGGGAGCTACTAGATTTTACTGAATATAAGTGGTGACATGGTCAGACTTGTCCTTTAAAAAAATTACTTTTAGTGGCTAAATGGAGGTTAAATTGGAGTGGGGAGCAGGTAGACCTATCAGTAGGTTATTACAATAGTCCAAGTCTGAGTTAATATACAAACATGGAGCAAAGGGTAGGAGAAATGATCCTCTTATATAAATGTTAACTATTATTATCATATGAATCTAACGATGTGTCAGGCAATGTGCTAAATTCTTTATAATTGCAACCTCATGAACTTCATTCTTATCTCACAAAAGAAGTTTGAAAACACATGTTTCTTTGCATATGGATATATTCTTGTTTATTGATTTTTGTCAGGTTCATGGTAAAAAAGAAAAAATTTTTAAATATAGAAGACTTTAAAATCTTAAGTATTTAATAATAAATCTTAACTCAAGAAGAATTATTATTATTTTTGTACTCTGCATATGGGAATGTTTATATTCATTAATATTATGTTCCTAGTTGTTTTTTTTTTAAGAAAAGCAAAAAAAAAAAAAAAGAATAAGAAATTGGCAAAAGTGGGATTTTTGCAGCAGTGATATAAGATGTAATTGAGAATAATTCAAACCACTTTTGAGGAATTTCACACAATCAAGTTATTTCCATGGTATGACCCTGAAAAATCAATATGTTGTCTTGGCCATAATTTTTGATCATGGCTAACAAAAGAGATAACTTTATTATAGTATACTATTTTGAATAATTTGGCATAGGCTATATTGCCTTTCGTCTTTTAAGTATTAGAGTCCATTCCAGGCCATCAGACATAGCTTCTAGCAAAAGTTTTCTGAGAATAATTTCCAGATGTGCTATATATTTCAGCCAAGATAACATGATTACCAACCATTGGAGAAGCATATTTCTCCCACGAAAAGCATTCTCTATGAATTATGAGATATCTCATAGGATCATCAAAACTTCAAATCAAAGGGAGTCTCAGGAATTGTATATATACTCTAATCTCCAAAGAAAGGATAAATCATCTCAACAAGTGGTCAACCACTGTCATTTCAAACACCTACTTTTAGCAGCAAGAAATTCACCATCTCTCAAAGAACTGTCTACTTTTGGATAGGTATTCCCTATGAATCCTATTGGGCTCCAAAAAAGATCTATATTCCAAAAAAAAAGAATAGAAGATCCAAGAAAAACAGAAACTCCAGAATAAAAACATTTGACTCAATGCTTCTTGAAAAGAGATTGTTTGGGCATCTACATGACTGATCATCAATCATAGGTAAATTTGAAAAGATCAAATGTTTTGAAAGCCTTTTTTCTGACAAGAACAATAAAAGATTAACTGATTTTGGCAACTCTACATAGATACTGATAAAATGCTTTATTCATTCAATTCTTTTTGCCTTCACAAAATGTCATCTTATCATTGCTTAGAACTGGCACAGTAGACATTATCCACTGGGCATGTGACATTGTAATAACATCTATTTTCTTTTTTAAAAAAATTTAAAATATCTTTTTATTTACAATTTATATGTATGGGTAATTTTATAGCATTGACAATTGCCAAATCTTTTGTTCCAATTTTTCCCCTCCTTCCCCCCACCCTCTCCCCTAGATGGCAGGAAGACCAGTAGAATAACATCTATTTTCATAGATGCTTTATTCTTGAACCAAGTCTTCTCTCTAGTTGCTCTCCATGGCCAATCAGAATTATTTTCTGAAGGAATCTAATTCTCAATGGGGTTCTAGTTTGTAGCATTCCATCTTGGAAGTCAACAATAGAAACTAACTGATGGAAAAGGTTTGACCAATCAGGTACCAGGGAATATCCTTGTGGTAAAAACTTCCTTATAAAGTTAATCTATCATCGATACATTTCTTATAAATCAAACTTCCAGGGATAAGATACCTTATTCTGCTTACAGTTAGTGCTACAGTAATATCAACACATGTGAACTGGAACCAAGAAGGTGTTTACTCCCATTTGCCCTTCTCCAAGGGCATGAACATGAAGTAAGTAGGAAGAAGGGAGAAGTATTGTCTAGTGGAGCAAGCAATAGCTTTGTAGTCAAATATTGTCTCTGGTGCTTCTTACATTTGTGATTACAATTTCCTTCTCTGAAAAATAAAGGAATTAAATTAGATTATTTTTAAAGTTATTTTGATCTCTAAATCTATATCATAACAGCAGTTCTCAAATATTTTTATCTCAGATCCTCTTTACACTACTCAAAATGACTATCTACTTTTCAAACCTTTATTTGGACTGAACTGAAAAACTCTTAAATACAAAAAGACTCCCTTAAGGGATCTAAAAAAATCTCAAGCATCTTATAGTTTGAGAATCACTGCTCTATATCTGTTTCCTGTCTAAAGGGCCAGAGATTCAGGTAAAGAGTAGGATAGATTACTAAACCTTTGTCATGAGTAAAATAACTGAAGATAAAGATTGTCATATTTGAAGATTCTTAATGAAAGCCAAAAGCAGCAACTTTCTGAGAAGTAAATTGCTATATTTAGCCAGGAATTGCCATTTGAAACAGAATTAGAGAGACTTTTGTGTCCCTATGTGACATTATCTCTCAACTCTAAGTCTTCTGCATGGACAAAGAAAGAACCATACATAAAAGAAATCCAAATAAAGTTGGGGCCATTAAGCTGCTGTGAATGCTCATCAATCGGCCGGGGGGGGGGGGGGGGGGGCGGGGGGGTGATCAAGATTAGATTATTAACATCAAGGAATTCTTGCTACAATTCTTTTTTTTTTTTTAATTGGCAAGATTGACTGTAATTGTTGTTCAGTCATGTCTGATCCTTTGTTATCCTATTTGGAATTTTTGTGGCAAAGATATCAGAGTGGTGTGCTATTTCTTTCTCCAGCTCATTTTACAAAGGAAGAAAATGAGGCAAACAGGATAAAATGACTTAACCAGGGTCATACAGCTATTAAGTGTCTAAGACCAAATTTGGACTCAAGAAGATTAATCTCTAGCCACTGTGCTACCTAGCCTCCCTTCTATTGGCTGACTTCATGGTAAAAGGTATCATCATCAGTTGAGGAAGACATACCCCAACTATATTGCCACAGCAACAGCCCTTCTGCTATGGCTCTATATTTTTGTGTTCTTGGTATCAATATCCTTGGAATGTTATTTTTAGGAGCCCTATAACAAAGTTCACCAAAAGCTCAGAGCCTTAACCACAACATTGAATCCATCCCTGATTTCTCTCCAAATACATGATCTGGGATCTTCCATTCTGACTAAGGAAAGGTAAAGAAACTCACAGTTAAAATATGAATATTTTTCCCTTTGGGTCTTTTTACAAGCCCAGATATTTCTGTGAGTTGGCCCTAGGAGAGGCAGAAGCATCATGACAGAAACTAGGACATTTTAAGGTGCTTTCCAACAGAGAGAATTCTGCTAAAGATAAAATTACTGCTTTTCAGAGAGTGGGGAAAGAAGCAGTTTCCAGAATGGACAAATCATGAAGCTAATTAGGCCATTCCTGCAAGACAGTGTTTAGACACAGAGGAGACATTCAACCTGCAGAGGCCTTGTCAAGTTGGCAGATGACCCTCCATAATGTAAAAAGAAAAATATGGTTATGAGTATACCCTGACCTTGTGGGAGGCAGGGGAGAAGGAAGAATAAAGTCTAAACTAATAGGCTGCTTATGGATTATCTGGGATGAGCTCATCTCACAAGAATATTGCATTATTCAATGGTCATAAATAGTTTCTTTTTTTCTAGGAGTTGGGGAGGCAAGCTGGACTGTGTTTCACTACAATTTTCATTGTAATCTACTTTTCCTGTGTTTGTTTCTTCCTCCCAGGAGAGAACAATGATCTCCAAAGATAAAATCCTTCTCTTCCTGCTGTTTTTGCTAACTTTGGGGCTCATTATTCAGGAATTTGTCAATAGGTAATAATGAAATACTAACAACTGCAAGTTTTGTTTTACTTTTGATGACTGAATTCAACTATTCACAATGTTGTAGCATATTTTTTAAATGGACAGAAATTCAGGTTAAATGAATAGAGCATTCGTTCTTTCCCATATCTTTGTTCCATCTCTGGCACTAAAGAGCTTTAAGTAGCAATCATCAAATAAATATTGTAAAGGGTCTACTTTTGCACTAGACACATATGCTAAAAACTGAGGATACAAAAACAGAATGAGAAAGAGACAGGGGCATGGGAGGGGGGCAGTTACTTAACACCTGATATTTTGAGGAGGATGGAAAGAGCTTTGAAACTAAGGGGCTCCAATAAAGTTGTTATAGCAGTGCCATGGAGAAAGAATGCATTCCAGACATTGGGAGCAACCTATTCAAAGTCACAGCGATAAGAAAGAGAATGCTGTTTGGCTGGAATTTAAGTGTGAAGGAGAGTATTGTTAAGTAAACATGGAAAGGTAGATTGGAATCAGATTGTAAAGGGCTTTAAAGGATATTTGTACTTTATTCTAGAAATAATAGGGAGGTACCTAGAGATCTTGAACAAAGGAAGAATGGGAAAAGATGGGGGTAGGGAAGAGAAGGAGAGAGGGAAGAGGGAGAAAAGGAAGAGGAGAGGGAGAGGAAATGGGAGTGCGAGAGGGACAAGAAAAGAGGAAGAAGGAGAGATTGTATTTTAGCATCTGTGTAGAGAATGAATTGGAGAGAGAAAAGATAGCAATATATATGTTGGATCCAAATGAGAAGCAGCTACAACAGTCTCAAGTATAACACTTTTTATCTTTTCTTCTGAATCTCAGAAGATGGAAAAAACTTCATATTGTTCTCTTTTATTAACTTTTGTGGTTGGAAAATTTTTAGTTAAACTATAATAGTTACCTTATTGAGGTAACTTATCTTTTTTAAATGAATAAGTTCTAGGACTTTGGTAACAAAGGAGTAGTATCAGATTTTAAAAAGAAAGAAAATATATCTGTAGATAATAGATAGACTAGGAAAACCAAAACTAAGATTATCTATGTTGCGTTGAATTTTTATTTTGCTACACATTTTCCAATTATACTTTAATCTAATTGAGGTCACAGTAGGAGTTTGGCTTCCAGAGTGTGATACCATATGTTCAAGCATAGCCATACCTTCCTGCCCACAGCAGCTGGATCCAAGTTGAGGGCATTTTCACATAGTGGTCCCATCTTATAAGCATGATGAGCAAGTTTCTGTTTGCCTTGTGCCTCAAAGGTGATGTCTGGCAATTAGGACTAAGCTTTTAAAATTTCCTCTTTAGAAATTGTTATTCAGCCACTTTGGAAGTCCCTGATGGCTGAATCAAAAAACACATTTTACACCTACATTCACACATGCACAGTACAGCAATGACAGTGTTTGCTTTACATGTGCTCACAGAAATAACAAGTCACTTTCTTGGGAGACTAAAGATATGAGTTCAAATCCTGGTTCTTTCACTCACTAAATTTGTGACTTTGAATAAGTCACTTAATCATTTTAGATTTCCATTTCTTTATGTATTATATTTATCGTTTTCACATTGAGGAGGTTAAGGATGTAGTGTTATCCCCCATCTAGGATCTAGAAAATCCACATAAAAATTTTAGGCCCTCCCTTCATACAAGAGAAAAGTTATTTTAGTATAAAATGATAAAATATGTTTATATCACATAGGTACTACACATATATTTTCTCTGTTTCTGAATTTCTAAACTTTTTCTGTTATCTACTGGACTTAACATGTTATCTATAACTTCTACAAACCCTCCTTCCCCTAAAAAATTCCATTTAATTTTTTTCTGCCAACAAAAATATATTGACACTGTGATGGGGAAAGTCACAATATGGAAGGGATATCTGTAAAATGAAAAGGCTGAACAGTTGCTTCCCTGACTGTAACAGTCTATATCTGTATCATCTGTAGTTAAGGGTTGTCTTTATCTTTGTTGGACTAAGTAATGGAGGCTACTCTACTGGTGTCATGGGCCCTGAGAAGGCCACCAACTAAAGTTGTTCTGGAAGAGAATAACCCTGGCCTCCTAGTTTTAGAAGGGGCATCTGGAACCAGCTGTGGCAAATATTCTATCTAGAAATGAGTTCAAAGGTTCCACTTAGGAAAAAGAGACTGAAAACTGGAGACTAATAGGCTCTTTTCTATAAAATACCGATGAAAGGCCAAGGGAAGCATCAGAGACTTATAAAATTTCAGAGCTATAAGAAACCTCAGAGGTCTAGCCCAACCCATTCCTGAACAGTAACCTTTTTATAACATCCCTCTTAAATGGATAATTAGCATTTATTTGATGCTCTTCAGAGATAGAGAACTTAGCATTTCCTGAGAAAGCTCAGGCTATTTTTGAACAACTCTCAGCGTGAGGGAATTTTTCCTGTCTCCTCACAATTTCTCCACAGTGTTTCTAGTTGTACCCTGGAGAACTAAACAGAGCATATGACAACCCTTGAAATAATTTGGGGAACTTAACAGAAAATCAAAAGCCTTCAGGGACTCAGGAGAGACAAGAGGTAGTGAATATGGTAAAGTGCTCACTGATTCAGAGAATAAGGACTGACTTGGGATTTAAAGCAAATGGACTTGGCTAGGCACAAACTTAATAGTGACACAATGGAGAGGACTCTGGGCTGAGAATCAGGAAGACCTGAGTTCCAATTTGGCCCCAGACACTTAACTAGCTATATGACTCTGGGCAACTCATTTAACCCTATTTACCTCAGTTTCCTCATCTGTAAAATGAACTGGAGAAGGAAATAGTAAACCACCCCAGTACCTTTGCCAAGAAAACCCCAAATGGGGTTACAAAGAGTCAGGCATGAATGAAAGGACTGAATAATAGAATCAGTCTCTCTTCTATTAAAAATGGTCCAAAGTTCCATCTTCCTATTGAGTACTGGGTTTTAAATCATCTTAAATAAATGGCTTTACCTCATCTTTGTATAAATCCTCTTAGTCTAAGCTCTATAAAATAAATGATCACTAAGGTCCCTTTTCCAGGTTAACTCCTATGCTCCTAAGTGGATAGTGAATATGCCATTGTTCATTATCAGGACACATTAAACCCTGGTCAAACCAAAATGCATCTGGTCCATATGGGATTGGGTATAGCAGAGATGCTATTTTGCCTACTATTTTCCAGTTGGATTTCTCTAATAACATTGAAAGCATCCTACCAACTAAAAGCAGTCTACTTTTCTTGTCTTAAAACAACTTATCCACAATTCATCCTTTTCTTATCCCCTCAGTGTCTACATTAAACTCCATTCAAACTTGACTATGTACTCTTTTCTCCTTGACAGCATGGTGAAATAAAAAGATTACTTATTGGTCAAAAGTCATACAAATTGAGCTTGAATGCTTGGGCAAGTCCCTTAACATTCCTGGGACTCCATTCTTTTCATCTATAAAAGGAGTGTTCGATGGGATTAAAGCTTTTCTAGCTCTAAATTTATGACCCTATGAAATTATTTAACTTCTATGGGCCTCTGTTTCCTTATCTATTAAAAAAAACAAGGCAATTAAACTAAAAGGTCAATCTTGAAATCTTTGATCCTGTGACCGCTTGTTTTCCTAATCCCATGATTTTAATTAGTCTCAATTCCTTTACCTGTATTTCTCTCCCCTCCTTCAAAAGTACTTAATACCTTAGAAATAATCTATAGTCTATAATCTATAAACCTTTTTCCATATGACAACACTTGAAATAATCTGAGAGAATCAAAAGCCTTCAGAGACTCAGAAGAGACAAGAGGAAGGGAATATGGTACAAAAAGTGCACTTATTTTACAGATGAGAAAGCAGATTCAAAGATTAATTATCCTTCAAGACCTAAGTCTAATATTACCTACTTCCTTGATCCCTTATATTTGAAAATGCTCTTTCTTTCTTTCCATGAACTTCACAAAACAATCTCTTTTTATCTCTTACATACACATTCTCTTTTCTATTATACTTGGCATTTGTGTCAGAGTTCCTACGAAGTGGGAACTCCCATGAATCTAAGGCCCACGCCTCATTTATCTTGAATTTCCACTACCTAGTGCAGTGCTCTGAACCAAATTGAAAATGTCCATGTGCCTCACAATGAATTGTTTGATCTGACAGATATTTACAAATGTAATGTAACCAAATGATAGCCAGTGGTCCCATAATCACCATTTTTACTTTTCCATTTGCACACAGGGTGGATCAGCTGAAAACATCTCATCAATCCCATACGCTTCAGCTGTCAGACTGGTTTAGCCCCAGGTAAGAACAAAACCTCTGCCCTACATGAAGTCAACACTCAGGGCAGCATCCAGCAAGTGGTGTCAGGTGGCAGCAGCAACACAGGAGAATAATTGAGATGGGAAAGGGATGTTTATTCAGAGAGGCTTATTCACCACTCAGTGGACTCAACTGTAATGGCCTATGCCCGTCTGTCTTGTGTTCTTGAATTCTTGTTGTCGTTCAGTCCTTTCCTTCGTGCCTAATTTTTTGTAATCTCATTTGAAGTTTTCTTGACAAAGATGCTAAATTGTCATTTCCTTCTCCAGCTCATTTTTACAGATGAGGAAACTGAGGCAAACAGGGTTAAGTGACTTGTTCAGAGTCATATTAGCTAAGACAATCTCTGAGACTGGATATGAATTTAGGTCTCACTCCAGGCCTTTGTGTTCTTGATATGCAGGATAAAAAGGAGGGATTAGTTCTGGGGTGGGGCTAATCAGGGCACAATGCCTTTTATATGACAGGCACATAAATAAATCTTGAATTAAATTTGATTATGACAAAAGAACTGAGTGGACCTAATTTATTGGCAGACATTCAAGAGAAAATTGGGGCAGGTTATAAGGCCAGGAAATGACATAATAATTGCCTTGTGCATTATTCTTTACAAAGTGTTTTCTATACATCACATATATAAGCACACTGCTTACTTGTCTATGAAATACTGGGAATGCCACTCAGGTGCAGGGAAAAAACACTGATTTTGTCAGTAGAAATATCCTATACTTGAAATCAGAAAACCTGGGTTCAAACTGTGGCTCTTCCATTTATTATTTGTGTTAGCTTGAGTTATGTAACTAATCTGGCCTTCAGCTGCCTCATTGACAAGATGCAAGGGTTGGACTAAATGATGTAGAGAATATCCTTTTCACTTTGTAATCCATGAGCCTATGATCTCATAAGATCTTTATCAAAAAAACCCAAAAAACTAATGAAATAGGAAGAACAGATATTCATTCAATATCTAGATGGATCTGTGATCTTTTCTGAGATAGGTATATACTCTACCATGACCATCCAAGGGTAGGAGGTACTTTTATTTAATCAAAGCACCTCTACTCCCCCACCTTTGGCCAAAGGAGGACTTTGAATGGTCCAAAGAATGTCCTAATGGCATCTTCAGATCACTTGACCAAAGTTTCTGCTTCAGGAGTCAAGAAGGTATAGATTCATGATTTCACAAAGAACCCAGCACCTAGAACATCTGTCATAATAAAAATTAGAGTTAACTGTATAAATATACTGGCCAAACTTGGCCCCCAAAGGACAAAGAAAAAAGTATACTTCCCTCTCTTCAATGATAGAGAAAAAGGACTCTGGTGTGGAACATTGTCTATATAAAAGCAGTCTTAACAGATGTATTACTTAGTTTTATAAAACTGTCTATTTCTTCTCTTTGTTTCTTTTTTATTCTTTGTTACAAAGAATGGCTCTCAAGAGGAAAGGATATATGAAAGTGATATAAAAACAAAAGATGTCATTTTTTTCAATGATAGAATTAAAATTGGTTCAGTTTTCCTTTCCTTTTTTTCACCAAACTATTTTTGGCAATGGGGTAAGGATGAAGATAGGAATAATATTAGGGATAGAGCTAGGGAGTAGACTTGTGATTTTATTATTATAGAGAACTCCCAGATGAAAAAATTTCTTCCAACAATGTAGATCAGCACCTCCACTCTGCAACTTACAATCTTAGAGAGTTGCTTTTGTTGCCTTTGGTGCAATGTGATATAAATATCTTATTTTTCATGCTACTGAGACAGTCATAACACAGTATAAATAGCACTGGATTTAGAATCTAAGACCCCTACTTTCAAATCCTAGCTCTGTGAATTTGGGAAAGTCATCTCTCTGGACTTAACTTCCTCCATCCATAAAATGAAGAGGTTGGGTTAAATAATTGTTAATGTTTTTCTGTCTCTAAATCCTATTTTTGCTTCCTCTTCAACAATAACACAAAGCAGTGTTCTTAAGTCTTAACGTTTACCCACTAGAATTAAGGGTTGCCCAAGGGAATCACTATCAGGGCCATAACATAGGCTAGGGAGACAGGAAGAACTAGACCAGAGGAAAGACAAGAGAGGGGAAAAAAAGAAAAGCAGAAGGTGTGGAAAAAAGATTATCCAAAGGTTTCTTAACTTTGACAACCTGGTGAAGCTTCTACACCCTTTCTGAGAATGTTTTTAATATAACAAAAAGGTCATAGATTTACAAAAAAAAAAAAAAAAGTAGTTATATTAAACTGGTTTTCCAAATACAAGAACAAATTTCACAGATCCCAGGTTAAGAGTATCGTGAATGATGGTAAGATGCTAACAATTGCTTTGGATGCCATTCACTGCTTCCATACTAAAGATGTCAACTCCTGACTTGCATGCTAATGCTCTGAGAAATGCCAAAACTTTCTATTCCTAAGGAAACCCTGAAAGTTGGACCCAGGAAGCATAATCTCATGTCATTCTTCTTATTATTCATTTGCTTAGAAAACATTTGATGTTGTCTTAGTAAAAGAGAAATTAGTTCAATTTGCTTTGTTGTTATATCCAACAGAAGACGCCCAGAGGTTAAAACAGTGACTGATTGGCTTGCTCCTATCGTATGGGAAGGAACTTACCATAAGTCAGTTTTAGAGGATTATTACAAAAAGAAGAACATTACAGTGGGTTTGATGGTATTTGCTGTTGGAAGGTAGGTATTCCTAGTAACTATCCTTCATTTCTGCTTTCTAATTTTAGACATGTACATGGGAGGAGGGACTGCACATGAATTTAATAAAACCCACCAAAGCATTAATATTTAATGAAACATTATTTATACGTGTTATTTTTAGGAATCCAAGAAGGTAAGACCCTTTCCTCAAGAATATTCTAATCTGTCTATCCCTTATGACAACTAACAGTGTGGGATTTCAGCTGAAAATATGGCACTACTTTATACAAAAGGCTGCTATTTTTAAGTATGACTCAAAGCACCCAAAAAATTGTTTGATAGCTCCTGTTTTCAAATTCCCTCTCCTTAGAAAACCTTGGTTAGTCCCAAGGAATTGCACTAATGAGGACTGAGATCTCTGTGGAAGAGACTTTATCCTTTTGAAACTCATAGACATAAAAGAGATTACTCTTTGGCCCATCTAAGAATTCTGAGATGTAGGGGAAATGATAACAAGTCATTATTAATACTAGAATTTTGTCTAAAGTCCTTTAAAGGTTAAATGTCTTAGTCCCACCATGACTCCTTTCCATGTTTGTAGCAATGGCTTCTTCATTACAGGCTTCCATAAAGGAGAAACTTGAGATTAGGTGATGCTTAAAGAGGCTGCTATTACCATGGTTATTAATGATTGTTTCAGGGAACTTGCTGCAGACTCTTTGAAGGGAAGAAAATTAACTCCTCATATGAGTCAGATGTTTGTTAATATAATTATTTATATCATTCTCTTTCTTGCAGACTGTGAACCCCATAAGAGCAGGGACAATATTTTGCTTCATTTTGGATCCCCCCTCACATAGTTCTCTGTACAGATTGATGGCCATCAAATGTTGATATTGTTAAAGATGCTCAAAATAGACAAGAAGAATGTTTGCCATATCAATGTTTTCATCTCTTTTAAATTCTACTCATTGCAATTGCTTATGGGAAGAAAAACATATTGCAAAGGGAGATTCAGGACTCCTCAATTCTATGTGCAAATTAATTTTTAACCCCAATTGAAGACCTTCCTGTTCATCCCTGTTTACTTTCATCTTCATGTTGCTATTATTCTATTTTAGCTTTGACTCTGTCTTTCATTATAGAGTCACAATGTCAGAGTTGGAAGGGATTTCAGAGGACATCAGATCTCACCCCACCTGAAAAAGAATCCTCTCTATCAATCAATCAACATTTATTAATGCCTATTATATGCAAGGCATTGTACTGTGATAGAGATACAAAAAAAGAAACAAAAGTATTTTCAAGGAACTTTCCATCTAAATCATATACATTGTTGTATAGATAAGCTATAGATAAGACATGTTGTTGCTCTTTTTCAGTCATTTCTGACTCTCTGTGACCCCATTTGGGGTTTTCTTGGCAAAGATATTCCAATAGTTGCCATTTCCTTCTCCAGTTCATTTTACAGATGAGGAAACTGAGGCAAACAGGATTAAGTGATTTACCCAAGATCACACAGCTAGTAAGTATTTGGGGCCAGATTTAAACTCAGGAAGATGAGTCTTTCTGATTTCAGGTCCAGAATTCTATCCATTGTGTCACCTAACTTCCTCAGATAAGATAAATAAGAAACAATTAATAGAAGGAAAGCACTGGAATGAAGAGAGGTTGATAAATGAGCATACAAACTTTGCTCAAAGACCCCAAATGAAAGAGTACACTGTCTCCTGAGCTTGCCCATTGCACTTTTGGATCCTTGTAATTATTGAGAAACTTTGTTTTTTTGTTTTGTTTTATTTACATCACCTAGATTTGCTTTCTGCGGTTTTATTACATTGCTCCCAATTCTGCTGAGCACAACAAGACAAATCCCTCCCTTCTACTTACTTGAAAGCAGTTATGCCCTTTCTAAGCCTTCCCCAGGCTAAACAACTGCATTTTCTTGGAATGATCTTGAAGTCCTTTACCATCCTGCTCATTCTTCTCTAGATACTCTCTAGCTTATCATTGTTCTTCCTAAAATATGATTTCCAGAACTGAGCACCATATCAGCTATGGTTTGACCAAGATTGAATACAGTGAGAATCTCCATTATTACTGCATGCTCTTCTTTAAAAATGAATTATACTTAATTTACTTTGGAGTTGCAGGGTAGATAGGGATTGGCTTGAGAATCAACTATTCCTACCTCTCAGGGTTGTTGGGAGGATAAAATAAGATAAAATTTTCAAATCACTTTGTAAAACTTAAAATATTATATAAATGCTAGCTATTATTACCACATCTCTAGGCAGGTACAGGTTTCCACAAGAAAAAAAAAATGGACAGTCAGAGACAGTCAGAGAGAGACAGAAAGAGAGAGAGAGAGAGAAACAGAGAGAGAGAGAGAAACAGAGAGACAGAGACAGAGAGAAAGACAAAGACAGAGAGCAGTTATTAAGTACTTATTATGTATTAGACACAATGCTAAGCACTGGGTATAGAAAGGCAAAACACTCACTGCCCTCAAGGAGCAGACGTTCTAATGGTACAAGACAACATAAAGATATATTCAAAAAGATAAGGTAAAGGTTCACTTTTTAGATCCGAGGGACATAGGCACAGTTGAAAGTTAATGTGTAAAGAAAATAAAAATAGCATCCAGAACACAAACAACACATTTTGGACAAAACCAGAAAGTGATATAAATGCCCTGGAAAGATAAGGTAAAAGCAAATCCATCAAAGCCAAGGACCAAAGAGAAAAATTACAATTTCTAATAGGAAAATGAGATGAAACAAGATTCATTCTCTCTCTCTCTCTCTCTCTCTCTCTCTCTCTCTCTCTCTCTCTCTCTTTCTGTTCTCTCTCTCTCTCTCTCTCTCTCTCTCTCTTTCTGTTCTCTCTCTCTCTCTCTCTCTCTCTCTCTCTCTCTCTCTCTCTCCACACACACACACACACACACACACACACACACACACACACACACACACCCTACCTATAACTTGTAGTGATAAGTCAATTCCAGGGAGAACTACCTTCCTGTGGGATATTTATAGTCCATGGGACAATTATAGTACTAGATGTCCATTACAAGTAGAGCTCACTTTTACCTCTGATTTTTATTCCTGCTATATTCTATTTTTCACCTCTGATATACCATTCTCTCAAAAAATTGATGGATGTCTTTTATTACATTACCATAGATTTCCTCATTATTCTTCCTCTTTCCCCATCCAGAGAATCATCTTATATGACAAATAGTATTTCTAAAGACGAAAGAACAAGTAAAAACTAGGAGGAAAAAATCAGTACAACTAATCAATAAATTGAAAATGATTAAAAACATGCACATTGTGGTGTACTTGTGAACTTCCCATATCCATGAATGGGTGGGTTGGGAGTATCTTCTCAGTTCTCTTCATTCAAATCATTCTTGACCTTTATAATTTTGCATATTCCCTTTTGATGTGTGTGTATGTGTAGTTCTTTCCATTTACAATGCTGTAGTCAATGAGATTATTGTTTTCTTGCCTCTGCTTACCTCATTCTACATTAATTCATGTAGATCTTCTATGTTTCTTTGACCAAGAATAACATTCTTTAGTACATTCCTCATTTTTGCACAACGTTAATATTCCATTACATTTATATCTCACAGTTTGATTAGCTATTCTCTGATCAATAAGCATTTACTTTGTTTCCAATTCTTTGCTATCGCAAAAAGTAGCTATTTAATTAATTACTTTTTATATTTAATACATCATTATAACTAAAGCACAACTCAATAGTAAGCAAATACATCGACTTCATTTTTTATACAAACCCTTCATTTCTATTAAAATAACTGCTTTTCCCATTCATTACCCAGGTATCTTGATAACTATTTGGAGAAATTCCTTTCCTCTGCAGAAAAGTACTTCATGACTGGTCATAAGTCAATTTTTTATATCATGGTGGATGACTCCTCCAAGCTGCTTTGGATAGAGGTGGCTCCTTTTCATACAATGAAAGTATTTGGAATCCAGCAGAAGAAAAGATGGCAAAGCATTAAGATGATGCGCATGAAGATTATTGAGGATCACATTGTAAATCATATCCAGCATGAAGTTGACTTCCTCTTCTGTATGGATGTGGATCAGGCATTTGAAAATTACTTTGGTGTGGAAACCCTGGGTGAATCTGTGGCTCAGCTCCATGCTTGGTTTTATAAAAAGAATGCCAATGATTTCAATTATGAAAGGCGACCTTCCTCTACAGCATTCATACCTTTTAATATGGGAGATTTCTATTACCATGTAGCCATCTTTGGTGGAACACCCCTTCAGGTTTTGAAACTTACCCAAGCTTGTAACAAGGGAATGCTTCAGGATATGAAAAATGGGATTGAGTCTTTATGGCATGAAGAAAGACACTTGAACAAATACTTTTTTCTCAACAAACCTACTAAAATATTATCCCCAGAATATTGCTGGGATTTTTCATTAAAAGACAATTCTGATATTAATATTGTCAAAATATCTTGGCAAAACAAATTATATGATTTTATTTAAAGTTGTGTACAGTTTTTATGAAGACAGTGAAGAAGGTGGATTCAACTACTAGTTTTTTGAATTAGAAAGTTTATCATTCTAGCCAGCAAGTAAAAAAGGCACCTATTTTAAAACATTTTGGAAAAAAAAAACTAAGAAAAAGCCATGTTCCCAAAAAGCAAACTTTCCAAGCCTTTTCTTGCTTGTAATCTTGAACCTTGTAATATTAATGAGGAATAAAGAACAATTCTAAAGTAATTAGATAAGTGGTAATTTTATACCCATTTGGAGAAATAGGAAGATACATTGGGCTTTAAGAAAACAGATGACCATAGGGCAATTAAGTGACAGTGGAAAGTGGAAAGAATGTCCATCAATTAGGGAATGATTGAGCAAATTGTGAGACATGAATATAATAGAATACCACTGTTTTATAAGAAGTGATAAGCAGGTGGATTTCAGAAAAACCTGGAAAAACTTACATGAACTGATACTGAATTAAATGAGCAGAACCAGGAGAACACTGTACACAGTAACAGCAACATTGTACAGATGATCGGTTTTGATAAACATTACTCTTAAAGACTCATGATGAAAAATGCTATGCACATCTAGAGAAAGAATTAGAGATTGAATGAAGATCAAAGCATACACTATTTTCACTTTTTAAAAATTTGTTTTTTCTTTCTCATGGTTTTTCTAATTCTTCTTTCACAACATTTCTAATGTAGAAATATATTTAATATGATTGTATATTTATAACTTATAATCAGATTGATTACTGTTTTGGAAGGAGTTAGGGAGGAAGGGAGAAAAATGGAAATCAAAATCTTATAAAAGTAAATGTCAAAAACTAATAGAAAGGAAGGAAGAATGGAAGGAGGAAAGGAAGAAAGGGAAAGAAGGAGGGAGGCAGGAAGGGAGAGAGGAAGGGAGAAGAGAGGGAAGGGAAAAGGAAGGGAAAGGGAAATAGGGGGAAGGGAGAAGGGAGGGCAGCTAAAAAGGGGGAAAAAATCAAATACCAAGAAGCCATAGAATTATCCAAGACTTAGCAGCTTCCAAGTTAAAGGATCAGAGGACATGGAATATAATATTCCAGAAGATAAAGAAGCTTGGATTACAACCAGAATCAACTACCCAGCAAAACTGAGTACCATCTTTCAAGGGAAAAGATGAATATTGAATGAAATAGGAGACTTTCAAACTTTCCTGATTGAAAAAAACCAAAGCTGAACAGAAAATTCAGTCTTCAAATACAAATAAAAAAAAAGCATAAAATGATAAACAAGAAAGGGAAGAAAATCAAATTTTATTATTCAATAAAATTAAACTGTTTGCATCCCTACCTAGGAAGACAATAATTATAAAATGAATATGTAGCAAGAATATAATAGAGGGTTGTTGACTTTGATGCAATTATATAAAAAAAATTAACAGTGAAAAAAATTTTATTGAGAGAAGAGAAGAGGCAGAATAGGGTAAATTACATCACATGAGGCACAAAAGACCTATTAAAGTAGAGGGAACAGGGGAGAGAGTAAGCATTGTTTGAATCTTATTCTCATCAGATTTGACTCAAAGAGGGAATAACAAACACACTTAGTTGTGTATAGAAATTAGTTTATCTTTAGGGAAATGGGGAGGGGCAGGGAAGAAGGGAAAGAAACAGGAAGGGGAGAATCTGAAAACATAGGGCATAAGTAGGAAGGGAAAGGTAAAAGGGAATGATACAGTGGATAGAAGAAAGGACAAACTGAGGGGATTGGGGATAAGAAGCAAAACACTGGTGAGAAGAGACAAGGTGAAGTGAGAGAGAAAAGCAGGGGAAAACAGGATGAAAGGAAATACATTGTTAATGACTATGAATGTAAATGGAATAAACTCTCCCATAAAATAGAAACGAATAGTAGAGTGAATTGAAAGCCAGAATCCTTAAAATATGTTGTTTATAAGAAGAAACATTTAAAGCAGAGAGATACACATAGAATAAAGATAACAGGCTGGAATAGAACATATTATGCTTCAGATGAAGTCTAAAGAGAAGTTAAGTGAGTTACAAGAAGAAATAGACAGCAAAAGTATATCAATGGAGTATCTCAACTTCCTTCTTTCAGAACTAGATAAATCCCATAAATCCAAGCACAAAATAAACAAGGAGATAAAATTTCAGAAAACTTAAATATGATAGACTTCTGGAGAAAAAATGAATGTGGATAGGAAGAAATATATGTTTTTTTCAGCAGTACATGGAACTACACAAAAATTGACCATATGTTAGGGCATCAAAATCTCCTAATCAAATATAAAAAGGCAGATAAGTGCATCCTTTTCAGATCATGATGCAACACAAATTACATGTAATAAAGGAGCATAGAAAGATAGACCATAACTTAATTGGAAACTAAATAATCTAATCCTAAAGAATGAGTGGGTCCTATCTACCAAAGGAAAGTCAGGAATTATATGAGCAAAATTACAAAAAAGTTTCCACACAAATAAAGTCAGACTTAAATAATTAGAAAAATATTAAGCGCTCTTGGATCGGCCGAGCGAACATAATAAAGATGACAATACTCCCTAAACTAATCTATTTATTTAGTGCTATACCAATCAGACTTCCAAGAAAATATTTTAATGATCTAGAAAAAATAACAACAAAATTCATATGGAGGACAAAAGGTCAAGAATTTCAAGGGAATTAATGAAAAAAAAAATCAAATGAAGGTGGCCTAGCGGTACCTGATCTAAAATTATATTATAAAGCAGCAGTCACCAAAACCATTTCGTATTGGCTAAGAAATAAATTAGTTGATCAGTGGAAAAGGTTAGGTTCACAAGACAGAATAGTCAACTATAGCAATCTAGTGTTTGACAAACCCAAAGATCCTAACTTTTGGGATAAGAATTCATTATTTGATAAAAACTGCTGGGATAACTGGAAATTAGTATGGCAGAAATTAGGCATGGACCCACACTTAACACCATATACCAAGATAAGATCAAAATGGGTCCATGACCTAGGCAAAGAAAACGAGACTATAAATAAATTAGAGGAACATAGGATAGTTTATCTCTCAGACTTGTGGAGGAGAAAGAAATTTGTGACCAAAGATGAACTAGAGACTATTACCGATCACAAAATAGAAAATTTTGATTATATCAAATTAAAAAGCCTTTGTACAAACAAAACTAATGCAAACAAGATTAGAAGGGAAGCAACAAACTGGGAAAACATCTTCACAGTTAAAGATTCTGATAAAGGCCTCATTTACAAAATATATAGAGAACTGACTCAAATTTATAAGAAATCAAGCCATTCTCCAATTGATAAATGGTCAAAGGATATGAACAGACAATTTTCAGATGATGAAATTGAAACTATTACCATTCATATGAAAGAGTGTTCCAAATCATTATTGATAAGAGAAATGAAAATTAAGACAACTCTGAGATAACACTACACACCTGTAGATTGGCTAAGATGACAGGGAAAAATAAGGATGAATGTTGGAGGGAATGCGGGAAAACTGGGACACTGATGCATTGTTGGTGGAGTTGCGAACGAATCCAACCATTCTGGAGAGCAATCTGGAATTATGCCCAAAAAGTTATCAAATTGTGCATACCCTTTGATCCAGCAGTGTTTCTATTGGGCTTATATCCCAAAGAAATACTAAAGAAGGGAAAGGGACCTGTATGTGCCAAAATGTTTGTGGCAGCCCTGTTTGTAGTGGCTAGAAACTGGAAATTGAATGGATGCCCATCAATTGGAGAATGGCTGGGTAAATTGTGGTATATGAATGTTATGGAATATTATTGTTCTGTAAGAAATGACCAGCAGGATGAATACAGAGAGGCTTGGAGAGACTTACATGAACTGATGCTAAGTGAAATGAGCAGAACCAGGAGATCACTTTACACTTCGACAACGATATTGTATGAGGATGTATTCTGAGGGAAGTGGATTTCTTTGACAAAGACTCAGTTTCAATTGATAAATGATGGACAGAAGCAGCTACACCCAAAGAAAGAACACTGGGAAACGAATGTGAACTATTTGCATTTTTGTTTTTCTTTCCGAGTTGTTTTTACCTTCTGAATCCAATTCTCCCTGTGCAACAAGAGAACTGCTCGGTTCTACAAACATATATTGTATCTAGGATATACTGCAACATATCTAACATATATAGGACTGCTTGCCATCTAGGGGATGGGGTGGAGGGAGGGAAGGGAAAAATTGGAACAGAAGCGAGTCCAAGGGATAATGTTGTTAAAAAATTACCCTGGCATGGATTCTGTCAATATAAAGTTATTATAAAATAAAATAAAATATTAAAAAAAAAAAAAGAATGAGCGGGTCAAACAACAAATTATAGAAACCATAATTTCATCCAAGAGAATGAGAGTAATGAGACAACATACAAAAAGTTGTGGGATACAATCAAAGCAGTTCACAGGAAAAATTTTTTTATTTCTAAATGCTTACATGAATAAAATAGAGAAGAGAAAAATGAATTGGACATGCAATTTAAAAAACTGGAAAAACAACAAATTAAAAATTCTTAATTAAATACCAAGTTAGAAAATCTGAAAATCAAAGAAGATATTAGTAATATTGAAAATAAGAAAACCACTGAACTAATAAAACTATGAAAAAAATCAATAAAATAGATAAATCTTTGCCTAATTTAATTAGAAAGAAAAAATCAAATTACCAGTTTCAAAAATGAAAAGGGGTGGATTCACCAACAATAAAGAGGAATTTAAAGCAGTAATTAGAGTTATTTTGCTCAACTGTAGCCAATTAATCTGACAATTAAATAAATGCATATTTATAAAAATATAAATTGCCCATATTAACAGAAGAGGAAATAAAATATTTTAAAAACCCTATTTTAGAAAAATATATTGAATGACCCATCAATAAACTTTCTAAGAAAACATCTTCAGGATCAGATGGATATAAGTGAATTCTATCAAACATTTAAAGAACAATAATTCCAATTCTATATAAACATTTGGTGAAAAAGAAGTCCTGCCAAATTCTTTTTATGCCATAACTATGATGTTGACATCTAAACCACACAGAGTTAAAATAGAAAAGGAAAGTTCTAGACCAATTTCTATAATTAATATTAATACAGAAATTTTAAATAAAATATTAGCAAAGAAATTATAGAAATTTATTACCAGGACAATATATTATGATCAGGAATTTATACCAGGAATACTGGATTAATTCAGTATTAGGAAAATTATCAGCATAATTGACTATATCAATAACAAAATTAACAGAAATCATATTATTGTCTCAATAGATGCAGAAAAAGCTTTTGACAAAATACAGCACTCACTAGAGTCACTAGAGATCATATAAATAAATGGAGTTTTCTTTATAAAGATAAGCTATCTCAAATCATCAGTAAACATGTATAAGAGGGATAAGAGGTAAAAAAAATGCCCATTATCACCACTATTATTCATAACTGTACTAGAAATGTTAGTTTAAGCCATGAGGAAAAAATTGAAAGAATTAAAATAGGCAACGAGGAAATAAAATTAATACTCTTTGTAGATAACTTGATGGTATACTTAAAAAATCCTAGAGCATCAACTAAAAAACCAGTGAAAATGATGATCAAGTTTATCACAATGTTTCAGGATATAAAATAAAGTGACATAAATCATTAATATTTCTATATATCATCAACAAAGTCCAGCAGCAAGAGATAGAAAGAGAAATCTTATTTAAAACAATGGTAGACAACATAAAATTTTTGGAAGTCTATCTGCCAAGACAAACCCAGGAACTATACGAAAATAATTTTAAAAATACTTTTCATACAAATAAAGTCAAATCTAAACAATTGGAAAAATATCAATTGCTGATGGGTAGACTAAGTTAATATAATATAATGGCTCTGGCAAAACAAAAATGAGGTCCCTGGCTGCCTGGCAAGTTATTGTTGTTGTTGTTGTTTTTGAAAAAGTGGCTCTGCCAGTCAGGTCTAGTTTTGTGAAAAATATTTGCTTGATCTAAAGTTCATGATTTTTACTTATTTATTTAGAAAAAAAAATAAATACAAGTCATTCCTCAATTGATCAGTAGTCAAAGGATATGAACAGGCAGTTTTCAGATGAAGAGACTAAAGCTATCTATAATTATATGAAAAAAAATGCTCAAAATCACTACTACAAAAATGCACATTAAAATATCTCTAAGGTACCACTTCACACCTACCCAGATTGGCTAATATGACAGAAAAGAAAATGACAAATGTTGGAAGGTATATGGGAAAACTGAAACACTAATACATCATTGGTGGAATTGTAAACTGATCCAACCATTCTGAAGAGCAATTTGGAACTATGTCCAATGGGCTATAAAACTGTGTATACATTTTGACCCAGTAATGTCACTACTATTTGTAGCAGTTCTTTTTGTGGTGGCCAGGAAATGGAAATTGAGAGGATGCTCATTAATTGGGGAATGGCTGAGTTGTGCTATATAAATGCAATAGAATATTATTGTGCTGTAAGAAGTGATAAACAGATAAATTTTTTTAAAAACCTGGAAAGACTTACATGAACTAATGCTAAGTAAAGTGAGCAGAACTGGGAGAACTGTGTGCACAGTAAAAGCAAGATTGTATAATGATCAACTACGATATACACCTCTTCTCAACAATACAGTGAACCAAGACAATACCAATAGACAGACTTGTGATGGAAAATAACATTCACATCCAGAAAAAGAACTAAAGAGACTGAATGCAGATCAAAGCATGCTATTTTCACTTTTTGTTAGCTTTTATCCTCCTTGTGTTTTTCCCTTTTATTTTGATTTTTCTCATATATGATTAATAGGGAAATAATGTTCAACACGATTGTGTATTTATAATCTATATTAGATTGCTTTCAGTCTTGGGGAAGGGAAAAGGAAGAAAGAGGATGAAAAATTTGGAACTCAAAATCTTACAAAAGTGAATGTTGAAAACTATCTTTATATATAATTGGAAAAAATACTATAAAAATCAAATTAGGCAAAGAAAAAAGAAACAGATCAATGGGACATAGTGTACATACAATCTATAACAGCAAATAAATATAGTAATCTTGTATTTGACAAGTGTCAAGACTTAAGTTTTGAGGTTAAGAATTCATTATTTGATCCTCCTGACTCCAGGGCCAGTACTCTATCCACTATGCCACCTAACTGCCCCAAGAATTCATTACTTAAGGAAAAAATTATTGAGAAAACCAGAAAACAGTATGATGGAAATTAGGCATGGACCAATATCTTGCACTATTTACCAAGATAAGATCAAAATGGATACATGACCTAGATATAAAGAAAAATAGTACAAGAAAATTTGAATATAGAACATATTACTTATCAGACTTATAGATAGGCATACAATTATAAATCAACAAAAGATAGAGAGCAGAGTGAGGATAATTTTGATTATATTAAGTTAAAAACAGGTTTTGTATAAAAAAAATAAATGTGCCAAGATCAGAAAGAAAGCAAAACATTTGGAAGGAATTTATTGAGTTTCCTCAGGTCTCATATCTCAATTATATAAAGAATTCTGTAAAATCTAAAAATATGACTCATTCCCCAATTGATAGATGGGTCAAAAGATATGGACAGGCAGTTTTCCAATGAAAAAATCAAAACAATATATAGTTATATAAAAATTATCTAAATAATTGTTGATTAGAGAAATACAAATTAAAACAACTGAGATATTATTATACCTTTTAGTCAAAAATAATTGAAGGGGAAAGTGACAAATGTTGGAGAGAAAGTGGAAAAATTCATTATTGGTGGAACTGTGAAATGACCCAATAATTTTAGAGAACAATCCAGAATTATACCTAAAGAATTATTAACTGCCTTACCTTTGATTCAGCAATATAACTATTAGGTCGATTTCCAAAGACAATTGGGAAAAAAGGAAAAGGACTTACATATTTTAAAATATTTATAGTAGCTGTCTTTGAGGTGGAAAAAAATTGGAAATTGAGGGGATGTCCATCAGTTGGGTAATAACTGAACAAGTTGTAATATAAGATGATTGCGGAATACTAATATTCTATGACAAATGATGAGCTTGTTGCTTTTTGAAAACCGTGGATAGACTTACACAAAATAACGAAAGGTGAAATGAGCAGAACCAAGAAAACACTGCATACAGTAACATCAATATTGTTTTAAGAACAACTTTGAGCAACTAAGTCATTTTGATTTTTGTAAATACCCAAATTAAACATATAGGACATGTGAAAGGAGATGCTATCTGCATCCAAAGAAAGAACTGATAAATAAATATATGTATAGAATGATTTTACATACTTATGCATATTTGTGTCTAATGGTAACCATCTTGGGGGGAGAAGGAAGGAAAGAAAAAAAGGGGAAAATAAATTTACATAATAACTTTATTATATATCTAAAAGGAATGGCAAGTTGTAAATAATAGATTTCATGCACCATAATCCTTTTAAAATTTATTATGTTACAGAAATATTTGTTTTATATATGAAAAACAATTTTAAAAAAGAAATGCAATGATATTACTTCATTATATGTGTATATGTATACATGAGATATATATGTATGTGTATGTAGCTATATGTGTATGAAAAGGAAATTCAGAAAAAAAAACCCTGGAAAGACTTTATGAACTGAGACAGCTTGAAATGATCAGAACCAGAATAATTTATATAATGATAATGAATATTGGAAAGGAATATTTCCACAATATTGGAAAGGAAAACAGGTTTGAAAGACTTAAGGATTCTGATTTATGCAAAACTTAATCAAGACTCCAAAAGACAAATAAATAATCATCCTTTTTGAGAGGGAGGTGATGGAACATCTGGCATACATTTTTTACAACAGCCAATGTATGGAATTGTTTTTCCTGACTATGCTTATTTGTTACGGGGAGACTTTTATTTATTTGTTTATTTATTAGTCTACTTGATCACTTATTAATTTAATCATTTGCATTTATTCATGTATTATTTATATCTTTATTCATTAATTATTTATATACTTATTTATTTATTTTGGTAGAATTGGAAAGGATATTTATGAAAAATAGGAGGTTGGTAATATTGTTGCCCAAAAAAGAAGGGAAAAAAACCCTTCAAACAATATTTTTAAAATACACACAAAGGAGTATGTAAAGAAATTCAGAAAGGAACACAGATTAGCAATTCCCTATTGGCACTACTATGTTAAATGAAAATGTACTTTAAAAAAATAAGTTGTACATAAGAGACTACAAAAGATGATTCTTTTTCTATTCATCTTTGTACATGTAAATGTCCACATTTATATTTATAAAAACATTTTAAAGGAAATTATTTTATGATTGTAAGTGGTTAAGAATAGAGCTAATAGGAGGAAAGTAATATCAATAAAACATTGAAAATTATACAGAAGATGTTCAGAAAGTTCACAAACAAAAAAATGATATCACCATATTGTTAGTATGCACTTTCTAAAAATCCAAACTATTTGTGATAGAAGTCCATAGTTTCATATACAGTCTTCTATGTTTTTCTTGACATATTAAAATATTTGTGATTTGAAGGATTGTCAAGTTTATAATATTAAAGAAAATTAAAACAAAATAAAACAAAACAAAAAACAGTGGTCAATTTGAAGCCTTTCAATTACTGATGAAATAATGGTTCCTCTCTAGAATTTCTTTTATTCTTCTAGAAGCACCAGCATTTGTCCCTCTTCCTTTTCCCCCACTGAGATCAATAATATCTACTGAAGTAAATACCTTAACAGATAGAAAACATTCATAATGTTTTCCAGGAACCTTTCCTTCTACAGTGGAAAATGAGTTGAATAACCAAAAATATTCTGTTTTCAGAATGAGCAGGATATAGGAAATGATATAGGAGAAGACTTTTGAAGATATTGCATCTTGATATTTTGCCACTACTCTAATTCATCAAAATGCTAAACAAATAATTAAATGTTTGGAAAAGCCTACTTATTCAATAATAAAATAGATTCGTAAATAGTGCTTTCAAATATACGAATTCATTTGACCTTTACAACAATACCATGAGCATTTGGCAGAGTACATCTTTTTGATGGAGAAAATAAGGCTGAGAGAGAGAAATGATCAAGGTTTCAGAGCTAATTAGTGATAAGCCTGGATATAGTGACTATTACACACCAGGAACCTCACTTTCTGACCATGAATCTTTCTTTGATTCCCTTCACAGCAGAATTATTCTAGCCCCCTTGCCAGGATTCTTAATATCCTCTTTTTATCACTCACTTTGCTTCCCAAGATTCATTGTGGGGGTTGTGGGCTCGGGGGTTGGTGGGACTATTTGGA
This sequence comes from Antechinus flavipes, assembly GCF_016432865.1. Lineage (NCBI taxonomy): Eukaryota > Metazoa > Chordata > Mammalia > Dasyuromorphia > Dasyuridae > Antechinus > Antechinus flavipes. The sequence goes on along the minus strand of NC_067399.1, from coordinate 462,911,567 downwards.
GGGTTGGAAGGCTACTGATATAGAGGTTGTGCAATTTTTTGGAAGGGGAATAATTAGGGAGATACAATCGTAATAATCTCCTTGCTGCTGGAAGCACTAAAAGTGACATTTCAAGAATATGGATGCTTGGGCCATTGAGGAGAATAATGGCTATAGTGGGAGTTAAAAAAAACTGAAAGTTGCCAAAGAAGCAAGCAAGTATTAGACCTGAGATAGAGTGTGGAGGGGATTTATTTTGAATAATATTTTAATTCCCCCCAATTATATATGAAAAAAATTTTGAGTACCAAATTCTATTCTTCCTTTTCTTTTCTCCCTCCTCCCTAAGGAAATAAGCAATCTGATATAGGTTATATATATATCTAAATAAATAAGCCATATTTTCATATTACTCAATTTGCAAAAGGAAAGTCAAATCAAAAGAAAATGAAAGAAGGAAAAAAAGTGAAAACTAGTATGCTTTTATCTGTATTCGGATACCATCAATTCTTTCTCTGAAGACAGCATTTTTCATCATGAGTTCTTGAGACTGATATGGATCATTGTGTTGCTGAGAATAGCTAAGTCACACACAGCATATAATATTGCTGTTACTCTATGCATACATACTGTATGTATATTCTCCTGGTTGTACTTCCCTCTGTGTCAATTTATGTCTTTCCAGGTTTTTCTGAAATATCTTGCTTGCTATTTCTTATAGAATAATGACCTTCTATTACAATCATATACTACAACTTGTTCAGTAATTCCCCATTTGATGGACATCCCCTTAATTTCCAATTCTTGGCCGCTACAAAAGAGCTGCTAATTTTATTTTCACAAATAGGTTCTTTTCCCATTTTCTCGCTCTTTGAGATACAAACACAGTCATGGTATTTATGGATCCAAAGGTATGCACAATTTTATAGTCCATTGGGCACAGTGGAAAGGGATTTCTGAACTTTAAGATACCCAATCTATTACGACTTTAGACATTCTCCTTATACATTGGGCTGCGCAGCTAGGAACCATGATATTTAAAATTTTTTTTGATTTCTTATGATCTTATGATACACACATGGGATAAGAAGAATATATGGGATTGGAAAATGAATGCCAATATGAATGGGAATTTTTTTCCTGCCCTGGAGAAGTTTGGACCATTAGACTTAGTAGAATGTTACATTCCATAATATTTATCTTTTGTTTTATATTTTATTATGCAAACAATTATCTTGTTTCTTATCATGACTATAACTCAAAGACAGCTGAATTAATTGCAAGAACTAAGAAAGAAAAAGGATATGGACAAATATTTGACATTAGAATAGAGTCCTAGAAGAGCCTAGGACAAAGTAGTGATAAAGCAGTAGGAGAAGGGTTTGATGGTCAATTATTTTGTGTCTTGGGGATTCCTGACTATTTGTAAGAACTTGACTCTACTATTACATGTGCACACTCACATTTTGGGGTATTTTTCCTGGAGCATCAAATGTTAATCGGAATTACCCTGGCATGGATTCTGTCAATATAAAGTTATTATTAAATAAAATTAAATTTAAAAAAATAAAGTTTATAGAGTGCTTTGCAAAAAAAAAAAAAAAATGTTAATCGGGTCATCAGTCTGGAAGTCCTAATACTCCTACCGAATCTTGTTATCATCCACTGAACCTACATGGAAAGCTATTTAACTTCTTGTTTGCTTAGCTGCAAAATAGGGATAGTTATTTGAGTACTACCTGTCTTCCAGGATAGGGGTGAGAAGGTTCTTTGACAAACTTTAAAGTGCTATATTAAGATATTTTTAGGTAGCTAGGTGACATTAAGTACAGCACTGACCCTAGAGGCAAGAAAACCCAAACTCTAATCTAGCCTCAATACCTACTAGTTGTGTGACTCTGGACAAGTCATTTAACTCCTGTCTTCTTCAATTTCTGCAACTGTAAAATAAGAATAACGACAGCACCCAACTCACAGGATTGTTGTGAGGATCAAACAAATAATATCTGTAAAGTCCTAAGCACAGTATTTGGCACATTTTTTATTGTTGTTCAATTGTGTCTGTGTAATGCCCTGCGTGTCCAAAACCATAATAAAAACAAAGAATGGGACAAGGACAACCTGTGATACGCAGGGAGTGAAGCCACTAGAAAAATCTGACTAACACTGTAACAAAACCTTTGAAAGTGAAGTTGGGAGCCTGAAATTCCCACCAGAGAGCTGGTCATGAGGGGATATAATTTTGATACCAATTCTCCTTTTCTATTCATCCAAGGATGACTTATGACAGGATCACCTGCATCATGAAAGACTATAAAAACAGGCCAAGAAATGGCCCTCAGAGACAAAACCTTTATTCCTCAGAGAGCACCTGCTATTTAGATGAGAGAAGGGGAAGAAGTCATATACTGTTTTTCAATTGTGTCTTACTCCCCATGAATCTATTTTGGGGGTTTTCTTGGCAAAGTTACTGGAATATATTAGGCTAAATGTATTAGGCCATTTCCTTGTCCAACTCATTTTACAAATGAGGAAACTGAGACAAACACAGGTTTACACAAGGTCACATAGCTAGAAAGGGTCAGGCTGGGTTTGAACTCATGAAGATAAGTTATCCTGATTCCAAGCTCAACATTCTACCTAATATCTATTCCTTATATTTCTTTGGACAGAGAAGTCATTTATAAGGGTATGAATACCCACATGGACAGAGGGAGAAGAAGGTGATAAGGGGAAGGAAAAGGTGGAGGAGCAGAAAGTAATATGACCAGCTGGAGCTAACTGATTGCGTACCCAGTGGGGCAGCTGCTTCTACTCATAGATTTGGATAGAATACTAAGGGGTTAAGTGAATTATTCAGGGTCACCTGGTTAAAGTGTGTGTCAGAGATGGGAATCTTCCCAAGTCAAGACCAACTCTCTATTCAATCCTCCTTGTTGATTCCCCAAAACTAATTTCTGCATTACCTGAAATGAACTGCAGAACTCCACAGAATGTGCATTCAATGTTCATAAATGAGTCCTTAGGAAGTGGAGAGAGAGGTTTTGGTATATTTTATTTTGGATTTAATTGCTTTCTCTTTTTTTCCCCTCCAAAAAAGGAATATGCTCTTATTGTTCATGAGAACAGATCTCAAAATCTGAAAAAATTTTAGCAAGAAATGTATTAGGTCATTTGGAAAGGAAAGCAAGTCAGAAAAAAAAAAAAGGTGTGGCTCCCTTTCACCAGCTCTGAAAGGTTTACATTATATAGGATTTGAACAAGAGTAGCTGTCCAAGAATCATATACAGTTAAACAATTTCTTCAAGAGGATGACTTGAAAGCCAGGTAGATGAAGATAGATACGAATAATATAAACATTCAATAAAATTTGGTCAAAGCCAAAAAACAAGCTTGAGCGGGCCTCAAACAAGAATACTTTGGGTGGATCTATTACCTAGGAGAATTCAAAATACTTTGTAGATGTCTCTAGCATTTCTAGAGTTACAGAGGTCACATGAAATTCTAAATGCAGACAACCTTTAATAACATAGGGTTGGATTTAAATAGTATAATATTTTTTCCCAAACAATGTTAAAAAGATTCTGCTCCTGGTATTGATTTTACTAACTACACTGGTAATGATTAGTGAATATTCTTACAGATAACCGAGAAACTATGATAAATTTAGCTCTCATAACTGATTTTTAAAAGTTATTTTATGGACTTAAAGAAATTTATAGATATACACATTAATTTCTTGGTAGGAAGTGGGCAGGGCATGGGACTAGATCTGTGATTTTGCTGGTACAAGAAATATTTGGCAAGAAAACTCCCTTTCTTCTTTCTCAGACATTCACTAGCTATATAATTCTGGGCAAGTCATTTAACATCTCTGTTTCTCATTTTCATCAGCTGTAAAATGAGGAGTTGGATTCCATGGCCTCTAAGGTTCCTTCCAATTCTAAATCTCTGATAATGCACATCTATGCCTGCTCTGAAACTTACAGTCTTAGTTGCTTGGGAAAATAAGACATTCAACAATTTGCCCAATGTGTCAGAAGTAGGAGTTAAATCAAGATCTTGCTGATGATTCTGAGATGTTTCTCTCCTCCCTCTCTCTTACTTTCCACATGTGATAAAATGAGTTGCTACCTCTTTCTTGTACCCAGACCCACCTTTGTCCCTAACTTGGACAGAAGTCAAAGTAGTATTCTATAACAATACACATGAATTGAAAATTAAATGGCAATTTTAAAAATTGATACTATTTTAATAGCTTTTTATTTTTCCAAATATTTGCAATAGTAGTTTTCAACATTCACCTTTGCAAGACCATGTGTTCTAAAATTTTCTTCCTCTCCTCCTCCCTCCCCAAAACACCAAGGAATCTGATATAGGTTAAACATGTTCAATTCTAAACATATTTCCATATTCATTGTACTGCTCAAGAAATGTCTACTCAAAAGGGGAAAAAAACACAAGAAAAACAAACAAACAAACAACAACAAGAGAAAAAATAAAAATACTATCCTTTGGATAGACATTCAGTCTCCATAGTTCTCTCTATTGATGGGAATGGCTCTTTCTATCCCACGTCAATTGGCAGTGCCATGAATCACTTCATTGTTGGAAAGAATGGTATTTATTTTTTTTAACTTATCCCTTCTTGTTATATCCACTTCACCTACCTTTTTCTCTTTTCTTGGAAACATTTATGCAGCTGGAAAAGAACTGCTCTCTTGAGGACGATATCCTCTCTTTTGAAAATCTATGTCAAGGCTATATTCAAAAGTTTTGTTTTCTGCAACTGCTACATTTGGTAAGAGAATCTTTGTTTGTTGTTGTGAGTCTTACGTTCCAAATTATGCTGAAAGCATTTATTTTCAGCTTGTGCCTCAAAGATTGGTTTGAAAACCATCCAGATTCAGAGCTGAAAGTTACTTTAAAAATTTTCTAGTTCAGTCCCCTCCTTTTGGGGCAGAGGTGGACTGGTGGATAAAGCACTGGACTAGGAATCAGGAAAAACTGAGTTTGAATCCTACATCAGATACTTACTGGCTTTGTGATGCTGGTCAATTCACTGACCCTCTCTGTCCATCAGTTTTCTCATCTATAAAATGAGGAAGTTGGACTACATCACCTCTAAGGTCCTTTCCAGCTCTAAATATATGATCCTATAATTTTGTAGATGAAAAAACTGGAAGTTTAGTAAGATGGAAGAATTTACCCAATATCATATACCTCATAAGTGGCAAAACCTAACATGTTCCTTCCATTGCATCACAATCATGGACAACCAACAAACAAGACCAAATCAAAATCTGCTCAAATTAAAGTCTTGTCAAAGTCAAGATTTTAAGAGACTTGTAAAAGATCTTTCCTTTGGATTTTGGGGGAGGGGAGGGTTTGTTTGTTTTCTTGAGGTTTGCATTTACTTTAGGCTCAGCTGTGTGGCAGAGGGTATGATTATGGTGCTTGAGAGTATTGACCATATAGTAGGCACTTAATAAATGCTCAATAAATGAATGACACAACATCTATACTAGTGTCAGTCTTTCATTTATCTCAGTGTAAAAGACTGCATCCTAAATCACATTCTCTAAGAATTTAACAACTTCTCCCACTCTGTTCAAAATTCACTGCCATACCAAGTCAAATGACCAATATGGAGTTTAGTGCCCTTGAAATTATCCGGCAGGATCTTCTAATTTGCTATAATTCTTTGCTTTTTTTTGTCTTAGACACAATGATAATTAACAGCAACAATTCAGAAGACTACTAAAATGTCCAATTCTCCATTATTTAAAATCATTGGATGGTATTTTTAAATATGTGTGCATATTTACATATACATACATGCATATATACATACATATTTTATGTATATATGTGGGTATAAATATATGCATATATATATCTTTCAGAGAGATATCAGATATTTATGAATGGGAAAGGAGATGGACTAACCATATTTTGAGATGAGGGCTCACACATCCTGTGTTTCCCAATGACACTCACTCACTATGAGAATTCTAGAGGAAAGTCCCCAATATATTGTAGAAGATTTATGAGATGAAAGGACATGGACAAAAGTTGCCAAGGATGAGAAGATATTTGGTGAATTGTATAGTGTGCCTCTGGAGAGAGTTACATTGATGATATTACAGAATTACTGAAGCATCAGCAAAGTTAATCAAAAAGAAGAGAAGGGAAAACAAAATTACACCAGAAAAATGATGAGGGGAAAATCACAACAACTAGAAAAGGAGCAAATAAAATTAGTGGAGACTAACAGATATATATAATATAATATATAAAAATATGAAAGATACCCTAAGTAAATAAATGACTGGGGGGCAAAATTAACTAGGCCATCACTGAGTTGTCATATAAAAACAGCTGTGCTAGATATAGTCAAAAGTGAATTCTATCAAATATATAAAGAACATTTGCTGTACACCATTTTCAAAAATAAAATCTATACTAGATAGATATCTATTTTCATAAAAACATAAAACATATGTTTTCATAAAACAACTATGGTCCTTATCCATAAATCATGGGTTTCTAAGTCAAAGAAAGAGAACAGATTAATACAGTTGATGCAAAAATATTAAATGAAATAGGACACTTTAAGAAAAACTGTTTCTTATGAGGTCTCATGGTATGGTAGATAAAGTGCTGGACTTATAAAAATTTCATATCTTGTTATAACTCATCAATCCTCAATTACCAGCTATTTATTAAGCCCCTACTCTATGACAAGCACAGGTGACAGGAACACAACTACAAAGAATAAAGCAATCTACTTGCAAGAAGTTTGAATTCTAATTGAGGAAATAACAAATAATTATAAAAATATGTACAGCATTAATATAAAATTAATAAATGGAAAAACAGATACAAATGACTTAAATGTAGGGTTATGTGAGAGCGCACTAGCAATTGTAGGGATTGGTAAAAAAAAAAAAAAAAAAAAAACTTCCTACAGAGGAGACTGTCAGAGTTGTATCTTAAAAGAGATGTAATAAGTAAGGGCAAATCACTGAATCTCAATTTTCTTGTATTTAAAACATCAGAAGAAAACCAATACTATATACCTCACGGGATTATTATGAAGCTCACATGAAACAATGTATGATGGAGGCAGGTAGCTGGTGCAGTGACAAGCCTGTCGTCAAGTAGACCCGAATTCCAGTCAGGTCTTAGACACTTAGTTGTCTGACACTGGCCAATTAACCTCTTTCTCACTCAATTTCCTCAACTATAAAATGAGAAAAATAGCACCTACCTCCCAGAATTATTATGAGAATCAAATGAGATAATATTTAATGCACTTCACACAGAGCCTGGCATATAGTACCTGCTTAATAAATATTTGCTTCCTTTCTTAACAACTTTGCCAATGTTTAAAATGTTAATATAAATACTATTTATTTTTTATGATTTGTCCTAGGAATTAAAAACAATTAATGTAACAAATCATATCAACACTAAGGGAATAATAGCATGATCATGGTGATGGATGGAGAAAAATACAATACCTATTTACATTTAAAATACTAAAGAGCATGAGAATGAAAAGATTTTTCCTTTATACAATAAATAGCATTGACCTGAACAGTAGAGACAGAATTGTCAGTATCAGAGAAATATTCGACACTTTTTGATCAAGAAATCAACTAAAAGAAGGCTGCTTAGTCTCAGCATTGTTTTTTTAACATAGTTAGAAAAATGCTAGCCATAATAGTGAGGCAAGAAAAAGAAAATAAACCTTGATGAAGAAAAAAACTAAACTATCTATATTTATTTAGAAAGCCAGAAAAATCAACACAAATTTAAAAAGACAATGAATACCTTTAGCCAAATAGCAGGACATAGGAAAAACTCAGAAATACTGTTAGCATTGCTATACATCACTAATAAGAACAAGAAAAAAAATTAGAGAGATTTGCTGTTTAAAATACAAACAACTACAAGATATACTATTCAGCAAATAACCTTCCAAAACACAAAGGATTTATATTAAGAAATTATAAAATAATTTCTCCAGATGTAATTCAGTTCAAAAATTCAACAAACATTTACTATGCATCTACTGAGTACAAGGGACTATTTATGTGTATGCGTTTGGAATATAAAGACAAAAACAAGACAATTTCTGCCCTCCAGGAACTAATATTCTCCTGAGGAAGTACAACATATACATAAATCAAGACAAAGTAAGGATGCAGATTATATTATAAATTAGTAAAATTATGTTTATATGCTAGGGGTGGATTTAAAGCCAATGAACATTTATATAGTGCCCACCATGTGTCAGGGAGTATGCTAAGTATTATAAATTATAAATAAGCCTATTTATGTAGGAGCTATATAAGCTATTTCAAAGTATAACATTATAAATATTATCACATTTGATGCTTACAATAACCTTTTGATATAAGTGCTGTTATTATTCCCATTTTATAACAGGAAAAGTTGAGGCACTTAACCATGAGTGGAATTGAGTTATTGAGTCACTCGATGAATCCACCCTAAATTCATTCTCAAAGACTTGATGAAGAAATAAATGTCATAAAGAATAACAGATAAGCCACGTGGATTGTGTGTAGGTTAAGTGCATTGCCCAGGGTCACATAGCCAGTGTCTGAGGCGAAATCTGAACTCAGGTCCATCACAGACAAAGATCAATCAAAGCATCTTTGTTGCCTTTTAGGGAAAACCAAAACCTGTTGTGGGGACACAGAAAACTGGCTCCTCTCACACTATGAGAGGAATCTTCATGGAGGAGAAAGGACTTAAACTGAGCCTCAAAGGTAGGTGAGTTTTCAGAAGAACAGAGAGTCCATTACAGGCATTTTAGCAATGTCGGGCTCACCAAGCTGTTCATAATTAATCCTGCTCATAACCCCACACATAGTAGACTCTTAGATCATTCGTGAATTCATGAGCATTAATCACGCCATTGAGGGCACTAATACTAATTGCAATCCATTCAATCCCATTACCTCTGGGATTCTTGTCCTTTCATTAATCAATTAACAAGAATTCCTTATTTCTTATATAAACAAGGAGAAGAGAACAATGAAATTCCCGCTGGCCTTCCTTTTTGGAGGGTTCAGACTCTTCCAGTTCACTTCCTTGGCCATCAACTGCTTTGCTTAGTTGCCACTCCAGAAACATCATGCACCTCATTCTCCAACCTCACCCCCATCACCCCCAACTTTCCTACCATCAGCTGGTGCTGTCCTTCCCCCAATTTGTAGCCCCTTCTTTAGACAATAAACTCACTGAGGGCAGGAACTGCCTTTCTTTTACTTTTCTCCAGATGTAATTTCAGATGTTCAGAACAAAGATGACTTTTTCCCCCCGCATGGATGTAGATCAAGTCTTTGGAGATGAATTTGGACTGGAATCATTGAGTGACTCAACAACTCAGTTCTACTCGTGGTATCATAAGAGGAATATGATAATATAGGAGTAATAAAGAAATATAAATAATTTCACATATGAAAGGGGGTTTCTCTCTAGAGCATACATCCCTTTGATGTGGGAAGTTTCTATTACCAAGCAGTTATTTTTTGGTGGGATGCCCCATGAGGTTATGGAACTTCCAAAAGAGTGCTTTCTAGAAATATTTCAGGACAAGGGAAGCAACACTGATCCTGTATGGCATGAAGAAAAATACTTAGATAGATATTTCCTACTCAACAAACATATTGAAATCTTATTCCCAGAATACTATTGATTAAAAGACTCTTCTGATATTTAAGTTGTCAAAATAGCTTGGCAAAAAAAAGTTATATTAAATGCTTAGATGTAAGATGGAGTCTTTAAACTGCTAAAATGAAGAGAGTGTTTTATTTTGACTAATAGTTGAGGAAAATAGACCTTCCAAAAACTGGTAACACTGAGAAGGAGGGGGATATTCCCCAAAGTTCAAACTCAGTCCTTCTGTGATCTTGGAACTTGTCATTTGAAAAAATGATGAATAAAGAACAAATCCAAAATAACTGAGTAGTCATATTTTGACCCCTGTTTAGATTGAAGGAACTGGTCATATTTAGCCTAAAGAAAAGACTTAAAGGGTATAGATAGCAGTCTTCATATGCAGAAGAAGGATTTTTGATTTGCTATTCTGGCCCCCAGAAAGCAGAGTCAAATTTAGACTCAATAAAGGAACATTTAAAAACAAATTAAAAATAAAGGAAAATTTACTAACAATAATAGTCAATTGCAAAAGGAATGAGCTGCCTCTGGGGACAGTGGGTGGTCATTGGTAGTCTTCAAGCAGAAAATGCCCAACCACTTAGTGAAATTATTAAACAAGGGATTCTTTTGTAACTAGATAATGTCTAGGAACTCAATTTCTGAGGTCCCTTCTAGTTTTTAGATTCTATTTTTAAATCTATATGCAATTTTTCATGTCTATAAGGAAGTCAGCAATGTGAGAATAGCTGTAGGAGTGGAGGTCAAAGATCAACTCCATTTCCCCCCTTAATTTTGCTAAAATAAAATCATGAATAATTTGGGAAGATTTGACACTACGCTACTGGGATTCTTCTGAGATAAGCTGCTATTGCTATTTACAGTTGGATTTAACTGAATTAGTACCATCCTGAAAAATTGTGTTTGCATATTAAAGTTATTTTCTATCTCAAAGGTAGAACTCAAAGGTAATGTTTTCTACTCTTTGGCAAAACCATACATAGCTAGGAGCTCTTTCAGTTGTTTTGTTAATTAGGTCTCTAGCTACCCTCAGTCAGTACAGCAAGAGTCCCTCAGAAGTTTGTTTGTTTGTTTGTTTTTGGGGAGTTTTTTGACATCACATAGCATTTTGACATGACTCCACATAGCAGTAATTCACTTAGGTCTATTTGATAGTTTGGTCTGTATGAGTAAATTCCTTTCAAGTTCTATCAAGTCTTGGCACCCAAAACAAAGATCAGACAAATTGTCCTGGAGTTTTACCTAGCCACAGTGGAATGTTGCTTTGTCTTTTTCTTCAGAAAGCTAAAGTCTTGATGTCTAATGACAAAATTACTTAAATAGTACTTTAGAGTTCTCCAAATTCATGCATACACACTAATTTTGTCCTCGCAAAAATCCTGTGAAGATGACAGAATAGATAATATCATCTATTTTGTGGTGATGGTTGTTCAGTCATGTCTGACTCTTCTGACTCCATTTGGGGTTTTCTTGACAAAGACAATGTAGTTTGACATGTCCCTTCCCAGCTCATTTTACAGATGAGAGAAATGAGGCAAACAGTTAAGTGACTTGTTGGGAGTCACACAGCTAGTAGGTGTCCGAGGCCAGATTTGAACTCAGGAAAATGAACCTTCCTGACTCCAAACTCAGCACTCTCTCCACTGTACCACCTAGCTGCCTTTATGTCTATATCCATATCTATACACATACATATATTTATAATAATTTTTACTGATATAAAGGACATGCCATACAATTTACAAATAATAATAAAATATAAATATAACTCATTATTACTCACAAATAATTTTGCTGATTTTTGCCCATGCCAACCTACTGTTGCAATTCAACCATGATTTGCATCCCAGTTTGCTAATTCTTCTTCCAGTAAATTCACTATTATTAAATCTGATATGTGATCTACTATTAAACTACTTTTCACCTTCCTACAAATCATATTCATTAAACTAAAACCATTTTCAGCTGCAAGATTATTGATAATAGTCCCAACTATGTTTTTTGGTTTTGTTTAGTTGCAAGGATGAAAATATTGCTGGATTCTACATTATCTATCAAATGCTGAAAATTGTTTAAATCAAATTTTGCTTATACAATATAATTTTTACCAGCTATCCATGATGAAGTTAATGCTTCATAAGACCAAGTAGATGTTTCTAATAAATCAAAAGAATATAAAATGCTTTCATCATTGTTTCTGTCTGATAAAAGACTTCAGTTCATGGCTGAATTATATTTCCTAGTAACATTCCTAGGAAGAAGATTAAATTCATTATTTTTATTAAATGAAAAGTCTTTAAACTTAGCTGACTCAATCAAATCTTCAACTTGAGATCATATTTTCCAGGATAAATCTGTAAATTTTCCAAAGCTCTTATGGTATGTTTGATTGTTTTGTACTTTCTGAAAATTAGTTAATCTTGACTATAGTGTAATTAAAAACAAAAGAAAATTCTTCAAGAATATCAATCATGAAAAATCTTTGTCTTGCAACAAAGTAATATTACTTCATCTCTTTGCCACACTAAATAAGGAGACATGAAAAATGAACATATAGTAATGTGCATGTATGTGGATGCCATACAGCAATAGCAGTTTGTAAAATATGTGACCCCTTTTGATCCCAGTGTTCTACTAATTTTAATTCTATTAAGTTATTTTGTTTTTATTAAATTAATGAGGAATAGAATAAATTTTATCCAGAAACATTTTAAATGATTAACATTTTATTTCAGATATTGAACTGTCAAGTGATAATTTCAATCAATGATTTAACAGTGGTGATTTTAGGAAAATGTTCTAACAATCTCAAAGCTACTTCAGACTTCCTTTCCAGAATTATACAAAAACCCTCAAAACAAAATACAATTAAATTCACCTTTAAATATTCATTATTAAAGCCATAATCATTTAAAATAGACAAAAATGTATTGAAAATACATTGTGCTGTTGACACTATTTCTTATAAAATAACAAATAACATTACTGGTACAGAAACTAATGGAGCTTCTTACAGGCTATATTTAATAAGAAGCTCACAAAATTCTTGAAAATTAAACCAGTACAAGCCAGTACTAATCATAACTGGGACACTGCTGGGCCTCTAGGAAAAGAATGATAATTGTCTACTGAGGATTAGCTTAGGCTCCAACCATTTCTTGTTAAAGAATACAATCTGTTTTATGGGCAGGAGGGCCTACATCATTGAAATCATGGTTCTTTTTATCAAGGTGAAGAGTTTCTTCTCTCCAGCATAAGTCCAACCTCCTAGACAGCAAATGGATTTTTATATAATCCACTTTAATTGCATATATCTATGTATACATGTGTGTGCAAATGTGTGTACACATTTGTGCAGTGTGCTTTTATGTACATGTTACATGTAGGTATATTCATATATTGTATGTGTACTATATAGGTATCTAATATATCATATATGTATAAAACCATATAAGTATACGTACTCATATATATATATATATACAATTTTAATAGTACTTTTTCCAATTATATATAAAGACAATTTTAACATTCTAAAAAATTTGATTTTCTCCCTTCTTCCCTCACCTCCCTCCTCCCTAAGATAGTAAACAATCTGATATAGGTTATGTATGTGTAATCATTAAACAAGGTTTTTGTTTTAATCAAATTTCTCAATTATTTCAGTCACTGAATTCTTTGTGACCCATTTGGAGTTTTCTTGGCAAAATGAGCAGAGTCGTTTGACATTTCATTCTCCAGTTCATTTTCAGATGAGAAAACTAAGTAAATGACTTGAGCAGGGTCACACAGCTAGTAAATGTCTGAGGCAAGGTTTGAACTCAGAAAGATGAGGTTTCCTGACCTCAGGCCAGACACTATATCCACTGCCTAGCTGCCCCCAAAATCAACTTCAGGTGAAGATTCTACATCATAGTAGAAATAGTTGTATATAGGAATAAACTCTGGTTGTACTGTATTGCAACCTGGCCTATTATGTACAAAGACAAATAATGAGTAGCTAGGTAGTGCAGTAGATAGAACACCAACCCTGAAGTCAGGAGGACCTGAGTTCAAATCTGGTTTCAGACACTTAACACTTCCTGACTGTGTGACCCTGGCGAGTTACTTAACCCCAATTGCCTCAGCAAAAAAAAAAAAAGAAAAGAAAAGACAAGAAAAGAAAAGAAAGAAAGAAAAAAGATGAATAATAAGCTCTGATCTCACCCTCTCAAGAAGCTCACTATCTAGCAGAAAGCAAGAGAGGCTATAAATTTCAGAAATTTGTTCTTAGCCAGCTCTGCTATTTTTTGAAGCTCTGGGTGATAACAATAGGAAATTGCTTAGAGCAGCTGAAAACACCCAGACTGAGGAAGTCTTTCTGAAAAGACCCATTTCGGCTATCCCATTTTGTCACAATATGTTAGAACTAGCTCAGTCAATAGATCTCATTCACGGCTTTCTCAATGGGAGGACAGTTCGGTTTGAGAGCTGCTAAACTGAACAGAAGTGTAGTTACACTGAATTTCTGGCATTATGTTTCATACTGTTCTCTTCTCTTTAGGTCTCAGCATCAGATGCTTTCACACGAGCCATCTGAAAGGAATCCAAATCACCCATAAGCCAGTCTATTGCCATTATCAGCTGTCACACTTAAAGATAGAGAATAGTTATAATTCACAAAGGACAGACACAAAATAAAATAAAATAAAAGATGAATAATTATAATAACTAAGTTAGATCTCAAAGAGGAAATTAGAAATAAATCTTTGTAAGGCAGGAGACAGTGACTATAGAACACTGCATATATGGCCAAACTGTCACTGTGTTGGTTATTGGTTTTGTTCAGTTATCTCTGATTCCTCATGACCCCATTTGGGGTTTTCTAGGCAAAGATACTGGAGTGGTTTGCCATTTCCTTCTCCAGCTCATTTTACAGATGGGGAAACTGAGGCAAACAGGGATAAGTCACTTGCCTAGGGTCACACAATCACAGTTTTTGAAGCTGAATTTGAACTCAGGTCATCTGGCTCTAGGGCTGTATTCCATCTGCTACATATTTAGCTGCCCCCAATTGACTCCATAAATGGGAGTGGGCCATATCTTTAAAACTTCCAGACTGGAACAATTTCACTCTCTTTTTCCTGCATTCACATCTGAAGAATGAAAACTATACACAATTCTCCCACAGCAAAGGCATCCTAAACTGAACAGGAAGAGGGGATACCTTCCCCTTTCTCTTTTTACCCCATGGCTCTGAGAAATGGACCTAAGGTCTCCGTTTACTCTATTTCATCTGTCCTCAATTTGGGTAGAAGCAGTAATTCCCAGACCCAGCATCAAATCAGAGTGACCTTGTAGGCAGAATCTATCTATCTATCTTTCTATCTTTCTTTCTATCTATCTTCCTTCCTTCCTTCCTTCCTTCTTTCTTCCTTCCTTTCTTTCTATCTATCTTCCTTCCTTCCTTTCTTTCCTTCCTTTCTTTCTTTCTTTCCTTCCTTTCTTTCCTTTCTTTCTTTCTTTCTTTCTTTCTTTCTTTCTTTCTTTCTTTCTTTCTTTCTTTCTTTCTTTCTTTCTTTCTTTCTTTCTTTCTTTCTTTCTTTCTTTCTTTCTTTCTTTCTTTCTTTCTTTCTTTCTTTCTTTCTTTCTTTCTTTCTTAATTCTAGATGGGATGTTGAAATCTTCAGCTCCTGCAGAGAGTCCTGAGAAGGCAGGGTCTCTCAGACCTGAACCCAAACAGGATTTAGAACCTTTACTTATCTATGGGACTCCAGATCAGTCAGTTTTATTCTGTTCTTTCCAGTCCCAAGGTAATTCTCCTTGTTGGGAGGGAAAGGAGAGGAGAAACAGAAGCAAAATAAGAATTAAGCTTCTCTGTTTTCTCTCATTATCAGTTATCATGATCCCATTCATTCCAAACAATAGTGCAACCCCTTTGTAGCTATTTTTCTCTCCTCAGCCTAAACTTGAAACTTGAGTTTAAATCCTTCTCTGCTAAGGTAAGTAATAGTATTAGATCAGTCAGATTAGCAGATAAGAGCTATCCAAAAATATGTTGTGTGTGTGTATTTGTTTTTGAATTCTCCAAAGAGAATCATTTTCATTCTTTGGACATACTCATGAATGACATAACAAAATATCTTGTAATCATAGCAACAGAAATAGAAGTGGTGGGAGGGAAATCTATGTTTTTTTCCTTGATTTTTTTATTTTTATTTTTAGTATATTTCCTCTGAACCATTACTGTGTGCTTTGCACATAATAGGTGATTAATAGGCTAATTGGGCCTGAATGAAATAATATAGGAAGCAAGAACAAAGTGACTTTGCTGTTTATTAATGATACATTGTAGGATTCCAAGCAAATGATGAAACATTTCAGGACATAGTATGAAAGAGAACAATAGTGTGTGTGTGTGTGTGTGTGTTTATGAAGTCAGAAGTCATATAATTTAGTACCTTTATCCTATTTTATAAGTCAATGAAATGGGTTCAGAAGAGAGACTGAAAAGCTTGCTCGAGGTTGCACTGCTGATCCTAGACTTCCCGCCCCCAACCTTGACTCCTAAGGCCCCCAAATATTAAAATATTTTTCTCATCTCCCATGTTGAGCTATGAAATAATGAGCTGCCAATTCCAATTGTGACACTAGGCTTGCTGAATGTGTCCATAGTAAAATGTTTTACCTTTTAGTTCTTGAATAAACAAGAAATATTTCTGTTAGATAGCTCATTGGTTAGTTAGCGGAGCTAGCTTTTATTATACCTCCTCTATCTCCACTGTACCACCTTACCTATCTGAGCTTACTATCTAGCAGGGGAGGGGGAAAGAATCATGTGTATAGATAATTATAATTTAAAGCATGTTATAATTGGTAGATCTCATATTTGCTCAGCATCACCCTCTTATGATAAGTTCTTTATAACTGTTATGTTTTTATTCCTTTTCTAGTCAGACTCATCAAATCATTGAATTCTGGGCTAATTAACTGCCTTTTCTGAGAGGATACAGTATTTATAGGAGCTTCATTCCACATAACTCCTGGAAGCATGTAATAGGAATGTCTTGAGGTAATGAGTTTGGGTCAATGAGATGCCAGATAATACCCTTTCAGAACAAATTGCCTTAGAAGATGCTTCCAGTTACAGAGATATTTTCTGTTTATCCAAGAGCTAAGAGGCAAAATGTTTATGAGGTACACACTCAACAAACCAAGTGCCACATTTGGACTTCCCAGCTCATTCCTAATCTAGGGGTCTTGAGTAGTTCAACACGGTAGAGGAGGAAAGAATGTATTTTAATATTTGGGGATATTTAGAAGTTAAGGGGGAAGGAAATGATCTGGACTAATGGTATCAAATCAAAATAGAAAGGGATCCCTGAGGGCAGGGTATCAACTTAGAAAACTATATATTAACATTATCTATAATCTCTTGTATTTTTATTTATTTCCTTAAGTGTTCCCAATGACATTTTAATCTAATTTAGGTCAGTGTTGGAGCCATATGCTCCCTTGCACCGTATGTTTGACTCCTCTGGCTTAGACCATGTTACAAACTTGCTGATGTGAAGGGGAAACAGTGGTTAATTTTATGAAGTCGGTTGACATTTATGGGAACTTATCCCTGATTATAAATATGTTCTTGTTGAAAAATAAGCAGATGTAAGGATGGAAGAAGCTGAGCTTAACAGATGATCATGAGGAAAAAGAGCCAGAGGGTGTCAAATGACTCTAGACTCAAAATAAGGCAGTAGCAAGACTAAGAAAAATGCTAATGGAATCTTTGGCTTAGTGTTCAAAACAAAAGAAGTGATAGTCCCTCTGTTCTCATGCTACTCAGACTATATCTGGGCCAGCATGCTCACTTGGAGGAGGGGCGTAGACAAACTAGCATTTCAGCTTTTTATTAAAAAAAAAAAAAAAAATGAAAATGGTCTTTTGGTTTTAAGCTGTTTCCCAACCATGGACTTTTTTGCTCCCATATCTATTCTCATTCTTTTCTCCTCCTTGCTCCCCCTCATATTCCTTCCCCTAGCCCTCTCCTTTTCTCCTGTCCTCCTTCCTCCCTTTCTTCCCTCTTCCTCTTTTTCTCTTTACCCTTTTCCCTTTTCTCAATCCTCCTTCCTCTCTTTTTTCTTCTCCTCATTCTTCTCTTTCTCCTCTTCTCATGCTCTAACCATCTCTATCAGTCCAAGCCCAACCCATCCTTCAAAATCCAGTTTCAAAGTTCCTTCCCCACAAAACTTTTTCTGAGTCTGCCAACTGAATATAATTTTTACCTAAGCTAATCTTCAGAGTGTTTTATTTATAACTTTCTTAGAGCAATATCTTTTCTCCTATAAAAATAGTTATTTGGATAGGTATCTCATTTCCCCACAGAAGACTGTAAGCTTCTGGAGGGCAGGGATCTTATAACCATCTTTGTATTCCCTACCACATTTAGTACGGTATTTTATGCATTGTATGTCAATAAATTTGTTGAATGAATGAGTGAATGAATAAAGGAGTCAATTATCTGGAATAAGGTGAGAGGTGCTGTAAATTTAATAAAAATACAGGGAAAGTTTATTTATTAAGTACAAAATGTCTTATCATGATGACGTTCCAGGAACCTATGAACCAGAAAATGATTAGACTAACCAAGTGATTAGACCATAGAGCAGAGAAAAAAATAGACTAATTCTGGAGAAAGATGGGATTTTATGGACTTAAAAGGGAAGCTCGATATTGTGCTCAAATTTTTTTTGAGACAGTGAGAAAATTCTGGAATAAATAATAATAACAACAACAATAGTTAATACTTATATAGTATTTTTAGATTTGCAAAGCTTTTATATACATTATTTCATTGGGACCTATCTGAATCCTCACACTGAAATAGGAAGTGATGAATTAAAAGAAATGTTGACACCAAGTTCAGATTCAGGGAAAGAGTTAAGTTGTTTCAAGACTGACTAAACAGGTAAGTGGCCCAGTAGATAGAGCGAAAGACTAAATGTAAGGAAAACTATCGTTCAAATACAGTCTTATATATTTATTAATTGTGTGAATCTAAGCAAGTCACTTAGCATCTCAATCTCGTCATCTATAAAGTGGATATAAAAATGAAACAATAAAATTGGGAGGATCAATGAATTAACATATATAAAACACTTTGCATATTTTAAAGTGTTATGTAAATGCTAGCTCTAATAAACAGAAATATGAGAGACTGCTTTTTATCTCCTATTTGTTTCAAACGGTCTTTTGGAGTTTTTGCTAAGTTACTAATATATTGCCATAAAAAGAACACACTGATTTCAAAGAGACAACATGGCTTTATCAGGAAAATATATATATATCTGATTAACCTTATTTCCTCTTTCAGAGACTTATTAAACTAGTAGATTATGAGAATGTTGTATGTACAACAGAATACATAAAGTATGTACTATAGCAAAGTATTTTTAAAGTATCTCACCCTATTCTTTTTTTAAAATTATTTATTCTTAAGTCATTTTTCAGTCATTTTCAACTCTTGGTGACCCTATTTGGGGAGTTCTTGGTAAAGATACTTGAATAGTTTGCCATTTCCTTCTCTAGCTCATTTTACAGAGGAAGAAACAGACAAACAAGGTTGTTTTTTTTTTTTAAATTTTTATTTAATAATTACTTTATATTGACAGAATCCATGCCAGGGTAATTTTTTTACAACATTATCCCTTGCACTCGTTTCTGTTCCGATTTTTCCCCTCTCTCCCTCCACCCCCTCCTCTAGATGGCAAGCAGTTTTATATATGTTGGATATGTTGCAGTATATCCTAGATACAATATATGTTTGCAGAACTGAACAGTTCTCTTGTTGCACAGGGAGAATTGGATTCAGAAGGTAAAAATAACCCGGGAAGAAAAACAAAAATGCAGATAGTTCACATTCATTTCCCAGTGTTCCTTCTTTGGGTGTAGCTGTTTCTGTCCATCATTTATCCAATGAAACTCAGTTAAGTCTCTTTGTCAGAGAAATCCACTTCCATCAGAATACATCCTCATACAATATCGTTGTCGAAGTGTATAATGATCTCCTGGTTCTGGTCATCTCACTTAGCATCAGTCCATGTAGGTCTCTCCAAGCCTCTCTGTATTCATCCTGCTGGTCATTCCTTACAGAGCAATAATATTCCATAACGTTCATATACCACAATTTACCCAGCCATTCTCCAATTGATGGGCATCCATTCAATTTCCAGTTTCCAGCCACTACAAACAGGGCTGCTACAAACATTTTGGCACATACAGGTCCCTTTCCTTTCTTTAGTATTTCTTTGGGATATAAGCCCAATAGAAACACTGCTGGATCAAAGGGTACGCACAGTTTGATAACTTTTTGGGCATAATTCCAGATTGCTCTCCAGAATGGTTGGATTCGTTCACAACTCCACCAACAATGCATCAATGTCCCAGTTTTCCCGCATCCCCTCCAACATTCATCATTATTTTTTCCTGTCATCTTAGCCAATCTGACAGGTGTGTAGTGGTATCTCAGAGTTCAGACAAACAAGGTTAAGTGACTTGCCCAGGTTCACATAATAGAAAGTGTCTGGAATCAGATTTGAATGCACAAAGATAAACCTCCCTGACTTCAGGCCCAACACTATCCTCTATGCAACTTAGCTTTTAACATTCATTTTTTAATATTTTGAGTTCCAAATTTTCACCCTCTCCCAGCCCCTTCCCACCTGTTGAAAGGCAAATAATATAATATTAATTATGTATGATCTCATGCTATTCTTAAAGAGAATACAAAGAGATGTGGGCCAGGAAACAATATAATTAAATGAATTCAGAATTATTCTAATAGTCATATCAAAGATTAGGCAGTAATGAATCAATGACAACTTGGCTGGATGTTTTTAAGGGGTAGAGTACCCTTAGAATCCATGCATGGGTCTTTGCTGTTTAACCCTTTTCCTGATCATTCAAAGACAGAAAGGTAGTGTGTTCATGAAATTTGCAGATGACATAAACTGGAGGGGAATAACGAATACACAAGAAGACAAAAGATCCTAGATGAAACTGAAAGGCCAAAGCATTGGGGTTGAATCCAATGTAATGAAATCCAATGGAAACAAATGCAAAGTCTTGGGTTCAAAAAAAAATCGGCTTCCAAATGCAAGATGGGATAGGCTGGGTTAGAGAACAGCTTATTCTGAAAAATAACTGCAGATTTTAATGGACTACAAACTCAATATGAGTCACCAGTGTGGTGTGGCAGCCAAAAAATTTAATGTGATCTTGGGCTGTATTGAGAAGCGTCATTTCCAGGAATAAAGAAATAATGGTCCCTCTGTATTTTGCCCTGGTCAGATCACATCTGGAATATTATGTTCAGTTTGAGGTGCCACAGTTTTAAAAGGACATTAATAAACTGGAGAGAGCAAGGTATCTAGAATAGCCTGGATCCTTGAGTCCATAGCATCAAAGAAGCAATTAAAGGAACTGAGAATATTTGTACCACAGAAGAAAATACTGAGGGAGCAATAGGGAGTGTCATGACCATTGTATCTATAGCTTGGATGTGGAATGAACTCCCTCTCTCACTGTAAGCTCTTTGGTTGGCTTTCCTATTTATCCATATCAGTCTACTTAGACACTTCCATTTTTTCCTCCTCACTGTAATTATTTCCCTTTGTATCTTCAGAATTCCATTCTTGAGAATTTCCCATCCTTCCCAGCTAGGCTTCCCCTGCCAAAGTTAAATTTGCCTTCACTTACATCTACTCTGACAAGTTGAGTTGCAAAGGGGGGATTTATGATTGCTTGGGAATGTAGGAATTGATTCTGATGGGGACTTGTGTCCTAATGCTATAGACCATGAGTCCTCACCAGTGTATTTTTCATGAACACATTAAACAAGATGACTACATTTATTAAATGGAAGGCAAAACAAGAAAAACTATATAAAATTCTATCCATATATATGGGGCACACTCTCCTATCAAAGTACACAGTATCTATGGGAAGAAGGGGAGCCAACTTAAATTAACAGGAAAATGAAGCACACGTGTGAGAAACCCACAAGTCAGGAATGTGACCACCGACACCCTTTCAAAATTCATCCATAGGCACAGTCATTATGTTGGGCAAGTGGCCCCAGGGCCAACCTGGACAGCTCCATAGCTGTGTGGATTTTGTTCAGCACCAGGGAAGAGAATACATCTCAGCTGGATGAGATTGGTTCATAGGACTGCACTCCTGCTTACTACTCTTTTGCTGTGATGGCCTCTTTGTTGGTTCCTCTGAACTTATTCCTAGTCCTCGTCTTCTTTTTAGCTATTGTCTTCAGCATCTTTGAAATAGCTGATAGCCTCCCTGCTGTGTTCTTATGGCTTCTATTCACTACACAAATACTGCTTATCTCCACAGGTATATATAAATACAGAAGAGTCATTTTTAATTATTTTTTAAGGTTTTCTAAAGGATTTAATGGGAGAATTAGTAAGATACTGTGACATGAAAAGATAGGATAAAGATTCTAGAGATGTTTACTTAAAGAAGAGAAGACTGGGGAAAGAATAGGGAGGGTCATTATTTTTTCAATTATTTGAAGGGATTTCATAGATAAGAAAGAATAATCTCCACTAGGTCTAGAAAACTGAAGTAGGATCAATTGGTAGAGAAGGCAGATTTCATCTTGATGGGGAAAAAGGATTATTTTTTGTTTTTTTAACAATCAGAACTGTCTAAAAGAGGTTTTTAGGCAAAGACTTGAGGACTACTTGCCAGGATTATCAGAGAGGAGGTACTGTTCATATATGAGTTTTATCAAATGTTCTCTAAGATTGAAGGTGCATCCTTATTCAGAAGAAGTGGTTGAATAGTTTAAATTTTCTTTACCCAAAATTCTCTTTCTTGGACTTGATGACTATTCATTTTTCACAGACTTTACTGGGCAAATTGGGATCAGTGAAAGAAATTTCATAGACCCCCAGAGAAAGCTAAGCTGATTATTTCCATGGCTTTCTTTCCCAGACCGGGATTATTGGTTCAATAAAAAAATATGAAATGCTTGGTTTATGGTATAGGCAATTTGAGGAGGAAGAGAGGGAAAGAGAGGGAGGGGGGAAGAATGGGAGAGGAAGAGAGAGGGGGGAAAGAGGGAGGGAAGAAGGGAAAGAGGGAGATTGAGAGGGAGGGAGAGGAGAGCACTAAGAAAAGACTTCACAGAGGAGGTAAAACCTGAGTTAATTCTGAAGAAACTTAAGGATTCTAAAAAGCAGTATTGAAGAAGTTAATTCCTTGTATAGAAGGCAACAGAGCCTTAACAAGGATTGGAACAATGGGGCTTTCCCTAGAGTACTAAATGTAGAGGGCACAAAAATTGAATATATGTACTCTTACTTCTTCAGCTGCAAAGAAACAACTGAGCTTAGCAACTATTTAGAAATTATCAATCAGTTAAAATAGAAAGCTAACATATTTTATGAAATATCAACTTACAAATCACTATAATAAGAAATTTTCTTTCAAGTGAATTTGTTTTTAGTTATTTCTTGTATTATTTTCAAATCATGAATTATGAAGTTGATTTAGCCATAGGGACATAAATCTAGTGCTCAAAGGAACCTCAGAAATCTTTTGTTAAAATGTCAATTTCTTGCTGCTTGTAGTGTTGGGGTGGTGAT
Source organism: Antechinus flavipes (assembly GCF_016432865.1). NCBI lineage: Eukaryota > Metazoa > Chordata > Mammalia > Dasyuromorphia > Dasyuridae > Antechinus > Antechinus flavipes. The sequence goes on along the minus strand of NC_067399.1, from coordinate 462,888,231 downwards.
TAAGATAGTGATGATAATGATCATGGTATTTCTCCTAAGGCTCCAACTCAGATAAGCCTCTCTCTATTCCCACTTTGTTTGCCCCAGGTGAAAATATTACTACTCACATCTACCCAGAACCTGCACTGGGAAGAAATTTCTAGTGCACTTAAAATTTTGAAAGTTCCTCTAGACAATCCCTATGGACACTATGAATTTAAGGAATGGGGACTGAACTATTTTTTGGGGGGAAGCCATAAAGAAAAGCACTCATCTGGACCAATTGGCAACTAATTGTCCAATCTTTATCGCATGAGGTATATATAATCTATGCCTATAATAAAGCTGAGGGCCTGAGTGTGTGTGATCACAGTAACAAATGCCTCATTAATTTATTCTTCCCAAATACAATGTCTAGGATCCTGAATATCAACCAGGAAGGACAGCAAATAGCATAGTATAAAATCCAATTTTTTTTTTTAACTTTACTACCCAACAGGGTTATAGTGAGAAAAATATTTTGTAAACATAAAAGACCTTTACAAATATGAACTGTCATTATTGTTTCTGCCATTTGGCCTTGAGCAAGGTAACAGGAGAGTAGTTTTTTATAAAATATTTCCTGGCAGAGAATGTTGTTGAGGACAAAAATCTCACATTTTGGAGATGAGAGAAAGAAGCAGTGCCCAGCCTAGACAAACCCAGAGGCCACTTTAGGCCATTTCTACAGAAAAGTGCTAAGCCACAGGACAGGTTTTCAATCTTTATCAGCCTTATTGAAGGTAATGTTTTTGGGAATAGTGAAAGATAAATGTTGATGAATCTTACCTATAAAGCAATTACACAGAATGACCCCCTAGGTTTTCTTAAGCTAAGATGATAAGGAAGCATAGAATGGAGCAGTAAATGTTAGAAATGGATGATTCATTTATAAATTCCTTTCATATATGACTGCTTTTAAATGGACCATTTCAAAGGCATCTGTATAGCCTTTCTATAGCTAGGGAAGAAAGTCAGATTAGTCAAAGGATGTTTCAACTGGAAAAGACTCTAAAGTTCACCTGGTCCAATCCTTTTATTATACAAATGAGGAGAAAAAAAAATTTGAGGCAATTGGGAATAAGTGACTTGCTCAGGATCACATAACTAATAATGATCTAAGGGAAGCTTTGAACTCAGTTCTCCTGATTCCAGAGTCAGTGCACCATCCACGGACTCCAAATTTTTAAAGATAAATATTGATGCTAAGAATAGAATAATCACAGATTTAGCAGTAAAAGGGAACTTAGGGGCCATCTAGTCCAATCTCCTTATTTTGTAGATGAAAAAAACAAAACAAAACAAAACTCTAGCCCAGAGATGGCAATCAATCAACAGCAGAATCAGAATTTGGACCCAGGTCCCCTTATTCCAAAGTTCAAAATACTTTCCCTTGTCTCAAATAATTCCTTTTCATTGAAACCAAGTTATATAGTTGAGATGGCAGCTAAGGCTATGTAAAATATTTTTTAAATGTTCACAAATAGTCTTTTTTTTTTAAAGGAACAGACTAACTATATTGTACTCCTTATTTGTTTGCAAATTTTTAAATTTTTTTCTTAGGGGCAGCTAGATGGTGCAGTGGATAGAACACTGGCTCTGGAGGCAGCACCGGAGCCACTTAATACTTCCTACGAGCTATGTGACCCTGGGAAGTCACTTTACCCCAAGTACCTCGACAAAAATAAAATTAAATCTCTTCTTTCTCTTTTTTTCCTCTTCCAAGAAAAACATTATCTTCAAAGGAAAAATAATTTTACCCTCATTACTGATTTTAATAATTACACTGTTCATATTTTGAGAATCTTTTTTCCAGAAAACTAAGAAATATTAATAATCTAGTCAAAAGAGTTAATTGTGGTAGCTGATATCAATCAAGAAAATTTATCTTATTTATCTTATTTATTATCATATATTATGATATGATATATATGACTATTATAAATTATTACCTCATTTATGCTTTTTTTTTTCCTTTTGCAAGACAATCAGGATTAAGTAACTTGCCCAGGGTCACATATCTCATAAATATCAAATGTTTGAGGCTGGGTTTGAACTCAAGTTCTCCTAATTCCAGAGCGGGTGTTCCATTGGGCACTCCACCCACTGCACCAGCAGCTAGGGCTGCTCCTACCTTATATTTTGTGGTGGTGGTTGTTGTTGTTGTTTTTAATGATAGTTACATATTACAGATGAAAGAGGAATTCCCTCTCAGTCTTATTGCATTCCTGCCTTTATTTTTAACTTGAACAGAATATCAAGTGGCTATAGTATTCTGGTACCTTATGGGTGCTGCAGAAAACTGCTAAGATGCAGAGATTATTGTGGGGAAAGGGGATAGGGAGAGAGAGATACTCTTCCTTCTCTCTGTCTCCTTTAATTCTATCAGTATAATGAGAAATGTCTTTTAATGATGTGCCTTTTTGTCTTATAAGTCTGGAAGGAGCCAGTCCCTTACTATAGATGCCTCCCTTACTATAGATGCCTTATTCTAGCAAGAAAGGTACATAGCGGATCTGGAGCCAGGCAGAACACCCCTGGTTTGAATCTCCCCTTTGCCACCAACTGACCTTAAGCAAATTCCCTAGTTATTATCTGCTTCAGTTTCTTTATTTGTAAAGTGGGGAAAATAATAACTTCACTACCTCAGGCTATAAAATGTTAAATAAATATCAGCTACTATTATTACAATTGTTTTTCCAGGCTTTTAGTGTTTCCTCTCCAATCCATTTTCTACACACCAGAGATGTCAGAAGCATGGCCTTGCTCGCCACATGAGACCCACAACATGTGAGTGTGGCAGAAACCAGATTAAAAAGTGTAGTTCCTCAATGCCCAAAAGGCTGTAAATCTGCACATTCTTTGATCCAGCAGGGTCTCCCCTAGGTCTGTATCCCTAAGAGATCTTAAAAGAGAAGAAGGGACCCACATGTGCATGTAGTGGCAAGGAAATGGAAACTGAGTGGATGTCCATCAGCTTGTCCATCAGCTGAGAGGCTGAATAAGTTATGGTATATGGAAGTTATGGAATATTGTTGTTCTGAAGAAATGACCAGCAGGATGAATACAGAGAGGCTTGGAGAGACCTAAATGAACTGATGCTGAGTGAAATGAGCAGGACCAAGACTGTACACAGCAATAAGATGATATCATGATCAACTGTGATATACTTGGCTCTTTTCAGCAACACAGCAGATCCAAGATAATTCCAATAGACTTGGGATAAAAAATGCTACCCACATCCAAAGAGCCAACATTAAAATTTAATACGGATTGAAGCATAGTCTTTTCACCATTTTTTGTTTGTTTGCCTTTTCTTTCTTGTGATTTTTTCCCTTTTGATCTGATTTTTCTTGCACAGCATAACAGATATGGAAATATGTTTTAAAGGATTGTATATATCTATATCATATGCTTGCTATCTTGGGGAGGAGAAAGATAAAGGAGAGAGGGAGAAAAAATGAGAACACAAAGTCTTACAAAAATGAATTTTGAAAACTATCTTTACATGTTTTGGAAAAATAAAATACTATTGATGGCAAATGTAGTTATTATTTGATTTTCATGTGTTAATGTATTAAAAAACGAAATAAACATGTTATTTTTAAAATTAATACGTGGCCTACAGGGCTCCTTATGAAAGGAATTTATATTCCCATTTCTATTTGAGTTTGACACCATTGCTTTAAATATCTGCCCAAATCCTCTTCCTATCTAGGTCTGACCATGTGGTTCCACAGCTCAAAATTTTTCATTTGGTCTCTATTGTTTCTACAATAAATACTTTGGCTTAGGGTATGACATCTTCCACAATCTGGCTCCAAGCTACTTTTGAAGTTTTATTTCACTTTATTCTCTTCCACATTCTCTACAACCTACACAAACTGAACTGCCATATCCTGTCTTTATGTATTCAGAGAAATCATTCTCCCATTCCAAGAATGCTCTTCCTCTTCATTTCTTTTTGCAAATTCTTTTATCTCCCCTTAAAACTTAACTTGGGCACTGCTTCAGTTAATACAATTTCTAGTATTTTCTCCCTCTTCAACTATTCCAGAAGGACTCCAACTGCTCACTCTGCCTATTTCACTCACTATTTTGTGTTGTGCTTAATTATGCACTTATCATATCACTCCAGTAGAATATAAGCTCTTTAATGGCTTATAATTTTTCTTTTGTGTTAGAATCCCCAGCACCTAATTCAATGCTTTGAATGTTGAAGGAACTTAATAAGTGTTGGTTGAATTGAATGATATAAGACTATAGTACTGAATGAGCATTTAATATGAATATTGTACATTTGGGTAGCATTCCAAATGTGCATCTCCATTATGATATTGAACAAGTTTCTCTCTTGTGTATCAAGAAATAATAGGATGTCTTCAGCAGCTAATAGTATTCTCTCCCTTTCCCTTTTCCTAGAGTCAAAACTAAAATACCAAAGGACCAGAGATTATGTCCAACTCTTTGTGACCTGATTGGGGTTTCTTTGCAGAGCTACAGGAATGGTTTTCTTTGACCTTCTCCAGCTCATTTTACATACGAGGAAACTAAGGCAAACAAGAGGGAAGTGGCTCACCCCAGGTCACACAGCTAGCAAGTGAACTCAGGAAGATGAGATAGGGAAATTGAGGCCCTACGAAGTAGGTGACTGACTTGCTCACATAAGTCAGAGGCAGAGCCCTAATGAGAGATCACTTCCAGGCATAGTACAAGCAATGAAACAGACACACAATTTAAAGAGATATTAGACATCATCTCTTTGAATCTCTTCATTTTACAAATGAGGAAACTTTCCTCATAGAAAGCAACTTTCCCAAAGATTATACTGTTAATCAATAGCAAAAAGGGAATTGAAATCCCTGTGTCTTGACCCCCAATAATGTTCTTTAAGATCATCAGAAACGGCCTTTGAAGAAGCAATGTGATATGGTGTGCTGGATTTGACTTAAATGGACATTGGTTTAAATTCTAATGTTGGATTCCCTTCTTTGGGCTAATGTCAAGAACATTGAAGGCCTTCAGTGATCATCTATGAAAAAACAAAATCTGTGATGTCAATCTCTCCTCATTTGTATTTTTCATATTTGTCATTTCTTGGGGATACATCAATATTCCATTCTATTCATATGCTATCATTTGTGCAACTATTCATCAATCATTAAACATATAGGGTTGTTCCATTTTCTGCTGCCACAAAAAAAGCTTCTATAGTCAAGTATTTAAGGAGTTGTCACAGGGAAGAGAAATTTGTTCTCCTTGACCCTGAAGGCAGAATTAGAAACACTAGCACTGAGATGCAGAAAGACAGCTTTCCACTCATTATCAATTAGAGCTACCACTGTTGGAATGTGCTGCCAAGGGGTAGTGGGCTCTCCATCACCCTCAGATGCTGGATAAGTCCTTGGCACAGATGGTGGAGAAGGGGTTCCTCCCCCAAATATGGGTTGTGCAAGCTGGTTGCTGAAATCCATTCAGATGCTAAAATTTGATTTTTTCGCATGATTCTATGACCCTAATGTACATTCATTCAAGCTACACTAGCTTTTGTTTCGTTCTCTTTAATGTCTGTTTGTAGCCTGGAGCTGGGCTGATCCACCAGAAGTCCAGCTGTCAGATGGGTTTAATCCTGAGTAAGAGCAGAGCCGCTGCCTTTGAGATAAAAACATCAGCATGACTCAGTGTGAGGTGGCAAGGCTGGCTAGCAACAGCCCAGGGAAGACTCAGATGTGGGAGAGATCATGATTCACTGTAAGGTAAAACATATGGTCCAGGCTGTTGCATACAAATCCCAGGCTGACTATTTGAAGCTGTTTACATGCTGCCTCTTCCCTTCTCTGTTTCATTAGTGAAATTAGCAGAAATTAGTTGAGTAACACTGAATGCTCTTGCATGATTGCCTTCATCCTATTTATGAGAATTCAGTGAAGGGATAGGAGAAGGGCATATATCGTAGGATGATTGAAGTTGATAAAAATGTACAAGGGTAAATTTTGAAAATTGTCTATGTGTATGTTTTGAAAAGAAAAAGCTTTAATTAATAAATAATAATTTTAAACTGCATTAAGACTTTGGAGATACTTTGTATGTCTTTTTAAAATTTATTTTATTTTCAATGCATGGAACCAAAAAAAAAAAAAATTTCCATAGCATAATACGATAAAAATATGATTGCACCTGAAACTGTAAATCTACCATGTACAACTTGCTATTCCCTCCAAATGTACAAAGTTATCACACAAATTTCTTTCTTTTTCTTCCCTTCCTTCTCCCTAACCCTAGAAATGGTACCAATTAGACATAATTAAATATATATATGTAAAAATTATTTCGTGCATATTTTTATTTATCAGTTCTTTCTCTGGATGCAGATAATGTCTTTTTTCATATGTCCTTTATTTTAAATTTGTGTATTTTTAAACTTTATATATCTTTCCAGATATCCTAAACTTCAAGAAAACTCACATTTCTATGGTTTTTAAAGGCTTAAAAAGGTATTTAAAGATACCACTTTGTTCATAGGGTACTGAGAGGTTAAGCATTGCCTTTATTAACCTCATTTTAGAGAAGTAGAAACTCAAGCTGAGAGAAATTAAAGGAATGACTTACCCATGATCACATAGCCAGTGTGATTCTAGCTTTGAATCTAGAATCACACAAAACTTCATAGGCTCCAAATACTGAGCTCTTGTCACCATGCCTTGCCAGTTCTCCAGTTGGCTTCTGTTTTACTTAATTGGTTTGTGTATATTACAGATGAGGTCCTCCTTTATAAAATACTTTATTGGATCAGGGAGAAAACAGATGAGATATGATGAGTTTATGAGTATATATACTGGTGCATATTGGACATTGCATTCTTTAAAATTTTGCTCTAGGTGTATAATCTTTAACACATTATGGTATCGTTTTAATTTAATAAGAACTAAGTTTTTAGGGAAGGATAAGTATGAAGTTGGATAATTAGTATGCAATTAGCCCACCTCTTAAAATTTTTTCCCCTTTTACTATTTATTATTCTTATTATTTGTTTTTCATTTTTAATGTCATTATTTATTTAATATTCCTTTATTATTTTGAGGAAATGCTGATATAAATACCTTTATAATATAGAAATACCATCTAAAACACTTAGCAATAACCATAACTACTATCTGACTCATGTCTCTATCTAGTTTTTCTAATCATTTCTTCTGCTCCTATAGCTTCAAAAAATCACCTTTGGGTTGACTTCCAAGTTTCTATTTTCAATCCTGATCTTTCTCCTAAGCTCTATATGCTCATCTCCACCTGCCTGCAGCACTCCAAACTCAACATGTGCAAAACCAAACTCATTTCCTTTCCTTATAGTGTTTTGAAGTCTACAAAGCAAATTTCTCACAGTCCTGTAACACAGACATTAATGATGGTGATGGTTATAATAATAATGATAACTCATATTTTACAGTGATAGAATGTTTTCAAGTGCTTGCCACACAACAGTCCTGTAAAATAGCCACTACAGACTCTTCAAGATTCCCATTTTATAGATGAGGAAACCAAGACTCCAAAAAGTCATGTAATTTGTTCAAGATCACATAGCTAGTAAGTGGATGAACAAGGATTTAAATCCAAGTCTCCTGACTCCTTTTTCCACTGAGTCATGATAAATCATACTATCTCTCAACAATCATGCTAGATAATGTTTAACTTCTTCCTCTCAAAAATCTTGTCATCCTGACGTCCCTGTTTATGTTCATGGCACCGTCTATTGAGAATATTGCATCTCTCCCTAAAAATTTTTTTTCACTTTGTCACTTCCATACCTTCAATCACACAGTTTCCTGCCTTGAACTATTCTCCCAATCTCCAGTCCTTCAATCTGAGCTGTGAGGACAGATGATAATTCTGATTAAATTTCTCTTTCCTTCATTTTAAGCCTCACTCAAAAATCTTCTGTGTTCCCCTTCTCTCACTGATTACCGAATTTTTTTCCACATAATCTACAACCTGGCTCAAACAGTTCTAGCTTTATTTTCCATGGTTCCCTTCATTCATCCTAAACTGGACCCAGTCACCTAGAACTATTCACTAATTCTCATCCCAAACCCTGAATTTTGCTATATCCGTTCTTTTGCTAATACTATTTCCTTGCCCATTTCCTTCTTTCCTTTTCTCTTCTAACACTCATCTTCCCCATAATTTTGTTCCAGCCCATTTCATTCCTATGTTCCAAGGCCCAGCCAGAAAATCTATCTTATTCAATAAAATCTTCCCTAATCCTCCCAAACAAAAAGAAAATTCTCCTGTACTCTCTTAGTATTTTGAATCTCTCTTATTGAACTTTCACTCTACTTTATACCAACCACAGTGGCCCAGAGAGAATGTTACTTATATGCATGTTTTATTTTTTCTATCTCCTTGAACCTTTATCCCCCAATCTTGTACATAGTAGATGTCCAATAAATACATAAATGAATTCAATCTGGTTCATTTCAATTCAGCAAACAGTTGGTCAGACAATTTATTTATGATCACTGTTTATGAGGTATTAGGTCAAGTACTGATAGATTGGAAACCCTGAAAGCAGGTCTTTTTCTTATCTAATGGAAGAATGAACAAGTTCTACTAGCAGATCTAAGGCACAGACAAGAAAGGTGGCAAAAGGAAATAAAATAGTAGAAAGAGAAGGAGAGGGAATGAAAGGAAGAAAGAGAAGAGGATTTTTTTTTTTTTAAGAGCAGATAGGATGAGCAGTGCTACCAAAAATTATCTTAAGTGCAAACAGCTAAGGTAGTTGGCAGTCCAGACTAAGGAATACAAACCCAGATCATCAAAGAGTGGTCACAGGCTTGGACAACCTTTGCCCTTGACTTGATAACAGATTGTTTTTTGTTTTTTTAACAGAAGCCACAGTAACATTATGTAGGAAGATACTTTCAAGAGAAAGAGGCTAGATTATTTCACATCAGTTACTGTGGATTTGCCATGGGAAAACAGGTACAGCTGGTAATCAGCATCATAGAATCTAGACTTGAGTTGAGGGGCACACAGAAATTACATAGTCTATTAGGGGCCCTCAAACTTTTTAAATAGGGGGCCACTTCACTGTCCCTCAGACTGTTGGAGGGCCAGACTATAGTAAAAACAAAAACTTTGTTTTGTGGGCTTTTAAATAAAGAAATTTCATAGCCCTGGGTGAGAGGGATAGTCATCCTCAGCTGCCACAACTGGCCCATGGGCTGTAGTTTGAGGACCCCTGAATCCTACTCAAATCAAGAATCTGTTTTGCAGTATCATAGACTAGTATTCTCCAGCTTCAGCTCTAAGATCACCAATAAAGGAAGCTCATTCATTTGAACCCTCCCATTCTTTCCCAGAAGTCCATTCCACTTTCAAATTGCCTTAACTGTTGAGGGCTTCTTTTTTCCCTTATGTTGCGTCAGCATCTAAAAAATTTACTCCACTTCATTTTAGAAATGTAAAAGATTAGTTATGTGCTTACTAGCTTCTCCAAGCCAGAAGTATCAAAATCTAGACCCACAAAATTCCTAATGGAGGTAAACCAGATTGAAGGATAATTGGGAAATGTTTAACAGAATAAATAAAAATACAATGCAACAAATAATTTTAACTTGTGGTTTTCTAAGTTGGCATGCTATCTCAAGATTTTGAATTTGACACCACTTTTATAAGCCACTAATGGTTAATATTAATCATATAGGGTAATATAATGTATTATAGGTAATATAAGACAGTGCCATGTAAGATAATGCAAGAAGATAAGGATTTAATTTCGGAAGCTTCATCTCTCTGTTTTTATGATTTTTTGTGATAGCTAAAATGGCATGGGTTCCCATTCCCAGAGCATTCCCAGAGAGATGGATTCCTCTGATCTAGAGTTGACTTTAAAGGTTATAGAGAAATCGGGGGTGGAGCCAAGATGGCAGAGCAGGCACATGACTCTCTAAGCTCCTCTCATTCCCCTCATAACCAATTTATTTAATCCAGCCTCAAAAATAACTCTTCACTACTTAAATTCATGAAGATGAGAAGCACTACAACTTACCAGCCGAAGTCAATCTGGAAGATTGCCAGGAAAGATTTGTCCTGAGGGGCCAGGAACAGACCAGCGCAGGCAGCGAGAAGCTAGCGTCCTGAGCAGACCAGGGGCGGGGGTGATCTCTGTGGCTAGAGAAGTTATAGAGACGACTCTGCTATGGGCTAACTGCTCTGCCTTGACTACAAAGCAGTAAACTGGCAGAGAAATTAAAGCTGAAAAGTGAGGGTCCTCTAAAAAACGCCAGAACCTAATGAGATCTGGCTGTAACCCCTCAAACCCGGAAGTGACTCAGGCAGACTGTAACGCAGCCCTGCAGCCACATCCTGCAGTTCGGGGCTTTTGCAGGGGCAGTTACTAATCTGCACGGCAAGGGGGGCACAGCCTGGGCAGCCTCTGATCGGCACAGTGGGAGGCTCAGCCTGGGGCAATAGAATCTCCGCAGCAGACTGTGCTTCCGGGGCAGACACTTCTGGCTCCTGCAAATCCATTTACTGCTCAGATGCTAATACCCACAGCCCCAAAGCAGGATTTGGCTTGGGGTAGTGAAACTCTCACTGCTCAGCATCTAGCCCTAGGGCAGTCGTTATCTCACACAGCCGGGGTTCTTTGCAGGGCATTTTCTCAGCTCACCCCTGCAGGCCTGAGTTACTCCCGGGTGGGGAACTCTTTCCCAGAGCACTCCAGTACCTCTCTGCTTTTTGTAGCTGGCTGGCAGGACAGCTAACCGTCCATACACCTTTCACTGCTCTGCAGAGGAAGCTGGTAACTTCCTGGCTCTGAAGGCGACCCTACAGGCTCTAACAAAATGAGTAAAAAAATCAAAAGAACAATTGATAGTTTCTATACAGAAAGAGAACAGCTTTTCAACCCTGAAGAGAAAAATAGCAGTCTCCAGACAATTGTTGGTCCCCAATACAAAAGGCTCTCCTAGAAGAGACTATTAAAAACCTTAAAAGAGAACTAGAAGAAAAATGGGGAAAGGAAAGAGAAGCTATGCAAGAGACTAACAGCTTCCTAAAATGTGAATTGGAAAAGATAAAAAAAACTCCCAAGAAATGCAGGGAAACAGAATTTGTGAATTGGAAAAAGAAATTAATTCACTAAAAAAAAAAAAAAAAAAAAAAAAATTTAGTGAAATGGAAAAAAATTCCATAGAGCAAAACAACTCAATTGGACATATACAAAAAGAAGTAAAAAAAGCTAATGAAGAAAATAACTCACTAAAAATCAGAGCTGAACAAATAGAAATGACTGATTCATTGAGACATCAAGAATCAGTCAAGCAAAGCCAAAAAAATTAAAGATTGGAAAAAATGTCAAATATTTACTTGGAAAAACAACAGACCTGGAAAATAGATCTAGGAGAGATAACCTGAGGATCATTGGACTACCCAAAAATTATGATGAAAAATAGAGCCTAGATACTATTTTACAGGAAATCATCAAAGAGAACTGCCCAGAAGTATTAGAACCGGAAGGGAAATTAGGCGTTGAAAGAATTCATCGAACATCTTCTGAAAAAGACCCTAAAATAAAGACTCTGAGGAATATTGTGGCCAAACTTCAGAATTTTCAGACTAAAGAAAAAATTTTACAAGCAGCCAGGAAAAAACAGTTCAAATATTGAGATGCTACAATAAGGGTCACACAAGATCTGGCTGCTTCAACATTAAAGGATCGAAGGGCCTGGAATCAGATTTTCCAAAAGGCAAAAGAGCTTGGAATGCAACCAAGAATAAACTACCCAGCTAAGCTGAGTATTTTTTCCCATGGAAGAAAATGGACATTTAATAAAACAGAGGCATTCCACCTGTTTCTAAGGAAAAAACCAGACTTAAACAAAAAATTTGATCTCCAACAACAGGACTCAAGAGAAGTAGAAAAAGGTAAAAGGAGCTCTTGAGAACTGTATTTCTGTTGTGGATATACATAAAAACCATATGTATAATTTGATTTTACTAATATAACATTAAAAAAGGGAAGTAGAAATGGAAAGGGGATAGTGTCAGAAAAAGGGAAGAGGGGAAATAAAAAGAGGGAAACTACATGTGACGATGAGGCAAAAGAAACCTATCATATATGAGGGAACTTAGTGAGGGGGAGGAACATTGTGTGAATCCTACTCTCATCAGAGTTGGCTCAAAGAAGAAATAATTGACATATTTGTTTTACAGAGATTCTTCTCTCACTTCATTAAAAAGTGGGAGAGGAAAAGGGAGAAGGAAAAAGAGTAATAAGGGAAGGGTACAAGAAAGGGGAAGAGATTCAAAGGGAGGAGAGAGGGATACTAAAGAGGGAGAGCTGCCTGACGCAAGTGGGACCAATAAGATTGATATTAGGGAAGAAGGGAAGGAGGGCAAGAAAAAGAAAAGTATAATCTGGGGATATTAGGATGGCAGGAAATACAGAATTAGTCATTTTAACCGTAAATGTGAATGGGATGAACTCTCCCATAAAGAGGAGGTGGATAGCAGACTGGATCAAAAGTCAGAACCCTACAATATGTTGTTTACAGGAAACACATTTAAAATAGGGAGATACATACGGAGTAAAGGTAAAAGGCTGGAGCATAATCTATTATGCTTCAGGTGAAGTCAAAAAAAAAGCAGGGGTAGCCATCCTTATCTCAGATCAAGCAAAAGCAAAAATTGATCTAATTAAAAGAGATAAGGAAGGAAACTATATCTTGCTAAAGGGTACTATAGACAATGAAGCAATATCAGTATTAAACATATATGCACAAGTGGTATAGCATCTAACTTCCTAAAGAAGAAGTTAAGAGAATTGCGAGAAGAAATAGACAGCAAAACTATAATAGTGGGAGATCTCAATCTTGCACTCTCAGATTTAGATAAATCAAATCACAAAACAAATAAGAAAGAAATTAAAGAGGTAAATAGAATATTAGAAAAATTAGGCATGATAGATCTCTGGAGAAAACTGAATGGTGACAGAAAGGAGTATACTTTCTTCTCAGCAGTTCATGGAACCTACACAAAAATTGACCATATATTAGGACATAAAGACCTCAAAATTAAAAGCAGGAAGGCAGAAATAGTAAATGCTTTCTTTTCAGATCACAATGTAATAAAAACTACATTCAACAAAAAGTTAGATGTAAATAGACCAAAAAGTAATTGGAAACTAAATAATCTCATCTTAAAGAATGATTGGGTGAATCATGAAAGATTGGAAAAAAATGTCAAATATTTACTTGGAAAAACAACAGACAAATTATGGACACAATTAATAATTTCACTCAAGATAATGACAATGGCGAGACATCATACCAAAATTTATGGGATGCAGCCAAAGTGGTAATAAGGGGAAATTTTATATCCTTAGAGGCTTACTTGAATAAAATAGAGAAAGAGAAGATCAATGAATTGGGCCTGCAACTTAAAAAGCTAGAAAAAGACCAAATTAAAAACCCCCAATCAATTACTAAACTTGAAATTCTAAAATTAAAAGGAGAAATTAATAATATAGAAAGTAAAAAAAAAAAACTATTGAATAAATAAAACTAAGAGTTGGTTTTATGAAAAAACCAATAAAATTGATATACCTTTGGTAAATTTGATTAGAAAAAGGAGAGAGGGAAATCAAATTAATAGTCTTAAAAATGAAAAGGGAGAACTTTCCACTGATGAAGAGGAAATTAAAGAAATAATAAGGGGCTACTTTGCCAACTTTATGCCAATAAATATGATAACCTAAGTGAAATGGATGACTACCTCCAAAAATATAGGCTTCCCAGATTATCAGAGGAGGAAGTAAATTGTTTAAATAGTCCCATTTCAGAAAAAGAAATAGAACAAGTTATTAATCAACTCCCTTAAAAAAAATCCCCAGGACCAGATGGAGTCACATGTGAATTCTACCAAACATTCAAAGAACAATTAGCCCCAATGCTTTATAAACTATTTGAAAAAACAGGGAATGAAGGAATCCTACCAAATTCCTTTTATGACACAGACATGGTACTGATACCTAAACCAGATAGGTTGAAAACAGAGAAAGAAAATTATAGACCAATCTCCCTAATGAATATTGATGCTAAAATCTTAAATAAGATATTAGCAAAAAGACTACAGAAAATCATCCCCAGGATAATACACCACGATCAAGTCAGATTTATACCAGGAATGAGGGCTGGTTCAATATTAGGAAAACTATCAGTATAATTGGCCATATTAATAATCAAATTAACAAAAACCATATAATCATCTCAATAGATGCAGAAAAAGCATTTGATAAAATCCAACATTCATTCCTATTGAAAACCCTTGAGAGTAAATAAATAAATGGACTTTTCCTTAAAATAATCAGTAGCATCTATTTAAAACCAGCAGTAAGCATCATATGTAATGGGGACAAACTGCAACCATTCCCAGTAAGATCAGAAGTGAAACAAGGTTGCCCACTATCACCATTACTATTTGATATTGTATTAGAAATGCTAGCTTTGGCAATAAGAGTTGAAAAAGAGATTAAAGGAATAAGAATAGGCAATGAGGAAACCAAATTATTACTCTTTGCTGATGATATGATGGTATACTTAGAGAACCCCAGAGACTCTACTAAAAAGTTATTAGAAACAATCCACACCTTCAGCAAAGTTGCAGGATACAAAATAAATCCACATAAGTCATCAGCATTCTTGTATATCACTAACAAACCCAACAGTTAGAGTT